>NC_054484.1:17246261-17551261 GCF_017639515.1 Carcharodon carcharias
AACTAAACTGGACCAGTGATATAAATACTGTTTTCTATAAGACCAGGTCAGGGGCTAAGAATCCTTGCTGCATTTGAACATGGACTGCTTCAGCATCTGAGGAGTTGCAAATGGTGCTGAACATTGTGCAATCATCAGCAAACATCCCTGCCTTGGTGATGGAAGGAAGGTCATAGATGAAGCAGCTGAAGATGGTGACACAAGGACACAACCCTAAGGAACTCCTGCAGTGATGTTCTGGAGCTGAGATAATTGACCTCCACAACCACCTACCTTTGTGCTAGGTATGACTCCAACCAATGGAGTTTTCCCACTGATTCCCATTGACTCCAGTTTTGCTAGGACTCAAACTCTGCTTGGCAGTTAACTCTCAGTCACCATCAATTGATGCTTTCTTCTTGGCAACCGCCTCCACCAATCAGAGTCTACTAGCCAACCAATCAGCACTCTTCTCATACTGTATAAATTGTTGTTTTCCCCTTATGTTGGTATTCTTGCGAAGTGTCATGATGAGTGCCAGACGAAAAACTTGGTCTTTTTTTTTCCAGCAGTACTTAAGTTCCATACTACCAAACGACTGTTGGTCTCACATTCCTGAGATGTATAAATTTGCTGTGTTTATGTTTTTTTAAATGCCTTGCTGGATCAAGGTGAGACATCAATTGCTGGGGCATGGAAATCTTTCTGTTTTGGGGATTTCAGTGCCTAATTCGAGCATTCCAAATTGGATGCCCTAGATTGTGGTGTAGAAGTCGACACAGCATATAAGAGGACCTTGGTTTTTCAGTGACAAGAAGCAAGCTCAGGCCTATACTCAGCATATAAGTTGACCCTCCATTTTTCAGCTAATTAATGCATGTTTAGGCCTATACTCACATTGGGAGTTGGCCTCAATTTTTCAGCTAGGAAATACATATTTAGGTTCTACTCACCTTGTATGTGGGTGCATAAGACCAAGCAGGCAATATGGGCCTGTTGCCAAGGAGATGTGTGGGAATTTAAGGCCTGTGCACCTAGATCAGGTTGTGCATGGCGACTGGCGAACAGAGATGGGCCCTCCCGCACGCCATGAACTATGGTACTTGCCCAAGTAACTTTCACACCACATCACAGGCGATGACCATCTCCAACAAGAGAAAATCTAACCATCCTTCCCTTGACATTCAATGACACTGAATTCCCTACAATCAACATCCTGGGGGTTACCCTTGTCCGGAAACTAAACTGGACTGTTACTGTGGCTACAAGAGCAGGTCAGAGGCTGGGAGTTCTGTGGAGAGTAACACAGTTTCTGTCTCCACAAAGTTGTCCACTATCTGCAAGGCACAAGTAGGGTCTGCAATGGAATATTGTCCATTTGCCTGGATGAGCAAAGAGCCAATAACACTCGAGAAGCTTGACACTGTTCAAGACAAAGCAGCCCGTTTGATCAACACCCCTTTCACCACCTTAAACCTTCACTCCCTCCACTACTGATGCTCAGTGGCAGCAGTGTGTACCATCTAAACGATGCACTCGCCAGGCCTCCTTCGGCAGCATCTTCCAAATCTGCGACCTCTAGCACCTAAGAAGACAAGGACAGCTGATGCATGGGGCACACAACACCTGTAAGTTCCCCTCCAAGCCACACACCATCCTGACTTAGAACTATCTCACTATTTCTCTACTGTCACTGGATCAAAATGCTGGAATCCCTTCCTAACAACAATGTGGCTGTTCCTAAACCCTGTGGACTGCAGTAATTCTAAAAGGCATCTCTCCACCACAACCTAACTCGAGCAATTTGGGAAGGCAACAAATGCTGGCCTAGCCTACAACGCTAACATCTCATGAAAGAATTAAAAACAAAGCAGAGCTGCCTTTACTTTACCCCTATAATGTGAACATTGTCCCCATTCTGCAATAACTCCTTACTAATATACTAGCTTAAGAATTTTCTATTTCAGTATCAGATGTGCAGGGGCTTTCTGAATAAAACTGGCAATTTAGAGGTAGTTTCCTGCTGCAATCCAGGCATAACCTGTCCAAATTCCTTTGGAGCAGGATCTTACAACGAACAGACACTATATGAAAGAATTAAAAACAAAAACAAAGTAGAGCTGCCTTTACTTTGCCCCTATAATGTGAACATTTCCTCCATTATGCAAAAACTCCTTACTAATTTAGCAATTACTAGTTTAGCAATTTTCACTTTGCATTCACTTTGATTTCTTCTTGGCAGTATTTATTATTTAGAATAAAATACCAGAACAGCAGCAACAACTTGAATTTAAACACCACCTTTAATGTAGTAAAGTTTTCAATACTAACTGACTGTAAACATTTTACAGGAGGCAGCTCATAAGTCAACTGATATCTGGAGTTATTTATGGTCGCCATTGTAAAATTTTCCTTTGCTAGATTTTTCTTCCTGTCCTCCCTTCTTCCTCTTCCTAAATTCATGCTGTTTCCCTGGCCAAGGAATTGGGTTGGAAATCTGTTTTCTGGCCATTGCCCCAAGCGGTGATAGATGGATAATAGGACTATCTGACTCCCAATTTTAGCCTTGTGAGAAAGCATCCACCTTTCACTTCCAACTCTATTACAACATCCGAATTGAGGTCAAGAGCCCTCTGTCTGGTGGGAAATGCAACATTAATCCATATCCTGGCACTCAGGCAGAGTGCATTACTGTTTAAATGTGTTACACTATTTGACTGAAGCATTACATTGTTGTTTTCTTTTCTCTACATGACCCCCACCCCAAGAGTTGTTTCATTGAGCTGGCTAACATTAACCAGGATCGAGATGTTTCATTTGGTCTCATTGCCCCAGACTAGGACTAGGAAATGTCCATGGGTTCTCCATTTCACTTGCAAGCAAGAAACTGCCACTGAAAACGTATTTGAAGATAGGATCAAGCTCTGCTATACAGCCTCTCCTAGTTAAATGGTCTGTTGACACTCACAGCTGAGGCAGGCAAATAATGGCCAGTTGAGTGCAGTATCAAATGATGACTGCTGGCATATGGCTCCCTGGGTGTCAGTGAGTCAACCACTTGGCTGGGGAAGGAAAAGGGGGATTAGAGCCAAACCATCAATTGAGAAAATGCTTGTATTTGTTCACTTCTCTTTCTAAAAGCCATGTAAGAGTTTCAGCAATTCCCACAATGACTCATTACCATCAGCTGCATGTCCTCGACCTCTACAACATGACCTATCTTTCCAAGTGTCACAGTCAGCAATTGTGGAAATTTTGCCAGTTTTGTCTCCATCTCTTGACAATATATACATTTTTTTTATCCCCATGTTGTTAAGACTAGGGAGATAAAGTCACAAGATTTTAACAGTCCAGGCCAGAACACCAGGTTCTCACCAATTTGCTAAATGACTTCATGTCTCACTTTCTAATCAGTGTATCATAGCAGATGCTCGCATCAAATTTTTTATTTTTATTACTCATTTATGGGATGTGGGCATCACTGGCTAGGCTAGCATTTATTGCCCATTCCTAATTGCCCTTGAGAAGGTGTGCTGAGCTGCCGCCTTGAACCGCTGAAGTCCATGGGCTGTAGGTACACACAAACTGCTGTTAGGGAGGGAGTTCCAAGTTTTCGACCAAGCGACGGTGAATCAGTGGCGATATATTTCTAAGTCAGATCGGTGAGTGGTTTGGAGGGGAACTTCCAGGTGGTGATGTTCCCATGTGTCTGTTGCCCTTGTCCATCTGGATGGTAGCGGTTGTGGGTTTGGAATGTGCTGTCTTGGTGAGTTCCTGCGGTGCATCTTGCAGATGGTACACACTGCTGCCACTGTGCATCATTGTTGGAGGGAATGGATGAGTTGCCAACCAAGCAGGCTGCTTTATCCTGATGGTGTCAAACCTTTGGAGTTTTGGGCAAATGAAAAGTATTCCATCACAGTCCTGACTTATGCCTTGTAGATGGTGGACAGGCTTTGGGGAGTCCAGGAGGTGAGCTACTTGCCACAGGATTCCTAGCCTCTGATCTGCTCTTGTAGCCACAGTATTTATACGGCTAGTCCTGTTCAGTTTCTGGTCAATGGTAACCCTCCCAGGATGTTGATAGTGGGGGATTCAATGATGATAATGCCACTGAATGTCAAGGGACGGTGGTTAGATTCTCTCTCGTTAGAGATAGTCATTGCTTGGTACTTGTGTGGCACAAATGTTACTTGCCACTTCTCAACCCAAGCCTGGATATTGACCACATCTTGCTGGATTTGGACATGGACTGCTTCAGTATTTGAGGAGTTGCAAATGATGCTGAACATGTGCAATTGTCAATGAACATCCACGCTTCTGACCTTATGATAGAAGGAACGTCATTGATGAAGCAGCTAAAGATGGTTGGACCGAGGACACTACCCTGAGGAACTCCTGTAGTGATATCTTGGAACTGAGATAATTGACCTGCAACACCTACGACCATTTTCCTTTGTGCTAGGTATGACTCCAACCAGCGGAGAGTTTTTCCCCTGATTCCCATTGACTCCAGTTTTATTAGGACTCCTTGATGCCACACTATGTCAGATGCTGGCTTGATGTCAAGGGCAGTCCGTCTCACCTAACCTCTGGAGTTCAACTCTTTTATCTATGTATGACCGAAGGTTGTAATGAGGTCAAGAGCTGAGTGGCCCTGGCGGAACCCAAACTGGGCGTCAATGAGCAGGTTATGCTAAGCAGGTGCCGCTTGATGGCACTGTTGATGCCCCTTCCATCAGTTCACGTGATGGAGAGTAGACTGATGGGGCGGTAATTGGCTGGGTTGGATTTGACCTGCTTTTTGTGTACAGGACGTACCTGGGCAATTTTCCCCATAGCCGGGATATTGTAACTGTACTGGAACAGTATGGCTCAGGCGCCGCAAGTTCTGGATCATCCACTCGGCACTGCTGGCTGAAGATTGTTGCAAATGCTTCAGCCTGATCTTTTGCACTGATGTACTGGGCTCCTCCATCATTGAAGGTGGGGATATTTGTGGAGCCTCCTCCTCCAGTGAGTTGTTTAATTGTCCACCACCATTCACAACTGGATGTGGCAGGACTGTAGAGCTTAGATCTGATCCGTTGGTTGTGGGATTGCTTAGCTCTGTTTATCACTTGCTGCTTATGCTGTTTGGCATACAAGTAGTCCTGTGTTGTAGCTTCACGTCATTTTTAGGTATGCCTGGTGCTGCTCCTGGCATGTCCTCCTGCACTCTTCATTGGACCAGGGTTGACCCCTTGGCTTGGTGGTAATGGTAAAGTGGGGGATATGCTGGGCCATGAGGTTACAGATTGTAGTTGAGTACAGTTCTACTGCTGCTGATGGTCCATAGTGCCCCACGAATGTCCAGTCTTGAGTTGCTAGATCTGTTCAAAATCTATCCCATTTAGCACAGTGGTACTGCCATACAACACAATGGAGGGTATCCTCAGTGTGAAGACAGGGCTTTGTCTCCACAAGGATAGTGCAGTGGTCACTCCTACCAATACTGTTGTGGACTGATGCACCTACAGCAGGTAGGTTGGTGAGAATGAGATCAAGTATGTTTTTCCCTCTTGTTGGTTCGCTCACCCAGTCTAGCAACTATGTCTTTTAGGACTCAGCCAGTTCGGTCTGTACTGATGCTACTGAGCCACTCTTGGTGATGGACGTTGAAGTCCCGCACCCAAAATACATTGTGTCCTTGCCACCGTCAGTGCTTCCTCCAAGCGCATTTTAACATGGTGGAGTATTGATCGATCAGCTGAGGCGGGGGGTGGAATCGGTCCATGGTAATCAGGGAAAAAATTTCCTTGCCCATGTTTGACCTGATGCCACGAGACTTGATGTGGTCCGAAGTAAAGGTTGAGGACTCCCAGGGCAACTCCCTCCCGACTGTATACTACTATGCCGCCACCTCTGCTGTGTCTGTCCTGCCGGTGGAACAGGACATACCCAGGGATGCTGATGGTGGTGTCGGTGTCTGGGACATTATCTGTAAGATAGTCATCTTCATGGAATCACATGTCAGGCTGTCGCTTGACTAGTTTGTGAGATAGCTCTCCCAATTTTGTCACAACCCCCCCAAATGTTAGCCAGGAAGACTGCAGCATTGACAGGGCTGAGTTTGCCATTGTCGTTTCCAGTGCCTAGGCTGATGCCTGATGGTCCCACGGTTTCATTCATTTTAGACTCTTTAACAGTTTGATACAACTGAGTGGCTTGCTAGGCCATTTCAGAGGGTAGTTAAGAGTTAACCACATTGCTGTTGGTCTGGAGTCACATGTAGGCCAGACTAGCTAAGGACAGCAGGTTTCCTTCCCTAAAGGACATTAATGAACCAGATGGGTTTTTCCTGGCAATCAACAGTGATTCCGTGGTCATCATTTGGACTTTTATTTCCAGATTTTTTCTGTTATTGAATTCAAATTCCTCCAACTGCAGTGATGGGATTCGAACCCTGAGTCTCTGGATTGCTAGTCTGGTGACAATACCAGTGCCACCTCCAGCTTAAAAGTCACAAAGTTCAAAATGCTTTGTTGGTTTCATTCCCATTATTTTTATTCCTTCTTGGGATGTGAACATAGCTGGCAAGATCAGCATTTATTGTCCAGCCCCGATTGCCGTTGAGAAGTTAGTGGCGAGCCATTTTCTTGAACTGCTGCAGTCCATGTGGCGCAGGTATGCCCACAGAGTAGAATTTACTGCCCTCCCTTGATGCATCAGCCTCCTTTCTGCTTCTGCCCAAGTTAAGCCCAGGGTGGGAAGGCTCATGGATTTCCTTCCCACCCTGATGCCAATTGAGCACCATAACTGGGTATTCAACCAGTGGCAGGCAGGGCTGTCACCATGCAGGCAACCTGAAATGCGGGTTCCCAGGAGAGGCCCTCAGTCAAAGACACACAGTGCCTAGTTGAGGGACCCAGTGTTGGAAAGTAAAGTGCCTGCTGAGAGCCATGGCCCTGCCCTTTCTTTTCAGCCTCCCTGCCCCCGCAACCCACATCCTGCTCTCGCTCATGTTTGGCCTGGGGTCTCTCGTCAATCCTTGGCCTCTGATGGATGCATTACCGGCAGCTTCCATCGCCTCTCTGGATATCGTCCCCGCCCAGGTCCTTGATCCTGACTGAAACTTAACATGACTGGCCTTCCCCAAAGGAGGCGAAGCAGTGCTCTCTCCTGCTCTGGAACCAATGGGTGAGATTCCTGTCGCCTGGATTAAGTGCCACCCACAGCGTTGTTAGTGAAGAATTACTGACCATGCGTAGTGGTGGATTTATTCCGAAGCTGGCATGTTGGGCAGGAGGCCACTTGTATATGGGGAGGAAATCCTTCGCGAATCTATCCTCAGTTTACACAAACCCCACTTCCGTCACACTGGCTGTGGTGCAGAATATACCTGGTGTTACTGCTATATTTTCGCTTTTTGTTTTCATCAAAAACTTTCCCACTACTTGTAGGAGAGCCTTTGCGCCTTGAAGCTGACGTTTCTATCTAGCTAATTTAAGAATTTTTTTTTTTTTTACTCCTCTCCCCGGTGTGTGTAGAGCTTCATCTGAGCTCTTCTTTTGTGCCATGGCTCTCCCCTCCCTCCCTCGCAAAACTTTCAACGGTTCCACTTACAATATCTCCACCGTTCTCACCAATCATTGGCTATTCTCTGAGCTGTGTTATAGTTGCAGAGATTATGTACAAAATAGCTCCTCAAAAGCTGTGCGTTTAAATAGAACGTTCCGAGAACTGACACCTTTCTACATGCGTTTCATCTGGTTGTATGTATTTTTTTTCTTGTTTTAGATCCAATTCAGTGGTCAGTGGACCAGGTGTTGCATTGGGCCGTGTGGGTAATGAAGGAGTTCGCCATGATTGACGTGGATGTGAAGGATCTGAACATTCTGGGGAAAGACCTGTGTGGCCTCAGCCAGGAAGAATTCCTGCAGAGAGTACCAAAAGGAGAAATTCTGTGGAGCCATTTAGAATTACTAAGGAAATGTGAGTAAATCTCAGTGTAATGAGTGTTTTTGTCAGATGACTGAAAATTAGAATTTTGATCAATGAACTTTCTTTGAAAGAGAGTCAGATTGTGTCACTTCAAATTGTTTAACCAAATTGACACAAACCCCACATTAGCTGTACCTGTCCTGCTTTTAGCCACAAACATGTTTCACCTCCACTTTTTCCTCCAGTTTCTTTCCACTAAGTTCAGATTTTTGTTCCCTTTCTATTTTGTCCCATTTATTTTTTTCTCACTCTGTTGCCCATTGCCCAATGTTTAGTTTTGAATAATCGTTTTTGCCGCTAATACAAGAAAAAGATGGAAGAACAGAGGCCATGATGTTGACAGGTTTTCCAAATTCAGGTGTTGCCACTGAGCCTGACCCTGCCCCAGCTCAGTAGCGTCTCACACGCTGGATGCTGGAGTTCTCCCTACAGAAGCCCGACAGCATTTTGTAGACTGGCCATTGTGTGTGGATAGCACCACAGCTAATCCTGGTCTTGTCAAACATGCGTGCAAAATGTTTTGAATCCATCCTTGCAAAATGGGCATTGCTGGCATGGCCAACATTTCTATCCATCCCTGATTTCCCCTTAAGAAGGTAGTGCTGAACCGCTGCCTTGAATCATTGCAGTCAGTGTGGCAAACTTACTCCCATATTCCTAACTAAATAGACAGTTCCAGGATTTTGATCCAACAACAACAAAAAAAGAGTGATGTTTTGTCCAAGTCTGGTACTGTGACTTCAAGGGGAACTTGAAAGCAATGGTGTTCCTATACCCTGTTGCCCTTGTTCTTCTGGGTGGTGCAGGTTGCAGATTTGGGACCTACTGTCAAATAGATGTGCAAGTGTACTAAAAAACGTGTATTTCCCTGTCCCCTGACCCTGACTGGTTCTTCACCTCCATCACCCCTGCTGCCCCTTAGTACCCCCTGCCCCACCCGTAAGTATCCACATTGAACTGTTGACCCTAATTCCAGCTTCTCCGTCTCCCTGGCTGAGCACAGAACTCAGCACAGAGCTGTGATTGAAGCTAACGCTTTCACTAATTAATTAAAATCTTGTACCCATAACAGAATTTAATTTTGTGTTTGGGGGTATAATGAATTACTTTGGCAGATGTTTCTATAGAATGAGATTAAAATGCTTTGATAAATGAATGAATGAAGCCTATTTCTGCCTTCCAGACGTGTTAGCAAGCCAGGAGCACACAGGTGAAATAGCAACCGTCACCATTGACCAACGTGAGTACTTGACTCAAGTGCTTTCCACATTAGAAAGAGCATCTGTTGTTTATTTAAATCTTTAACTCATGATTACCCTCCCTCTGCTCATTTGATCAATGCGCAGCCATGTTTTACAATGGTTCTGTATTGATTTTCACAGGCTTTCAACTACCATCAACCATGTTAATGACTCTCTGAGTAAGGCTTTTAAATTTGCTGGTGATTTGTTATTTTCTAGTTCATAGCTTAAGACTGTATTGTGTTTTTATTGTAATAGGATTTTGAGGTATTTTGGGGGCTACATTTTGCATTTCCACCATTTTTATATTTGGCCCCATGTGTATATGACTACTGAGACCTCTTTGTGTTACATGAGATTATGGTATTTTTGGTGTTTGAGGATCACATTAAATTAGTCCTTCCAGTTTACCATGAAAACCAGAAATCTAGGCTTGGGCTATTGCTCAGACAAGGTGTTTGCACACAACTGTAGCTGTGGTATATGTGGAAATGGTTAGGCTGTTGTGCCACAGCGATCCCTTGAGATGGTTATTTATGTTCACTGAAAATGAGTTGAGTCTAGTTTCACGCACATCCCTTGGAGCCAAAATCGAGATCAGACTTTTATTGCATCAGTCTGGCTTGGATTCAAATGTTGTCACTTGTTCAATCTGTTGAATATTGTTGCAAGCAGCAAGTTTATTTTAAAGCACCGTGAGCCTCCCCTTGTGGAATGCTTCCAAGTGAACCTTTTGGAAAGAGTACATGACCCTTGAGCGTGGTGTTTCTTTTGATAAATTGCAGCTTAGTCTTGAATTTTGCTTTTTAAAAAAAATTAAACGAATGTTCTAGTATAAGGCCGAATAAATCCAATAGCTACAGAGAGTATTTACACTTGTGACAAAGAGCAAAGCTAGAGCCCATCAGAATAAGATAGCCATCAAGAAATCACTTGGGGAATTCAGAAGAAATTCCTTTACCCAGAGATTGGTGAGAATGCGTAACTTGATGCCACAAGGAATAGTTGAGGTGAAGAGTATAGATGCATTTAAGAAGAAATGAGATAAGCACATGAGGAAGGAGGGAATAGAGCGTTATGCTAATAGTGAAATGTAAGAAAAATGCAAGAAGACTCAAGTGGAACATAAACACTGGCCTGGCCCAGTTGGGCCAAATGGCCTGTTTCTGTGCTGTGTATTCTATGTATGGTAGCAGAGTGTACCATTTAAGTGGATAAAGGTATGATGATGGGATGAGATAAAGCTGGAGAGGAGGCAACTCAAGAATAAGCACAAGCAATTGCGCCGAATGGCAAAAATACTGTGCAGCAACACTCGGAATGTAATGTATTGTTTGTAATAATAGTAGTGTTTTACCATATACCATACAGTATGTTATTCTGCTACGGTGAACCTGTGTTTAAAGCATCCTGTGCCTCTAAGGCCACAGTCTACTTTCTGTAAGTAAGCACTGCCTGGGGTCATTCAGACTTTGATTGTTCTTTAGTGAAGTAAGATTGGAAGATTGCTTGTAAATTTTCAGCTCCAGGTCACGAAGACGCTTTTTTATTCTTTGACGTGTGACAGACGTTGTCGATTTTTATAAGAGTTTCTGCATTGTGCTGCTGAAAGGGAAAGCGCTGTTGGAATTTAAGTACCTTGTCTGGTGTCTTTGTAATGAACGAACACAGTTCTGTAAATTATGGATTTCGTTTTGTGAGTTAAGCATTGCCAGGAATAGTAGGATTGAGGTTCTGTGCACCATCTGCCTGATGCAGCTCTCTTTTTAAACTTGATGCTTTCTTTTCAGCTGTCCAAATAATTCCTGCGACCGTGCAGTCGTCAGCTCCCACCACCATCAAAGTCTTCACCGGAACACCCAAGTCTGCCAAAGTCCCACGTGCTCCAAGGATCTCTGGTGAAGACAGAAGCTCACCTGGGAATAGGACAGGTAAGAAGAGATTGGTGCAGCAAATGGGTTTTAATGATAAAGCAATGATCCTTGCAATATAAGGTTACTATAGTGTTAATAGGAGCAAGAATTGTCTATTCAGCCCCTTGTACATGGTCCGCTATTTAGTTGGCTCATTGCTCCATTTACACAAGTTTCCTTTTTTTTTTCCTGCCTGAATCTTCTAGTACTCCAATTCCATGCATTGTGCATTTACCCCAGCCAACATTTCATTACCACGCTATTAATGGCAGAGTCTTTAGGTAACTCTGTTCCATTTCCTACTGTATTGATTGATCTTCAAAACGTGGTCTTTTGTTCACCCAACCTCTATTCCCTGTCCCCACAATTGATGATAGAACCTTTAGGTGCCTCAGTTCCTTATCCTCTTCATTTCTCTCTTCGTCTTTAAAAACATTTGTGGAGCCCATTTTTTTGGATGAGCTGTTGGCCATTTTTCCAATCTTTTCCACTGTGGCTTAGTGCCTGTCCCTTTTATGCCATTCAATTATTTCCCCCCCTCCCCCCACCTTCCTTCTGTAAAATTTCCTGTGATGTTTTCCATGTTGAAGATGCTGCATTAATGCAAAATGTGCATTTCTGTGCCCTAAAAAATATTTACAGCCCAGAAAAGACGATGGGCTGAATGGCCTCCTCCTGTTCCCTACAAAGGTTGATACACAAGGTAGGGGTTCATGGAGTTGAGGTAATATATTAGCATGGATGGAGAATTGGTTAACGAATATGAAATAGAGAGTAGGGATAAATGGGGCACTTTCAAGTTGGCAGGCAGAGTGCCGCTTGGATCAGTGTTGGGCCTCTACTATTTACAGTCTATATTTACTTAAACGAAGTTAACTGATAATGCAAAGTTAGCTTGGAATGTAAGCTGTGAGGAGAACACAGAAACCACAAAGAAATATTGACAAGTTAAGTGAGTGAGCAAAAAGGTGGCAGATGGACTCTAATGCAGTGAAGTGTGAAGTTATTCACTTTGGTAGTAAGAATAGAAAAGCAGAATTTTTTTTAAGGTGTGAAACTTCTAAATGTTGATGCTCAGAGAGACTTGTGTATACAAGGGACACAAAGTTAGCATGCAACTACAGCAAGCAATTCTGAAGGCAAATGGCATGTTGACCATTATTGCAAGGGGGATTGGAGTACAGGAATAAGGAAGTCTTGCCACAGTTGTACAGGTGTGGTTTCTGTACAAAGCCCTGGAATACTCTGCACAGTTTTGATCTCCATATCTAACAGAAGAAATACTTGCCTTGGAGGCAGCAGAGGTTCACTAGATCAGTCGCTGAAGTGAGAGGGTTGTCCTATTATGAGAGGCTGAGTAAGGGGGAGGTGATGGTGTAGTGGTATTGTCACTGGACTAATAATCCAGAGACCCAGGGACCCGGCTTCGAATCCCGCAACAGCAGATGCAATAAAAATCTGGAATTAAAAAGAGTAAGTTTAAAAAGCCTAATGATGACCATGAAACCATTGCCGATTGTTGTAAAAAAAAAAAAAAAAATGTCCTTTAGGGAAGGAAATCTGCTGAGCTTAGCTGGTCTGGCCTATAGCAATGTGTTTTACTCTTAAATGCCCTCTGAAAAGGGCAATTAGGGATGGACAATAAATGCTGGCATCCATGGGATGTGGGCATTTATTGCTGTCCTGACCCTCAGGACAGATCATGAACAAATAAAACAAAAAGTAAATTGGGCCTGTACGCTTCTGGAGTTGAGAAGAATGAGAGGTTACCTCATTGAAAATAAATGATGCTGAAGGGGCTCAAAAGGCGAGACACTGAGAGGGTGTTTCCCCTGCCTGGGAAGTTTCAGGATAAGGGGTTATAGCCATCTAGGACTGAGATGAGAAATTTCTTTAGTCAGTAGTGAGTGAATCTTTGGAATTTCTAACCAGTGGGTTGTGGATGCTCTATTCTTGAGCATACTCAAGACTGCAATAGAAGAGTTTTTTTTATCTCTCGGAAAATCAAAGGATATGGGGAGAGGGCAGGGAGGTGGAATTGAGGTAGATCAGCCACGATCATATTGAATGGTGGCACAGGCTTGACAGGCCGAATTGTTATCTCCTCCAATTTCTTAATTTCTTCTGTACTGTATTTATTCTGATTCTGCCTGTTATCCATATCCCATGACACTCTTATCTAACAAAAATTTATTAATCTCAGCCTTGACAATTTCAATTAACCCAGTCTCCAAGGACATTCACAGGTCCAAAGTTCAGATTTTCACTCCTCCTAAATGGCCTAGCTCTTAAGATTGTCACTCTTGATTTCCCCCACCGTAGAAAATAATTTATCTGTATCTATTTCATCAAATCCCTCATATCATTTTAAATATCTTGATTAGATCACCTTTCAACCTTCTAAGCTGAAAGAAATACAAACCAAATTTATGCAACCTGTCATCATAATGTAAGCCTTTAAGCTGCATGATCATTCTGGTGATCCAAGGCTAGTCTTTCTGAATTCACCTGCCCCTGAGATTAGCTTTTTTGAATCACTTTTGTACCAATGCAATGCCTTTTGTGATCTTTGTACATGGACACCTAAATTTTCCCTCTCACCATTAAGAAAGTATTCAAAAATTCACATTCACCCACATCCACCTGCCTCAGTTCTGGCCACTCATTTGGTCTGCCTATGTCCCTTTACAGCTCCGGCTCCCATCCACACAACCTATTGTGCTTTCTGACTTAGTGTCACCCGCTGACTCGGATGTACAACCCTTATTCCATCATCCAAGTGATTAATAAACATGCTAAGAAGCAGAGACCCCAGGATAGATAATTGGGGAACACCATTTTTCACTTCCCACCAAAGAATGAATGAACTCTTTATTCCAACTCTACCTCCTGTATCCTAACCACTTACTGATCCATGTCACAAGGTTACCTCCATTTCTGTGCAATCTTGTTTTTGCTAATCTAATGTGACAAACTGATGCACCAGTTTGTGAAGAGACAAGGTGATGTAGCACAGGAGTGGAAACATACAGCCGCATGGCCTGACCGTCCAACCCTCAAAGCCAAGGCAACCTTGTTGCTTGTATTTTATTGTTTGCTCATTCATCCTGTGTCATTTTCTGATGCCTAGAGTTCTGGAAAAGGACTGTTACTGGTGTGCCTCAATACTGAATAAATTCAGATCTGTTAGTGACAATAGGAGTATAAGTTTAAACTTTGTACATGGACCACCAAGATTTCACACTGTGACCCATGGAGACAAAAGCTTGAGCTTCACCTTCAAGATAACTCAATGGCTTGGGAAAGGGTTAAATAGTTGCTTATACATGAGCTGAGCTGACAGCTCTTCAGAGTGTGCTGACTTTAAATATTGTTCTCCTTCTTCTGCCCTCTGCTGAAGGGCTGGTTCTTGTTGGCTGCAACTTTTCCTGAGTGACTATGTTTTACTTGTAGACTAGGGAGGGGTTGTTGAGGGACTGTCCAACCCTGGGATTGGGTGAATGATGAGAGAATCTGGTCCTGTTCTTGTTGAAAACCCAGGTACATGAGCCCAATGCAGCAGAGATCACTGAATAAAGCTTTGTTTATTTATCTCATTTCTCTAATCCAAAGGTGTTAAGGCCAATTGTAGTATCATAATTGTGGACCAGCCAATAGTAATAACTTGACACAGACTGGCAATCAGACCCTGAATCTTCCATTCGGAATGGCTGAGTTCCACACCAAGTGATGGATTTACCCAAATTTTAGCAAACTTAAAGTTCAAAAAAGAGTTTAAAAAAATAATCCTCTTCAGACTTGTGTGATGATAGATTAGCATGTTGGCATTCCTGTGTGTTGTATTCAGGGCTAGACAGTTCTTGTCTCAGAAACCCTAGGTGGTTATCTCAAGTAGCAGCGGCAAAGATTTAGCAACTTCTGCATCAGTTTCTCTCTACCACCACCCACCCATTTAAAACAAAAACTCAGGCTAGGATCCCCCAAGTTCAGTCATAGTCCATGGGTTTTATGAACAAATGATTCATCTCCATAATAAGTGGCAAGGAATTTACAAAGTTATTTGCCCCAATGACATGCAATCCATTGTATTTCTGGAAGAATCTCCTTTGATTTAATGTTAGGATCCGGTTTTGAATAATCCCAAGATGCTATTGAGTAAAAATTGAGATTCCACCATTTATAAAGCATTGATTCAGGAGTGTGATGGAATACTGGCGACTTGCCTGGACAAGTGCAGCTCCAACATTCAAGAAGTTTGACACCATCCAAAACAAAGCAGCCCACTTGATTGACACTCCATCCAACACTCTAGACATTCACTCTCTCCACCACCGATGCGCAGTAGCAGTAATGTGTTCCATCTACAAGATGCATTGCAGCAGATACATGGGAACGCCACCACCTGCAAGTTCCCTCCATCATCCTGACTTGGAACAATATTGCTGTTCCCTCAACAAAAACAGAATTACCTGGAAAAACTCAGCAGGTCTGGCAGCATCGGCGGAGAAGAAAAGAGTTGACGTTTCGAGTCCTCATGACCCTTCGACAGAACTTGAGTTCGAGTCCAGGAAAGAGCTGAAATATAAGCTGGTTTAAGGTGTGTGTGTGGGGGGCGGAGAGATAGAGAGACAGAGAGGTGGAGGGGGTTGGTGTGGTTGTAGGGACAAACAAGCAGTGATAGAAGCAGATCATCAAAAGATGTCAACGACAATAGTACAATAGAACACATAGGTGTTAAAGTTAAAGTTGGTGATATTATCTAAACGAATGTGCTAATTAAGAATGGATGGTAGGGCACTCAAGGTATAGCTGTAGTGGTTTTTTTTTTTAATAATGGAAATAGGTGGGAAAAGGAAAATCTTTATAATTTATTGGAAAAAAAAAGGAAGGGGGAAACAGAAACCCCTTTCTGTTTCCCCCTTTTTTTTTTCCAATAATTTATAAAGATTTTCCTTTTCCCACCTATTTCCATTATTAAAAAAAAACCCACTACAGCTATACCTTGAGTGCCCTACCATCCATTCTTAATTAGCACATTCGTTTAGATAATATCACCAACTTTAACTTTAACACCTATGTGTTCTATTTTACTATTGTCGTTGACATCTTTTGATGATCTGCTTCTATCACTGCTTGTTTGTCCCTACAACCACACCAACCCCCTCCACCTCTCTGTCTCTCTATCTCTCCGCCCCCCACACACACACCTTAAACCAGCTTATATTTCAGCTCTTTCCTGGACTCGAACTCAAGTTCTGTCGAAGGGTCATGAGGACTCGAAACGTCAACTCTTTTCTTCTCCGCCGATGCTGCCAGACCTGCTGAGTTTTTCCAGGTAATTCTGTTTTTGTTTTGGATTTCCAGCATCCGCAGTTTTTTTGTTTTTATTGCTGTTCCCTCATTGTTCCTGAGTCGCAACCCTGAAACTCCCTTCCTAACAACACCGTGGGTGTACTCTACCTGTTCCACATGGGCTGCAGCGGTTGAAGGCAGCAGTTCGCCACCACCGTCTCAAGGACAACCAGGGACGGGCAGTAAATACTGGCCTAGTCTGAAACACCCACATTCTGTGAATGAATGGATTAAAAAAAAACACACACATTTGGCCAGCAGCTCAAAGATAACAATATCAAATCCTCTGTAGCAATTTATAAAATTAAAATCATCAAAGTTGGCAATTTGCAGGCAAACAGCAAAGAAATGTCCACACAAAGCAGCTTGATTAAAGTCCTTCAGGGAAAGGAATTTGGAATGCACATAGCTCCAATCCACATTGTGCACTTGGCTCTTAGTGCCCTCAGGATGTTAATTGTCCGTGCTTAAAGAACTAATACATATACATCTAAAAACACTAAGATGATAGATATATATCTAAAGACACTAAAATGATTATACTGTGTATATAGAACTGATGCATAAATGTGTGTGATAATTTGTTTGCTGTATGTGCTCTCAGGTAACAACGGGCAGATCCAACTCTGGCAGTTCCTCCTGGAGCTTCTAACAGACAAAGATGCACGTGACTGCATTTTGTGGGTTGGGGACGAAGGGGAATTCAAGCTGAATCAGCCAGAGTTGGTAGCCCAGAAGTGGGGACAACGAAAAAACAAGCCCACCATGAACTATGAGAAACTGAGCCGGGCACTTAGGTAAGTGAACTGAGCAAAGATTCATCACCCCAACTTAGTTATACAGGTCGTTCTGACCGATGGGATTGTGTGCTTTCAGATGGCTTAACAGTTGTATGGTGCAGCCTACAATTCACTGAGATGTCACTGTTTCCTGTTTTGTGACTGGTGTACTTAGGCCAATCCAAAATATGCATTAAACATGCATTTTCTGCTCTCCCCTGACTTGTAGTTTCACAGCTGCCATCCAGTGCTTTGCTCAAGTGGTAATTCTTTGCACTTGAGCCTAAACAGTGTATGACAGCAAGCTATTAGGTCATGGGTGGTGTTATAAACCTAGCTTAATTCTGTTTTTGGCCGACATCTGCATGTGGGTCCACACACACACATGTGCATCCACTTTGCATCAAGGATTAAAAGCAAAATGCTGTGGATGCTGGAAATTTTAAATAAAAACAGAAAATGCTAGAAAAACTTGGGTCTGGCAACATCTGTGGAAAGAGAAACAGTGCTAATGTTTCAAGTCCAATATGACCCCTCTTCTGAAGAAGAGTCATATTGGACTCGAAACGTTAACCCTGTTTCTCTCTCCACAGATGCTGCCAGGCCTGCTGAGTTTTCCAACATTCTCTGTTTTTATTACTTCAAGGATTGTTGGATTTGGAATAGAAAATTTGCCATGTTTATTTTTCTTTTTCTTCTTCCCCCCCCAGCCCCCAATCCACCTCCAGAAAGCATGCTGAGGTCAGTTATAACACTTGTGACTACAGCTACAAATGAAAACAGCTCCCCCAACCCAGACCAGGAACATTGTTGGTGTTGCTTTTGCCATCAAAGGGAGCCCAAAAATATATTTTATTTTAAACTGAAAGGTGGGTTGAATATGGGGAAACCACTTGGTCTTTGGGTACCTGTAGACCATTTTCTGGCCAATTTCCGTACCATTCATCTCGCCACCCACCCTCTTTTGTCCCCCATACTTCTGTGGTGCTGCTCACTCTCTCTCTCTCTCTCTCTCTCTCTCGGTCTCTTTTCCTGTCCCCTCTGTTCAGTTTATTTCCAGTTCTCGTAGTCCTCTTTTGCCAGTTGATTCTTGACTGCCCATTGATGCAGTTTTATTTGCTCGCATTTCACAACATAGGAAACAAATAATGAGTACCACTCTGCCCATCTGTCTAGAAAGGTCAATCCACTTGTGGCTGCCTCCTACAGTTATAGCTTCTAAGTGTTGATTGATTCTAAGGTCTCTGTCTCCACTACCCTGCACAGATGTCTGATCCACCTGACAATCTTTTATATGAAGAACATCCTGACCTTGAGCTAAATTTGCCATTTTGCACATGACCCTTTGTCTTATATTGTCTCAGTTTTAGCTGTATCTTCTACACTTAATTTTTCTGTACCGTTTGCTATCTTCAATATATGCTTAATTATAGCCTCGTGCTCTTCTCTCTGGTATTCAGTAGTAACCTTTGATGCTGCAATGAGTTCTCGCTTGTAAATATGCAGCTTGATTCATTAAGTAGGTTTTAAGATGTTGCAGTTACTCTTCAGATGCCACACAAGCAAATTTCAAAGTCAGTGGACAAATAAGGAATACAACCTGAGGTGAAATGATCATTTCCAGTAGAGAGACTTCCCATCAATAGAAAATTGTTCCTAAACTGTTTTGCCACACTTGAAACATGTCCTCCATCCCACCTTATTACTGGAGCATTATACTGTAACACATTCTGCTGCCTGTTACAGCCCTGTTTAAAGCTGGCCTTTCTCTTCTGGGCCACAAGTCTAATTCCTGTAAATAACATTATCTAAGTGTGGAACTTAATTGCTATTTGACGTAGCAAGTTTTCACAGTGGAAGTTTGTGAATTTCTGGCACCAGCTCAAAGAGAGAGAATCTACAATGACTGCTCTTTCATTTCTTGCCTTTACTTTTGATGAATTGTATCCTCTCAAAAGCTTGTATATGAAAGTTTGTCAAATTCTGCTTTCTATATCCTGTTTCCTGTTTTGGGGTTGTTTCCCACATTTGTTCAAGTTATACGGTGTAACTAAGAGGAAAGGGGCAAGGGGTAAGTTGGTGGAAATGCTCATATTTTCTCAACAAATATTATACCCAGGTGTTTTTTGTCCTGCTTAACATGAGCTACAAGAAAAGGATGTGCTTACGTGCCAAGGGTGGGAAAGAGGAGCGAGGGTCAGGGATCTCTTTGTAATAAGCAGAGAGGAAAGAGCAAAGGGTGGGTGGGGAGATGGCGGTAGAGATAAATGGGCTGCAATTTGATGTTATTGGAGCAGTATTTCCATTTAGAGTATGGGGAAAAGTAATCAAATATCTTATGAGCTTATGGGAAGAGTGTCCTCTGCAGTCACTGTCGCCATGAAGCAGTCTGGGAAGAGTGTCCTTTGCGGTCACCATCGCTATGAAGCAGTCTGGGAAGAGTGTCCTCTGCAGTCGCTGATGCCAAGTGAAAACAAAAGCAAAGAGTGACATCACAGGAAAAAACCGTAAGTTCATTGGTAAGTAACTGCTAGTTTGAACTACCAATTCTAAGTTGATTTCAGATTAAAGGTGACTACTGGGGCCCAGGATCGGAGACCTAACACTTCAGCTTCAACTCAACAGAGAGCGCGTTTCAGTTGATTTTAAAAAGTGTATTTTGAATCTCTATTCTAACTTGCTTTCAGATTAAAGGTGAATAGGAGAAATATTTTACAAATTGATAAACTAAAGACCAGTAGGAAACTTAAAAACAAATTGAAAAATTAATTAAATAAAATAGAGATGCAGAGCCAGGCGATGTGTTGTAGCTGCAAGTTGTGGGAGCTGGTGGACCCCATTGTGGTTCCTAGTGACCACATCTATAGCAAATGTTAGTTGCTCGAGGAACTCTGACTCAGAGTTGATGAGCTGGTGTCTGAGCTTCGGACACAGTGACACATCAGGGAGGGGGAAAGTTACCTGGATGCTGTGTTTCAGAAGACAGTCACACTCCTTAGATTAACTGCCTTAAATTCAGCCAGTGGTCAGGGACAGGAGGATATGACTATGATTGAGGCAGGAAGAGGGATCCAGGAAGTAGCACTGCAGGAGCCTCAGCCCTTGCCCTTATCCAACAGGTTCAAGGTTCTTGCTCCCTGTGTGGACAGGAGCGGGGAATGTAGGGAGGATGAGCAAACTGACCATAGCGCCATGGTACAGGAAACCGTAAACCATTCAAGTGGGGGGAGAAAAGAGAAATGTAGTTGTAATCAGGGATAGTATAGTTAGGGGAATAGATACTGTTTTCTGTAGCCAGGATTGAAAATCCCGAAGGCTGTGTAGCCTGCCTGGTGCCTGGGTTAAGGATATATCATCTGGGCTTCAGAGGAACTTGGAGTGGAAGGGGAGAGATCCAGTTGTTGTGGTCCACGTAGGTACCAACAATATAGGTAGAACAAGGAAAGGAGTGCTGTTGAGGGAATACAAGCAGCTAGGGCTAAATTAAAAAGCAGAACCAAAAAGGTAATAATCTCCGGATTACTACCTGAGCCACGAGCTAATTGGCACAGGGTCAATAAAATTAAAGAGGTAAATGAATGGCTCAAAGATTGGTGTGGGAAAAATGGGTTTGAATTCATGGGCCAATGACACCAGTACTGGGGAATGAGGGAGCTATTCCGTTCAGACAGGCTCCACTTGAATCATGCTGGGACCAGTGTCCTGGCGAATCGCATAACTAGGGTTGTAGATGGGGCTTTAAACTAAATGGTCGGGGGGGGGGAAGGGTTCAGTTGCATGGAATCAAAGTTTAAGGAGAGGGTAAGGGTGCAGGTTAGTGACTAGGCTGATTGTTACCAAAAAGTGAAAGGAAGGGACAGCGTGTGTGAACGCCATATTGCACCAAAGAATCATATAAGCGTAGGGAAAATTGACAATAGGGCAAACTTAAAGGCTTTGTATCTGAATGCACATAGCATTCGGAATAAAACTAATGAGTTAACAGTGCAAGTAGAGATAAATAGATATGATTTGGTGGCGATTACTGAGATGTGGTTACAGGGAGAACAGGTTTGGGAGTTGAATATCCAAGGGTACTCAGTGTTTTGGAAGGATAGGCAGGAAGGAAAAGGAGTTGGTGTAGCTTTGTTAGTAAAGGAAGAGATCAGTGCTATAGTGAGGGATGATATAGGCACTAGAGAGCAAGATGTAGAGTCAATCTGGGTTGAAATAAGAAATAGCAAGGGAAAGAAATCCCTGGTGGGGGAGTAATCTATAGGTCCCCAAACAGTAGTTCAGCAGTAGGGCACAATATAAACCAGGAAATACTGGGAGCATGTAAGAAAGGCACAGCAATAATCATGGGTGATTTTAATATGCATATAGACTGGACTAATCAAATTGGCAAGGGTAGCCTCGAGGGAGAGTCCATAGAGTGTATTAGAGACGGTTGGTTCCACAACATATTACTCCAAGAAACAAAGGAGCAGGCTAGTCTGGATTTGATTTTGTGTAATGAGATGGGATTAATTAATGATCTCATACTAAAGGATCCTCTAGGGAAGAGTGATCATAGCATGCTAGAATTTCAAGTTCAGTTTGAGAGCGAGAAACTTCCCACACTAGTGTTCTGGAGTTAAACAAAGGTAACTACATAGGCATGAGGGCAGATTTGGCCCTAGTGGACTAGGCAGGAAGACTACAAGGTAGGACAGTTGATGAACAGTGGGCAGATATATAAAGAGATATTCAATTCCTCCCAAGTGAAATATATTCCAAAGAGGAAGAAAGACGGTAAGGGGGAGGGAAAAGCATCAAAGGCTAAGCAAGGAAGTTAAAGATGACATAAAGGCAAAAACTAAGACATACCAAATTACAAAGGTCAGTAGCAGGCTGGAATGTTGGGAAACTTTTAAAGATCAACAAAGGGTCACTAAAAAAAAATAAAAATAGCAACGGTAAATTATGAAAGAAAACTAGCGCAAAATGTAAAAACTGATAGCAAACATTTCTACAAGTATATAAAAGGAAAGAGAGTAGCTAAAGTGAATGTTGATTCCTTGGAGGATGAGACTGGGGGAGTTAATAGCGGGGAACGCAGAAGTGGCAGAGACACTTAATCAATATTTTGCCTCAGTTTTCATGATGGAGGACACTAGTACCACCTCAATAGGTAGTGCAGAGGGTATAGAGAAGAAGGAACTCCGATCAGAACAATCACCATCACTAGAGAAAAAGTACTGAGCAAACTATTGGGATTAAAGCGTGACAGGTCCCCAGGACCTGATGGCCTACATCCCAGGGTCTTAAAGGAAGTGGCAGCGGAGATAGTGGATGCATTGGCTATAATATTCCAAAATTCCCTGGATTCTGGTAAAGTTCCAGTGGATTGGAAAAATGCTAATATAATGCCTTATTCAAAAAGGGGGAGACAGAAAGTAGGAAACTATAGACCAGTTAGTTTAATGTCTGTCATTGGGAAATTGTTGGAATCCATTATTAAGGAAGTAGTAATGGGACATTTGGAAAGTCAAAATACAATCCATCAGAGTCAGCATGGTTTTATGAAGAGTAAATCATGTTTGACTAATTTGCTAGCGTTTTTTGAAGATGTGACAAGCAAAGTGGATAATGGGGATCCTGTAGATGTAGTATATCTGGACTTCCAGAGGGCCTTTGATAAGGTGCCGCACATAAGATTAATACACAAGATAAGATCACACAGAGTTAGGGGTAATATATTAGCTTGAATAGAGGATTGGCTAACCAACAGAAAGCAGAGTGTCAGGATAAATGGGTCTTTTTCTGGATGGCAAGCTGTAACTAATGGGGTGCCACAGGATTCAGTCCTTGGGCCCCAACTATTTACAATCTATATTAATGACTTGGATTCAGGGATAGAAGGTACTATCGCTAGATTTGCAGATGACACCAAAATAGGTGGGAAAGTAATTTGCAATGAAGAAATAAATTTACAAATGGATATGGACAGGTTAGGTGAAGGGGCTAAAATTTGGCAGATGGAGTTTAACGTGAATAAGGGTGAGGTTATCCATTTTGATCAGAAGAATAAAAAGGTGACTTATTATTTAAATGGAGAGAAGTTTCAGTGCAGAGGGATCTGGGTGTCCTCATGCATGAATTGCTGAAAGCTAGTATGCAGGTACAGCAGGTAATAAAGAAGGCAATTGGAATTTTGGCATTTACTGCTGAAGGAATAGAGTGTAAAAATAGGGAAGTGTTGTTGCAACTGTACAAGGCATTGGTGAGACTGCACCTGGAGCACTGTGCACAGTTTTGGTTCCCCTTACTTGAGGAAGGATGTAGTTGCATTGGCGGTGGTTCAGAGGAGGTTCACTAGATTGATTCTAGAGATGCGGGGCTTGTCTTATGAGGAGAGATTGAGCAGTTTAGGCCTATACTCGCTAGAGTTTAGAAGGATGAGAGGAGATCTAATTGAGGTATATAAGATGCTAAAGGGGATAGACAAAGGAGACGTGGAGCGGATGTTTCCCCTTGTGGGGTATTCTAGAACGAGAGGCCATAGTTTTAGGCTAAGGGGTGGTAGATTTAAATCAGAGATGAGGAATTATTGTTCTCAAACGGTCGTGAATCTGTGGAATTCACTACTTCAGAGTGCATTGGATGCCAGGACGCTGAATAAATTTGAGGAGATAGAAAGATTTTTAATTAGTAACGGGTTGAAAGGTTATGGGGAGAGGGCGGGAAATTGGAGTTGAGGCTGCAATGAGATCAGCCATGATCATGTTGAATGGCGGGGCAGGCTCGAGAGGCTGAAATGCCCACTCCTAGTTATGCTTTTGCCTGGAGTCTACATTTTTAGGAAGAAGAGGTGTGACTCTGCATAATTCAGATACTGAGTGCTACCAGTTCCCATGTAACAGTGCCTTTCAACTCATCGGTCTATTCCCAGGTCACCACAGTCTTCCTATCACATTTAACGTGACGCACTGAATCAACAATCAAACCCTTGTTTATCCAAGGCCTGTAACTTTGGCTTGGAACACAAACATTCAACACCAATGAGTCACCCACCAAGCCATTTACCATACCCAGAGGAGAAGGGGAGTAGTGATGGGAGAAAGACAAGGGGCTTAGTGTTGTGTGGACTGACTTGAGAGAGTTATCGCCCCTATTCTAATCTCCCTGTTGTTCCAAAACTTGTCAACCCAAGAACACAAGAATCAGGAGCAGGCCATTCAGCCCCTCGAGCTTGCTCCACCATTTGATAAGATCATGGCTGATCTGATTGTGACCTCAACCCCACTTTCCTGTCTGTCTCCTATAACCCTTGATCCCTTTGTTGATCAAAAATCTATCCAACTCAGCCTTGAATAAACTCAATGACCTGGCCCTCCACTGCCCTCTGGGGAAGAGATTTTCATGGTCTAGCAATCCTCTTGAGTTTTTTTTCTCTTCATCTCAGCCTTAAATGGGAGAGCCCTATTTTTTTAAACTGTGTTCCTAGATCTAGACTTCCTCACAAGAGGAAACTTCCTTTCAGTCTACACCCTGTCGAGTCCTCTTAGGATCTTATATGTTTCAGTAATATCACCTCTCATTCTTCTAAAGTCTAATGGGTATAGGCCCAACCTGCTTAATATTTCCTCAGAAGCTAACCCCCATTATCCCAGGAATCAGTTGAGTGAGCCTTCTCTAAACTGCTCCCAATGCAATTATATTCTTAAGTAAGAAGACTAAAATGTACCCAGTATTCCAGATGCAGTCCCACCAAGGCCCTGTACAAGAGTAGCAGCACTTCCCTACTTTTATATTCAAATTCCCTTGCAATAAACATCAGCATTCCAGCTGCCTTCCAAATTACTTGCTGTACCTGCATACTAGCGTTTTGTGATTCATGTACCTGGACACCCAGATCCCTCTGTACTGTAGAGTTCTGCAGTCTCTCTCCATTGAAAAAACACACTGCCTTTATATTCTTCCTGCCAAAATGGACAAGTTCACATTTTCCCACACTATATATTCCGTCAGCCAAATTTTTGCCCATTCACTTAACCTATCGAAACCCCTTCGCAGATTCTTTGTATCCTCTTGACAATCAATTTATAGCAGCACGGGTGGAGGTTTGGCGATTGCTTCACAGGAAATAATGTATAGGGTTTCTTCTATTCCACTGAACTGCATGAAAAGGCTGTAGTTCAGAAGAAGCTGAAGAAGGCGACATAAAGGGAGAAATAGCCATCAGGTGATTTAAGGCTTTGATTTGTAAAGCTTGTAGGTGGTGGGAGGAAGAAAGCGGATAGCTCTGTTTTTCTGTGCATGTATACTGTTCAATTTCTGGTCCTCTTTCTTGCCCAGGTATTATTATGATGGAGACATGATCTGCAAGGTGCAGGGGAAGAGATTCGTCTATAAGTTTGTGTGCGACTTGAAGACGCTGATTGGCTACAGCGCAGCAGAGCTGAACCGCCTAGTCACAGAGTGTGAGCAGAAGAAACTGGCCAAGATGCAAATCCATGGTATGGGGGGACAGTCAGTCACCACAGTAACTCTGGCTGCGGCCTCCCTGCAGAGTGAGAAGGACAGTTGAAGTGTTCCACCTGAGGCCTGAAGCTTGGTGTATGTGGGATGCTCTTCTCCCCCAACTTTGAATAGCGCCTGTCCTCCGGTGTCCTGGTTGGATTGAGTGGCTTCTTCCTCCTTCAGCTTCTGGGACTGTACAGTGTAAATGTAATGAGCTGCCTCAGAGGGAGGCCGAGGCAGGGACTCTCTGTCCCACTGTCTGTATGTATACTGCGTCAGCAGTGTCAGAATGGAGCAAGCATTAGTAGCAGACTTCATGGTATATTAAAGAAATGTGTACCTGCTTCACCTTACTCTATCAAATTTTTTGAGTTATTTTTGCAGATATTTTTACCCTTATGTGAATTTTGAATAAAAAAGGTATACTCCATTCTGCGCGTTTGTGATTAATGTCCCTGTGGTTCTAAATGCTATTGTTTGTTGTTCCAGCTGAATGCTTTCTCAGTCACCTCTAGGCAGGTGTCAAATTGGGGTATTAAGGGACTTTGAGTAAATAATCTCTCCTCTTTCCCCCTATCCCACAGTGCCATCTCCCTGCTGACCCATTGGGTCAGAAGGTTGTAGGCTCAAACCCCACTGCAGGACTTGAGAACATGATTCACGCTGACTCCTCACTGTAGTGCTGCACTGTGGAAGACCCAGTCTTCAGATAAAATGGTGGGAATAACTTGATTTCAGGCAGGAAAAACATTCCATGGTCGTTCACAAAAGTGTAATCTGACCAAACCAAGGAAAAGAGATGTTAGGAGTGTGTCTAAAAACGATCAACGTGTTGGCTTCTAAGGACACCTCACTACGATGCATCCCGAGCGTAAAGAATAACCAAGAGACGACTTTGAATGAAGAAATGAACAATACTGTCACTGGAAAACTCAGCTGATAAATGTAATATCTGTCCTGGAATGGCCTTGAAAGCATTCTTCTTAACTAAAAGCATAGGATTGGAGAGGCGATTATTCTTCCAGCTGCTGTATAAACGGGCGAAGTGATAGTGAGTGAAGACGCAGCTCAAATGTTGAAGGTCATTTCACTTTCTAATGACACAGTGAGTAGAAGAATCAAGGAACTTTCAAGAGATATGAAATGCCAATTGACTGAAAGGCTTCAGCAGTTTGCAATTCAGCATGTATGAGAGTGCTGATGCTGGTAGTGCAACACAGCAATTAATTTATGTCCTCTGTGTTTAGTTTGGGGAGACATTTCAGAAGATTTTCCTTTTATTGCCAGGTATTACCAGAATGGAGCAGTCAACATACTGGATTATTGCATGGACTCAGATTTTATCATGGAGAACGCTGTTGCTGTTCGCACAAATGGGGCTGCTTCGAATAGGAGTAGCAGTGTTGCAAAGATAAGACCTGTAAGCCCAAAGGTAATCATGTCATATGGTATGTTGCATTGCCGTGCCCTTGCTGCAGGAAGAATGGAGCCTGAGCTGTGTAGCTGTGACAGACGTGCAGTTTGTGAATTCACATTTTCTTTACAAAGCTGTGTTCAGAAGTGGGTAGTGCAGGACGTGAAAAACTTTCACACTGAAGTAAGTTGGCTATCTCATGACAACACCCTAGAAAAGCGTTTTCGAGCTTCGTGAGGAGCTGCTGGCTTTCTGTGCACAATCCTCCGTTAGCTGAGCGATTGTGGGTAACAAAACTTACAAACCTCGCTGACTCTCAATCTGTTAAATACACTGGATCTATCAATACAAGGAGAAAATACAATGGTACTTGAACAGTGAGTGACAAGATTACAACACAGGAAGGAAATTGAGATGTGGAAAACTCATCTGAGCGGCAGGGTTTCGGATATATTCCTCCCACTGGCAGAGTTTCTGCATGTATGGGCAATGATAGCTGAGTTCATTGCGCATTTTGCAATGTTGGCAGAGTACTCCGGTCGAAATCTGAACACAAATAAGGACAATTGGGTTTGGAGTCCATTTTCAACAGAGGCAACAAGTTGATGTAGCAAAAATCGGCACACAGAGGAGGAGCTGCTACCAACTGAGCCACAGTTGACATATTATCAAGATCATTTTTGAAACACTGTTTACATGCACATTTTCATATGACGAGTATATGCTATTAGAATTTGGACATCTACAATTGCTAATCCATTTGAAAAGGAGTCCTTCAAAAGAATTTTGAGAGCCATCAGCAGAGGTCATAATAGTTTATATTTTCACATGGGCCCTATCTACTGAGTCACAAGACCTGTCAAAATAGTAAACCCTCAGTATTGTCCTATTTGCTCCTATATGGGTGTAAGTTGTGGTTGCATCTTCTTTGGCGCAAAGTAGCAATTAAACCTGGCATTATATCACCAAGCTGAACATTTTTCACCCAAACCTAGAAATGGCATTTAATATTTAATTTCTCTGCAGAAAGCCTTTCTGTGACACACCACCCCAATTATGGATTCCTAGTTGAGTTGAGGACCGACTTACAAGGCACGATTGAAGTGGCATCTGTATTGACTCATTTCCTCAATCCCATTCAAATAACATGCCACCACTACAATATCTGGGGCTCATCAAGGCACATTAACTCGCTATCATATCTGCACTATGACCTGATCAGAGAGGAGAAGGCACTAGTACCTTTACCAAACCCAAATGGAACATAGGAACAGGAGAAGCCCATTCATTCCCTCAGTCATTTTCCACCATTCAATTTAGATCATGGTTGACCTGCATCTTGACTCCATTTCCTGGCCTTGGCTCTGTAACCCTTAATACTCTTACTGAGCAAAAATCTATCAATATCAGTTTTGGAATTTTTCAACTGACCCCACCCCTCTCCTCCAGCCACTAAAGCTTTTTTTTGGGGGGGGGGTGCAATATTTGCTGATTTTCACTGCCCTTTGAAGAAGTACTTTCTGACGACGTTCCTGAAGGGAACTCTATCTCTAATTTTATGTCCCTGCAAAAACCTGGAGGTAGTTAGATGATGTGATGGAAAGGTGAATATAACATCCTTTTCTCCCTTTAGGTAGCTGAGCTGGGATAACATCCATCGCCTATTCCTGGTTGTGAGGCATTCTCCAGAAGGCTTGGCCCTCTGCTTATTTTGGTAGCTTTGCTGGTTGCTGTAATTATCGATCACTGAATGTTTCCAGTCAATGCAAATCTTTTGTCAACAAAGCCAGTTGAACATTACTATCCACATTTGGCGTCATGCGTTTCTCTTAAGTCCATCCAGTGCAGCCAGCCAGAAATCATAGAAACAATGAATTACACTCAGAAATTATGCAGGAATATTCACATAAAAGTGTTGGGGTTTGTGGTAAAAATGTTTGTACATGAGGATTACCTAAACTGAGCAGTGTAGGTCAAAAACAAAAATACCTGGAAAAACTCAGCAGGTCTGGAAGTGTAGGTGATATAAATGTAAAAGGGCTGTTTGACTTGAAGTAAGAGCACGCGCGCACACACACACTACTTGAGGCCCTGTGGTCAAAGTGAATCAGGCTCATGTGACTGGACAGAAGTAATTCAGTCACCACCCCCCCCCCCCCCACCACTACCCCAACCCCCCTCTCAACTCCAGTTAAACTGGTTTTGGTGGTGTATTTTTTTTTTAGAGAAGGATGTTCCCCAGGACAAAGAGCTTTGAGAAATTGTGCACAATCTTCAGCATCCATGTATACCAAAGGCTAGGCAGATAAGGGCCTTGGTTTTATAACTCGCCTGAAGGCCAATGCAGTAGTGTCTCAGTCCAGATTGTGTGTATAAATCCTTAATCAGGGCTCAAGCCTTGTGAATCACAGCTGACTGAGCTAAAGGAACATTCATAAACTGCACACCCCCCTCGGAGCTCCAGCCCCATTCAGTTTTGGTCTGGACAAAAGCTGTCTACCCTACTGGGCCATAAACAGCTGTCTCTTATTCCAGACGTTTATTTAAGTTCTTTGTTTTCCATCTTGGCCATGCAGTGCAGTCAGCCTCCCTAACCACAAGGTGGGGCCAAATCTTGCTTTTTCTGAGTCAGGGAAAGCAGACAAAGGGGCCTTCACTGGAAGAATTAACCCATTGTTTCAGCTGTTAGCACAACCACGGTATGTCCCTGGTTACATTTCAGCTTCAAAGCACATTTTGTAGGTATGTCAGTTCTCCTGATTATTGATCTGAGCATCTGATGATACAAGAAGGAGTTAGACTAAAGTAGCAGGACTCGAGCGATCAGACACCCCGGGTTTTCATTAAGTGTCCTGCTGTCCTGGCAATTTATTCAAAATTGTTCAAATATCTCAGTTCTCAGTTTTCCCATTTATTTTGCAGGAGCAGAACGAATTTGAGTTGAATTTAGATTTCCGCATGCGTCATAGATCTGTCTGCTTTGCCACACAGTCAGTGCCGTGTGTCTCTTTGACCCACAGTCAGTGCCGTGTGTCTCTTTGACGCACAGTCAGTGCCGTGTGTCTCTTTTCCCCACAGTCAGTGCCGTGTGTCTCTTTGCCCCACAGTCAGTGCCGTGTGTCTCTTTTCCCCACAGTCAGTGCCGTGTGTCTCTTTTCCCCACAGTCAGTGCCGTGTGTCTCTTTTCCCCACAGTCAGTGCCGTGTGTCTCTTTTCCCCACAGTCAGTGCCGTGTGTCTCTTTTCCCCACAGTCAGTGCCGTGTGTCTCTTTGACCCACAGTCAGTGCCGTGTGTCTCTTTTCCCCACAGTCAGTGCCGTGTGTCTCTTTGACCCACAGTCAGTGCCGTGTGTCTCTTTGACCCACAGTCAGTGCCGTGTGTCTCTTTTCCCCACAGTCACTGCCGTGTGTCTCTTTGCCCCACAGTCAGTGCCGTGTGTCTCTTTTCCCCACAGTCAGTGCCGTGTGTCTCTTTTCCCCACAGTCAGTGCCGTGTGTCTCTTTTCCCCACAGTCAGTGCCGTGTGTCTCTTTTCCCCACAGTCAGTGCCGTGTGTCTCTTTGACCCACAGTCAGTGCCGTGTGTCTCTTTTCCCCACAGTCAGTGCCGTGTGTCTCTTTGACCCACAGTCAGTGCCGTGTGTCTCTTTTCCCCACAGTCAGTGCCGTGTGTCTCTTTTCCCCACAGTCAGTGCCGTGTGTCTCTTTTCCCCACAGTCAGTGCCGTGTGTCTCTTTTCCCCACAGTCAGTGCCGTGTGTCTCTTTTCCCCACAGTCAGTGTCGTGTGTCTCTTTGACCCACAGTCAGTGCCGTGTGTCTCTTTGACCCACAGTCAGTGCCGTGTGTCTCTTTGACCCACAGTCAGTGCCGTGTGTCTCTTTGACCCACAGTCAGTGCCGTGTGTCTCTTTGACCCACAGTCAGTGCCGTGTGTCTCTTTTCCCCACAGTCAGTGCCGTGTGTCTCTTTTCCCCACAGTCAGTGCCGTGTGTCTCTTTGCCCCACAGTCAGTGCCGTGTGTCTCTTTTCCCCACAGTCAGTGCCGTGTGTCTCTTTGACCCACAGTCAGTGCCGTGTGTCTCTTTGACCCACAGTCAGTGCCGTGTGTCTCTTTTCCCCACAGTCAGTGCCGTGTGTCTCTTTTCCCCACAGTCAGTGCCGTGTGTCTCTTTTCCCCACAGTCAGTGCCGTGTGTCTCTTTTCCCCACAGTCAGTGCCGTGTGTCTCTTTGACGCACAGTCAGTGCCGTGTGTCTCTTTGACCCACAGTCAGTGCAGGGTGTCCCTTTGACCCACAGTCAGTGCCGTGTGTCTCTTTTCCCCACAGTCAGTGCCGTGTGTCGCTTTGACCCACAGTCAGTGCCGTGTGTCTCTTTGACCCACAGTCAGTGCCGTGTGTCTCTTTTCCCCACAGTCAGTGCCGTGTGTCTATTTTCCCCACAGTCAGTGCCGTGTGTCTCTTTTCCCCACTGTCAGTGCCGTGTGTCTCTTTGCCCCACAGTCAGTGCCGTGTGTCTCTTTTCCCCACAGTCAGTGCCGTGTGTCTCTTTGACCCACAGTCAGTGCCGTGTGTCTCTTTGACCCACAGTCAGTGCCGTGTGTCTCTTTGACCCACAGTCAGTGCCGTGTGTCTCTTTGCCCCACAGTCAGTGCCGTGTGTCTCTTTTCCCCACAGTCAGTGCCGTGTGTCTCTTTGACGCACAGTCAGTGCCGTGTGTCTCTTTGCCCCACAGTCAGTGCCGTGTGTCTCTTTGACGCACAGTCAGTGCCGTGTGTCTCTTTGACGCACAGTCAGTGCCGTGTGTCTCTTTGACGCACAGTCAGTGCCGTGTGTCTCTTTGACGCACAGTCAGTGCCGTGTGTCTCTTTGACGCACAGTCAGTGCCGTGTGTCTCTTTGACCCACAGTCAGTGCCGTGTGTCTCTTTGACGCACAGTCAGTGCCGTGTGTCTCTTTGCCCCACAGTCAGTGCCGTGTGTCTCTTTGACCCACAGTCAGTGCCGTGTGTCTCTTTTCCCCACAGTCAGTGCCGTGTGTCTCTTTGACGCACAGTCAGTGCCGTGTGTCTCTTTTCCCCACAGTCAGTGTCGTGTGTCTCTTTTCCCCACAGTCAGTGCCGTGTTTCTCTTTGACCCACAGTCAGTGCCGTGTGTCTCTTTGTCCCACAGTCAGTGCCGTGTGTCTCTTTGACGCACAGTCAGTGCCGTGTGTCTCTTTTCCCCACAGTCAGTGCCGTGTGTCTCTTTTCCCCACAGTCAGTGCCGTGTGTCTCTTTGCCCCACAGTCAGTGCCGTGTGTCTCTTTTCCCCACAGTCAGTGCCGTGTGTCGCTTTGACCCACAGTCAGTGCCGTGTGTCGCTTTGACCCACAGTCAGTGCCGTGTGTCTCTTTGACGCACAGTCAGTGCCGTGTGTCTCTTTGACCCACAGTCAGTGCCGTGTGTCTCTTTGCCCCACAGTCAGTGCCGTGTGTCTCTTTGACCCACAGTCAGTGCCGTGTGTCTCTTTGCCCCACAGTCAGTGCCGTGTGTCTCTTTGACCCACAGTCAGTGCCGTGTATCTCTTTGACGCACAGTCAGTGCCTTGTGCCTCTTTGACCCACAGTCAGTGCCGTGTGTCTCTTTGACCCACAGTCAGTGCCGTGTGTCTCTTTGCCCCACAGTCAGTGCCGTGTGTCTCTTTGCCCCACAGTCAGTGCCGTGTGTCTCTTTGCCCCACAGTCAGTGCCGTGTGTCTCTTTGCCCCACAGTCAGTGCCGTGTGTCTCTTTGACCCACAGTCAGTGCCGTGTGTCTCTTTGACCCACAGTCAGTGCCGTGTGTCTCTTTGACCCACAGTCAGTGCCGTGTGTCTCTTTTCCCCACAGTCAGTGCCGTGTGTCTCTTTGCCCCACAGTCAGTGCCGTGTGTCTCTTTGACCCACAGTCAGTGCAGTGTGTCTCTTTTCCCCACAGTCAGTGCCGTGTGTCTCTTTGACCCACAGTCAGTGTCGTGTGTCTCTTTGACCCACAGTCAGTGCCGTGTGTCTCTTTGACCCACAGTCAGTGCCGTGTGTCTCTTTGCCCCACAGTCAGTGCCGTGTGTCTCTTTGACCCACAGTCAGTGCCGTGTGTCTCTTTGACCCACAGTCAGTGCCGTGTGTCTCTTTGACCCACAGTCAGTGCCGTGTGTCCCTTTTCCCCACAGTCAGTGCCGTGTGTCTCTTTGACCCACAGTCAGTGCCGTGTGTCTCTTTTCCCCACAGTCAGTGCCGTGTGTCTCTTTGACCCACAGTCAGTGCCGTGTGTCTCTTTGACCCACAGTCAGTGCCGTGTGTCTCTTTTCCCCACAGTAAGTGCCGTGTGTCTCTTTTCCCCACAGTCAGTGCCGTGTGTCTATTTTCCCCACAGTCAGTGCCGTGTGTCTCTTTGACCCACAGTCAGTGCCGTGTGTCTCTTTTCCCCACAGTCAGTGCCGTGTGTCTCTTTGCCCCACAGTCAGTGCCGTGTGTCTCTTTGACCCACAGTCAGTGCCGTGTGTCTCTTTGCCCCACAGTCAGTGCCGTGTGTCTCTTCCCCACAGTCAGTGCCATGTGTCTCTTTGACCCACAGTCAGTGCCGTGTGTCTCTTTGACCCACAGTCAGTGCCGTGTGTCTCTTTGACCCACAGTCAGTGCCGTGTGTCTCTTTGCCCCACAGTCAGTGCCGTGTGTCTCTTTTCCCCACAGTCAGTGCCGTGTGTCTCTTTGACCCACAGTCAGTGCCGTGTGTCTCTTTGACCCACAGTCAGTGCCGTGTGTCTCTTTGACCCACAGTCAGTGCCGTGTGTCTCTTTGACCCACAGTCAGTGCCGTGTGTCTCTTTGACCCACAGTCAGTGCCGTGTGTCTCTTTGACCCACAGTCAGTGCCGTGTGTCTCTTTGACCCACAGTCAGTGCCGTGTGTCTCTTTGACCCACAGTCAGTGCCGTGTGTCTCTTTTCCCCACAGTCAGTGCCGTGTGTCTCTTTTCCCCACAGTCAGTGCCGTGTGTCTCTTTGACCCACAGTCAGTGCCGTGTGTCTCTTTGACCCACAGTCAGTGCCGTGTGTCTCTTTGACCCACAGTCAGTGCCGTGTGTCTCTTTGCCCCACAGTCAGTGCCGTGTGTCTCTTTGCCCCACAGTCAGTGCCGTGTGTCTCTTTGACGCACAGTCAGTGCCGTGTGTCTCTTTGCCCCACAGTCAGTGCCGTGTGTCTCTTTGACGCACAGTCAGTGCCGTGTGTCTCTTTTCCCCACAGTCAGTGCCGTGTGTCTCTTTTCCCCACAGTCAGTGCCGTGTGTCTCTTTGACGCACAGTCAGTGCCGTGTGTCTCTTTTCCCCACAGTCAGTGCCGTGTGTCTCTTTTCCCCACAGTCAGTGCCGTGTGTCTCTTCGATGCCACAGTCAGTGCCGTGTGTCTCTTTTCCCCACAGTCAGTGCCGTGTGTCTCTTTGACCCACAGTCAGTGCCGTGTGTCTCTTTGACCCACAGTCAGTGCCGTGTGTCTCTTGCCCCACAGTCAGTGCCGTGTGTCTCTTTTCCCCACAGTCAGTGCCGTGTGTCTCTTTGACCCACAGTCAGTGCCGTGTGTCTCTTTGACCCACAGTCAGTGCCGTGTGTCTCTTTGACCCACAGTCAGTGCCGTGTATCTCTTTGACGCACAGTCAGTGCCTTGTGCCTCTTTGACCCACAGTCAGTGCCGTGTGTCTCTTTGACCCACAGTCAGTGCCGTGTGTCTCTTTGCCCCACAGTCAGTGCCGTGTGTCTCTTTGCCCCACAGTCAGTGCCGTGTGTCTCTTTGCCCCACAGTCAGTGCCGTGTGTCTCTTTTCCCCACAGTCAGTGCCGTGTGTCTCTTTTCCCCACAGTCAGTGCCGTGTGTCTCTTTTCCCCACAGTCAGTGCCGTGTGTCTCTTTGACCCACTGTCAGTGCCGTGTGTCTCTTTGACCCACAGTCAGTGCCGTGTGTCTCTTTTCCCCACAGTCAGTGCCTTGTGTCTCTTTTCCCACAGTCAGTGCCGTGTGTCTCTTTGACCACAGTCAGTGCCGTGTGTCGCTTTTCCCCACAGTCAGTGCGCGTGTGTCTCTTTTCCCCACAGTCAGTGCCGTGTCTCTTTTCACCACAGTCAGTGCCGTGTGTCTCTTTGACCCACAGTCAGTGCCGTGTGTCTCTTTGCCCCACAGTCAGTGCCGTGTGTCTCTTTCCCACAGTCAGTGCCGTGTGTCTCTTTACCCACAGTCCGGTGCCGTGTGTCTCTTTTCCCACAGTCAGTGCCGTGTGTCTCTTTGACCCACAGTCAGTGGCCGTGTGTCTCTTTGCCCACAGTCAGTGCCAGTGTGCTCTTTTCCTTTGTTCTCCCCACAGTCAGTGCCGTGTGTCTCTTTGACCCACAGTCAGTGCGCCGTGGTGGTCCTCTTTGACCCACAGTCAGTGCCGTGTGTCTCTTTGACCCACAGTCAGTGCCGTGTGGTCTCTTTCCCCACGAGTCCAGTCAGAGTGCCGTGTGTCTCTTTGACCCACAGTCAGTGCCGTGTGTCTCTTTGACCCACAGTCAGTGCCGTGTGTCCTCTTTGACGCACAATCAGTGCCGTGTGTCTCTTTGCCCCACAGTCAGTGCCGTGTGTCTCTTTTCCCCACAGTCAGTGCCGTGTGTCTCTTTGACCCACAGTCAGTGCCGTGTGTCTCTTTGCCCCACAGTCAGTGCCGTGTGTCTCTTTGCCCCACAGTCAGTGCCGTGTGTCTCTTTGACCCACAGTCAGTGCCGTGTGTCTCTTTGCCCCACAGTCAGTGCCGTGTGTCTCTTTGACCCACAGTCAGTGCCGTGTGTCTCTTTGCCCCACAGTCAGTGCAGTGTGTCTCTTTGACCACAGTCAGTGCCGTGTGTCTCTTTGACCCCACAGTCAGTGCCGTGTGTCTCTTTTCCCCACAGTCAGTGCCGTGTGTCTCTTTGACGCCACAGTCAGTGTCCGTGTGTCTCTTTGACCCACAGTCAGTGCCGTGTGTCTCTTTGACCCACAGTCAGTGCCGTGTGTCTCTTTGACCCACAGTCAGTGCCGTGTGTCTCTTTGACCCACAGTCAGTGCCGTGTGTCTCTTTGACCCCACAGTCAGTGCCGTGTGTCTCTTTGACCCACAGTCAGTGCCGTGTGTCCTCTTTGCCTCCACAGTCAGTGCCGTGTGTCTCTTTGCCCCACAGTCAGTGCCGTGTGTCTCTTTGCCCCACAGTCAGTGCCGTGTGTCTCTTTGACCCACAGTCAGTGCCGTGTGTCTCTTTGACCCACAGTCAGTGCCGTGTGTCTCTTTTCCCCACAGTCAGTGCCGTGTGTCTCTTTTCCCCACAGTCAGTGCCGTGTGTCTCTTTGCCCCACAGTCAGTGCCGTGTGTCTCTTTGCCCCACAGTCAGTGCCGTGTGTCTCTTTTCCCCACAGTCAGTGCCGTGTGTCTCTTTGACGCCACAGTCAGTGCCGTGTGTCTCTTTGACCCACAGTCAGTGCGGGTGTCTCTTTGACCCACAGTCAGTGCCGTGTGTCTCTTTTCCCCACAGTCAGTGCCGTGTGTCTCTTTGACCCACAGTCAGTGCCGTGTGTCTCTTTGACCCACAGTCAGTGCCGTGTGTCTCTTTCCCCACAGTCAGTGCCGTGTGTCTCTTTTCCCCACAGTCAGTGCCGTGTGTCTCTTTTCCCCACAGTCAGTGCCGTGTGTCTCTTTGCCCCACAGTCAGTGCCGTGTGTCTCTTTTCCCCACAGTCAGTGCCGTGTGTCTCTTTGCCCCACAGTCAGTGCCGTGTGTCTCTTTGACCCACAGTCAGTGCCGTGTGTCTCTTTGACCCACAGTCAGTGCCGTGTGTCTCTTTGCCCCACAGTCAGTGCCGTGTGTCTCTTTTCCCCACAGTCAGTGCCGTGTGTCTCTTTGACGCCACAGTCAGTGCCGTGTGTCTCTTTGCCCCACAGTCAGTGCCGTGTGTCTCTTTGACGCACAGTCAGTGCCGTGTGTCTCCTTTGACGCACAGTCAGTGCCGTGTGTCTCTTTGACGCACAGTCAGTGCCGTGTGTCTCTTTGACCACAGTCAGTGCCGTGTGTCTCTTTTGACCCACAGTCCAGTGCCGTGTGGTCTCTTTGACGCACAGTCAGTGCCGTGTGTCTCTTTGCCCCACAGTCAGTGCCGTGTGTCTCTTTGACCCACAGTCAGTGCCGTGTGTCTCTGTTTCCCCCACAGTCAGTGCCGTGTGTCTCTTTGACCCACAGTCAGTGCCGTGTGTCTCTTTTCCCCACAGTCAGTGCCGTGTGTCTCTTCTTTCCCACAGTCAGTGCCGTGTGTCTCTTTGACCCACAGTCAGTGCCGTGTGTCTCTTTTCCCCACAGTCAGTGCCGTGTGTCTCTTTGACCCACAGTCAGTGCCGTGTGTCTCTTTGCCCCACAGTCAGTGCCGTGTGTCTCTTTTCCCACAGTCAGTGCCGTGTGTCTCTTTGACCCACAGTCAGTGCCGTGTGTCTCTTTGCCCCACAGTCAGTGCCGTGTGTCTCTTTGACCCACAGTCAGTGCCGTGTGTCCTCTTTGACCCACAGTCAGTGCCCGTGTGTCTCTTTGACCCCACAGTCAGTGCCGTGTGTCTCTTTGACCCACAGTCCAGTGCCGTGTGTCTCTTTGACCCACAGTCAGTGCCGTGTGTCTCTTTGCCCCCACAGTCAGTGCCGTGTGTCCTCTTTGACCCCACAGTCAGTGCCGTGTGTCTCTTTGCCCCACAGTCAGTGCCGTGTGTCTCTTTGACCCACAGTCAGTGCCGTGTGTCTCTTTGACCCACAGTCAGTGCCGTGTGTCCTCTTTGACCCCACAGTCAGTGCCGTGTGTCTCTTTGCCCCACAGTCAGTGCCGTGTGTCTCTTTGCCCCACAGTCAGTGCCGTGTGTCTCTTTGCCCCACAGTCAGTGCCGTGTGTCTCTTTGCCCCACAGTCAGTGCCGTGTGTCTCTTTGCCCCACAGTCAGTGCCGTGTGTCTCTTTGCCCCACAGTCAGTGCCGTGTGTCTCTTTGCCCCACAGTCAGTGCCGTGTGTCTCTTGACCCACAGTCAGTGCCGTGTGTCTCTTTGACCCACAGTCAGTGCAGGTGTGTCTCTTTTCCCCACAGTCAGTGCCGTGTGTCTCTTTGACCCACAGTCAGTGCCGTGTGTCTCTTTGACCCACAGTCAGTGCCGTGTGTCTCTTTGACCCACAGTCAGTGCCGTGTGTCTCTTTGCCCACAGTCAGTGCCGTGTGTCTCTTGACCCACAGTCAGTGCCGTGTGTCTCTTTGACCCACAGTCAGTGCCGTGTGTCTCTTTGACCCACAGTCAGTGCCGGGTGTCCCTTTTCCCCACAGTCAGTGCCGTGTGTCTCTTTGAACCCACAGTCAGTGCCGTGTGTCTCTTTTCCCCACAGTCAGTGCCGTGTGTCTCTTTGACCCACAGTCAGTGCCGTGTGTCTCTTTGACCCACAGTCAGTGCCGTGTGTCTCTTTTCCCCACAGTAAGTGCCGTGTGTCTCTTTTCCCCACAGTCAGTGCCGTGTGTCTCTTTTCCCCACAGTCAGTGCCGTGTGTCTCTTTGACCCACAGTCAGTGCCGTGTGTCTCTTTTCCCCACAGTCAGTGCCGTGTGTCCTCTTTGCCCCAACAGTCAGTGCCGTGTGTCTCTTTGACCCACAGTCAGTGCCGTGTGTCTCTTTGCCCCACAGTCAGTGCCGTGTGTCTCTTCCCCACAGTCCAGTGCCGTGTGTCTCTTTGCCCCACAGTCAGTGCCGTGTGTCTCTTTGACCCACAGTCAGTGCCGTGTGTCTCTTTGACCCACAGTCAGTGCCGTGTGTCTCTTTGCCCCACAGTCAGTGCCGTGTGTCTCTTTTCCCCACAGTCAGTGCCGTGTGTCTCTTTGACCCACAGTCAGTGCCGTGTGTCTCTTTGACCCACAGTAAGTGCCGTGTGTCTCTTTGACCCACAGTCAGTGCCGTGTGTCTCTTTGACCCACAGTCAGTGCCGTGTGTCTCTTTGACCCACAGTCAGTGCCGTGTGTCTCTTTGACCCACAGTCAGTGCCGTGTGTCTCTTTGACCCACAGTCAGTGCCGTGTGTCTCTTTTCCCCACAGTCAGTGCCGTGTGTCTCTTTTCCCCACAGTCAGTGCCGTGTGTCTCTTTGCCCCACAGTCAGTGCCGTGTGTCTCTTTGCCCCACAGTCAGTGCCGTGTGTCTCTTTTCCCCACAGTCAGTGCCGTGTGTCTCTTTGACGCACAGTCAGTGCCGTGTGTCTCTTTGCCCCACAGTCAGTGCCGTGTGTCTCTTTGACGCACAGTCAGTGCCGTGTGTCTCTTTTCCCCACAGTCAGTGCCGTGTGTCTCTTTGACCCACAGTCAGTGCCGTGTGTCTCTTTGACGCACAGTCAGTGCCGTGTGTCTCTTTTCCCCACAGTCAGTGCCGTGTGTCTCTTTTCCCCACAGTCAGTGCCGTGTGTCTCTCGATGCACAGTCAGTGCCGTGTGTCTCTTTTCCCCACAGTCAGTGCCGTGTGTCTCTTTGACCCACAGTCAGTGCCGTGTGTCTCTTTGACCCACAGTCAGTGCCGTGTGTCTCTTTCCCCACAGGTCTGTGCCGTGTGTCTCTTTTCCCCACAGTCAGTGCCGTGTGTCTCTTTGACCCACAGTCAGTGCCGTGTGTCTCTTTGACCCACCAGTCAGTGCCGTGTGTCTCTTTGCCCCACAGTCAGTGCCGTGTGTCTCTTTTCCCCACAGTCAGTGCCGTGTGTCTCTTTGACCCACAGTCAGTGCCGTGTGTCTCTTTGACCCACAGTCAGTTGCCGTGTGTATCTTTGACCCACAGTCAGTGCCGTGTGTCTCTTTTCCCCACAGTCAGTGCCGTGTGTCTCTTTGCCCCACAGTCAGTGCCGTGAGTCTCTTTGCCCACAGGTCAGTGCCGTGTGTCTCTTTTCCCCCACAGTCAGTGCCGTGTGTCTCTTTGCCCCACAGTCAGTGCCGTGTGTCTCTTTGCCCCACAGTCAGTGCGTGTGTCTCTTTTCCCCACAGTCAGTGCCGTGTGTCTCTTTTCCCCACAGTCAGTGCCGTGTGTATCTTTTCCCCACAGTCAGTGCCGTGTGTCTCTTTGACCCACTGTCAGTTGCCGTGTGTCTCTTTGACCCACAGTCAGTGCCGTGTGTCTCCTTTTCCCCACCAGTCAGTGCGTGTGTCTCTTTGACCCACAGTCTAGTGCCTTGTGTCTCTTTGACACACAGTCAGTGCCGTGTGTCTCTTTTCCCCACAGTAAGTGCCGTGTGTCTCTTTTCCCCACAGTCAGTGCCGTGTGTCTCTTTTCCCCACAGTCAGTGCCGTGTGTCTCTTTGACCCACAGTCAGTGCCGTGTGTCTCTTTTCCCCACAGTCAGTGCCGTGTGTCTCTTTGCCCCACAGTCAGTGCCGTGTGTCTCTTTGACCCACAGTCAGTGCCGTGTGTCTCTTTGCCCCACAGTCAGTGCCGTGTGTCTCTTCCCCACAGTCAGTGCCGTGTGTCTCTTTGACCCACAGTCAGTGCCGTGTGTCTCTTTGACCCACAGTCAGTGCCGTGTGTCTCTTTGACCCGCAGTCAGTGCCGTGTGTCTCTTTGCCTCACAGTCAGTGCCGTGTGTCTCTTTGCCCCACAGTCAGTGCCGTGTGTCTCTTTGACCCACAGTCAGTGCCGTGTGTCTCTTTGACCCACAGTCAGTGCCGTGTGTCTCTTTGACCCACAGTCAGTGCCGTGTGTCTCTTTGACCCACAGTCAGTGCCGTGTGTCTCTTTGACCCACAGTCAGTGCCGTGTGTCTCTTTGACCCACAGTCAGTGCCGTGTGTCTCTTTTCCCCACAGTCAGTGCCGTGTGTCTCTTTTCCCCACAGTCAGTGCCGTGTGTCTCTTTTCCCCACAGTCAGTGCCGTGTGTCTCTTTTCCCCACAGTCAGTGCCGTGTGTCTCTTTGACCCACTGTCAGTGCCGTGTGTCTCTTTGACCCACAGTCAGTGCCGTGTGTCTCTTTTCCCCACAGTCAGTGCCGTGTGTCTCTTTGACCCACAGTCAGTGCCGTGTGTCTCTTTGCCCCACAGTCAGTGCCGTGTGTCTCTTTGACGCACAGTCAGTGCCGTGTGTCTCTTTGCCCACAGTCAGTGCCGTGTGTCTCTTTGACCCACAGTCAGTGCCGTGTGTCTCTTTGACGCACAGTCAGTGCCGTGTGTCTCTTTTCCCCACAGTCAGTGCCGTGTGTCTCTTTTCCCCACAGTCAGTGCCGTGGGTCTCTTCGATGCACAGTCAGTGCCGTGTGTCTCTTTTCCCCACAGTCAGTGCCGTGTGTCTCTTGACCCACAGTCAGTGCCGTGTGTCTCTTTGACCCACAGTCAGGTGCCGTGTGTCTCTTTCCCCACAGTCTGTGCCGTGTGTCTCTTTTCCCCCACAGTCAGTGCCGTGTGTCTCTTTGACCCACAGTCAGTGCCGTGTGTCTCTTTGACCCACAGTCAGTGCCGTGTGTCTCTTTGCCCCACAGTCAGTGCCGTGTGTCTCTTTTCCCCACAGTCAGTGCCGTGTGTCTCTTTGACCCACAGTCAGTGCCGTGTGTCTCTTTGACCCACAGTCAGTGCCGTGTGTCTCTTTTCCCCACAGTCAGTGCCGTGTGTCTCTTTGCCCCACAGTCAGTGCCGTGGTGTCTCGTTGCCCCACAGTCAGTGCCGTGGGTCTCTTTTCCCACAGTCAGTGCCGTGTGTCTCTTTTCCCCACAGTCAGTGCCGTGTGTCTCTTTGACCCCACAGTCAGTGCCGTGTGTCTCTTTTCCCCACAGTCAGTGCCGTGTGTCTCTTTGCCCCCACTGTCAGTGCCGTGTGTCCCTTTGCCCCACAGTCAGTGCCGTGTGTCTCTTTGCCCCACAGTCAGTGCCGTGTGTCTCTTTGACCCACAGTCAGTGCCGTGTGTCTCTTTTCCCCACAGTCAGTGCCGTGTGTCTCTTTGACCCACCGTCAGTGCCGTGTGTCTCTTTTCCCCACAGTCAGTGCCGTGTGTCTCTTTGACCCACAGTCAGTGACGTGTGTCCCTTTGACCCACAGTCAGTGCCGTGTGTCTCTTTGCCCCACAGTCAGTGCGTGTGTCTCTTTGACCCACAGTCAGTGCCGTGTGTCTCTTTGCCCCCACAGTCAGTGCCTGTGTGTCCTTTTGACCCACAGTCAGTGCCGTGTGTCCTCTTTTCCCCACAGTCAGTGCCGTGTGTCTCTTTTCCCCACAGTCAGGGCCGTGATTGTCTATTTTCCCCACAGTCAGTGCCGTGTGTCTCTTTGACACCCACAGTCAGTGCCGTGTGTCTCTTTTCCCCACAGTCAGTGCCGTGTGTCTCTTTTCCCCACAGTCAGTGACCGTGTGTCTCATTGACCCACAGTCAGTGCCGGTGTATGTCTCTTTGACCCACAGTCAGGCTGGGGTGTCTCTTCCACAGTCAGTGCTGTCTCTTTGACCCACAGTCAGTGCCGCCTGTGTCTCTTTGACCCACAGTCAGTGCCGTGGTGTGTCTCTTTGACCCACCAGTCAGTGCCGTGTGTCTCTTTGACCCACAGTCAGTGCCGTGTGGTCTCTTTGCCCCACAGTCAGTGCCGTGTTATCCTTTGACCACAGTCAGTGCCTGTGTGTCCTCTTTGACCCACAGTCAGTGCCGTGTGTCTCTTTGACCCACAGTCAGTGCCGTTGTGTCTCTTTGCCCACAGTCAGTGCCGTGTGTCTCTTTGACCCACAGTCAGTGCCGTGTGTCCCTTTGCCCCACAGTCAGTGCCGTGTGTCTCTTTGCCCCCACAGTCAGTGCCGTGTGTCTCTTTGACCCACAGTCAGTGCCGTGTGTCTCTTTGCCCCACAGTCCAGTGCCGTGTGTCTCTTTTCCCCACATCAGTGCCGTGTGTCTCTTTTCCCCACAGTCAGTGCCGTGTGTCTCTTTTCCCCACAGTCAGTGCCGTGTGTCTCTTTGCCCCACAGTCAGTGCCGTGTGTCTCTTTTCCCCACAGTCAGTGCCGTGTGTCTCTTTGACCCACAGTCAGTGTCGTGTGTCCCTTTTCCCCACAGTCAGTGCCGTGTGTCTCTTTTCCCCACAGTCAGTGCCGTGTGTCGCTTTGACCCACAGTCAGTGCCGTGTGTCTCTTTGACGCACAGTCAGTGCCGTGTGTCTCTTTGACCCACAGTCAGTGCCGTGTGTCTCTTTGCCCCACAGTCAGTGCCGTGTGTCTCTTTGACCCACAGTCAGTGCCGTGTGTCTCTTTGCCCCACAGTCAGTGCCGTGGTGTCTCTTTGACCCACAGTCAGTGCCGTGATCTCTTTGACCCACAGTCAGTGCCGTGTGTCTCTTTGCCCCACAGTCAGTGCCGTGTGTCTCTTTGCCCCACAGTCAGTGCCGTGTGTCTCTTTGCCCACAGTCAGTGCCGTGTGTCTCTTTGCCCCACAGTCAGTGCCGTGTGTCTCTTTGCCCCACAGTCAGTGCCGTGTGTCTCTTTGCCCCACAGTCAGTGCCGTGTGTCTCTTTGACCCACAGTCAGTGCCGTGTGTCTCTTTTCCCCACAGTCAGTGCCGTGTGTCTCTTTGCCCCACAGTCAGTGCCGTGTGTCTCTTTGACCCACAGTCAGTGCCGTGTGTCTCTTTTCCCCACAGTCAGTGCCGTGTGTCTCTTTGACCCACAGTCAGTGCCGTGTGTCTCTTTGACCCACAGTCAGTGCCGTGTGTCTCTTTGACCCACAGTCAGTGCCGTGTGTCTCTTTGCCCACAGTCAGTGCCGTGTGTCTCTTTGACCCACAGTCAGTGCCGTGTGTCTCTTTGACCCCACAGTCAGTGCCGTGTGTCTCTTTGACCCCACAGTCAGTGCCGTGTGTCCCTTTTACCCCACAGTCTGTGCCGTGTGTCTCTTTGACCCACAGTCAGTGCCGTGTGTCTCTTTGACCCACAGTCAGTGGCCGTGTGTCTCTTTGACCCACAGTCAGTGCCGTGTGTCTCTTTGACCCACAGTCAGTGCCGTGTGTGTCTCTTTGACCCACAGTCAGTGCCGTGTGTCTACTATTCCCCACAGTAAGTGCCGTAAGCCTTGTGTCTCTCTTTTCCCCACAGTCAGTGCCGTGTGTCTCTTTTCCCCACAGTCAGTGCCGTGTGTCTCTTTGACCCACAGTCCAGTGCCGTGTGTCTCTTTGACCCACAGTCAGTGCCGTGTGTCTCTTTGCCCCACAGTCAGTGCCGTGTGTCTCTTTGCCCCCACAGTCAGTGCCGTGTGTCTCTTTGCCCCCACAGTCAGTGCCGTGTGTCTCTTCCCCACAGTCAGTGCCATGTGTCTCTTTGACCCACAGTCAGTGCCGTGTGTCTCTTTGACCCACAGTCAGTGCCGTGTGTCTCTTTGACCCACAGTCAGTGCCGTGTGTCTCTTTGCCCCACAGTCAGTGCCGTGTGTCTCTTTTCCCCACAGTCAGTGCCGTGTGTCTCTTTGACCCACAGTCAGTGCCGTGTGTCTCTTTGACCCACAGTCAGTGCCGTGTGTCTCTTTGACCCACAGTCAGTGCCGTGTGTCTCTTTGACCCACAGTCAGTGCCGTGTGTCTCTTTGACCCACAGTCAGTGCCGTGTGTCTCTTTGACCCACAGTCAGTGCCGTGTGTCTCTTTGACCCACAGTCAGTGCCGTGTGTCTCTTTTCCCCACAGTCAGTGCCGTGTGTCTCTTTTCCCCACAGTCAGTGCCGTGTGTCTCTTTTCCCCACAGTCAGTGCCGTGTGTCTCTTTGACCCACAGTCAGTGCCGTGTGTCTCTTTGCCCCACAGTCAGTGCCGTGTGTCTCTTTTCCCCACAGTCAGTGCCGTGTGTCTCTTTGACGCACAGTCAGTGCCGTGTGTCTCTTTGACGCACAGTCAGTGCCGTGTGTCTCTTTGCCCCACAGTCAGTGCCGTGTGTCTCTTTGACGCACAGTCAGTGCCGTGTGTCTCTTTTCCCCACAGTCAGTGCCGTGTGTCTCTTTTCCCCACAGTCAGTGCCGTGTGTCTCTTTTCCCCACAGTCAGTGCCGTGTGTCTCTTTTCCCCACAGTCAGTGCCGTGTGTCTCTTTTCCCCACAGTCAGTGCCGTGTGTCTCTTCGATGCACAGTCAGTGCCGTGTGTCTCTTTTCCCCACAGTCAGTGCCGTGTGTCTCTTTGACCCACAGTCAGTGCCGTGTGTCTCTTTGCCCCACAGTCAGTGCCGTGTGTCTCTTTTCCCCACAGTCAGTGCCGTGTGTCTCTTTTCCCCACAGTCAGTGCCGTGTGTCTCTTTGCCCCACAGTCAGTGCCGTGTGTCTCTTTGACCCACAGTCAGTGCCGTGTGTCTCTTTGACCCACAGTCAGTGCCCGTGTGTCTCTTTGCCCCACAGTCAGTGCCGTGTGTCTCTTTGACCCACAGTCAGTGCCGTGTGTCTCTTTGACCCACAGTCAGTGCCGTGTGTCTCTTTGACCCACAGTCAGTGCCGTGTGTCTCTTTTCCCCACAGTCAGTGCCGTGTGTCTCTTTGCCCCACAGTCAGTGCCGTGTGTCTCTTTGCCCCACAGTCAGTGCCGTGTGTCTCTTTGCCCCACAGTCAGTGCCGTGTGTCTCTTTGCCCCACAGTCAGTGCCGTGTGTCTCTTTGACCCACAGTCAGTGCCGTGTGTCTCTTTTCCCCACAGTCAGTGCCGTGTGTCTCTTTGCCCCACAGTCAGTGCCGTGTGTCTCTTTGACCCACAGTCAGTGCAGTGTGTCTCTTTCCCCACAGTCAGTGCCGTGTGTCTCTTTGACCCACAGTCAGTGTCGTGTGTCTCTTTGACCCACAGTCAGTGCCGTGTGTCTCTTTGACCCACAGTCAGTGCCGTGTGTCTCTTTGCCCCACAGTCAGTGCCGTGTGTCTCTTTGACCCACAGTCAGTGCCGTGTGTCTCTTTGACCCACAGTGAGTGCCGTGTGTCTCTTTGACCCACAGTCAGTGCCGTGTGTCCCTTTTCCCCACAGTCAGTGCCGTGTGTCTCTTTGACCCACAGTCAGTGCCGTGTGTCTCTTTTCCCCACAGTCAGTGCCGTGTGTCTCTTTGACCCACAGTCAGTGCCGTGTGTCTCTTTGACCCACAGTCAGTGCCGCGTGTCTCTTTTCCCCACAGTAAGTGCCGTGTGTCTCTTTTCCCCACAGTCAGTGCCGTGTGTCTCTTTTCCCCACAGTCAGTGCCGTGTGTCTCTTTGACCCACAGTCAGTGCCGTGTGTCTCTTTTCCCCACAGTCAGTGCCGTGTGTCTCTTTGCCCCACAGTCAGTGCCGTGTGTCTCTTTGACCCACAGTCAGTGCCGTGTGTCTCTTTGCCCCACAGTCAGTGCCGTGTGTCTCTTCCCCACAGTCAGTGCCATGTGTCTCTTTGACCCACAGTCAGTGCCGTGTGTCTCTTTGACCCACAGTCAGTGCCGTGTGTCTCTTTGACCCACAGTCAGTGCCGTGTGTCTCTTTGCCCCACAGTCAGTGCCGTGTGTCTCTTTTCCCCACAGTCAGTGCCGTGTGTCTCTTTGACCCACAGTCAGTGCCGTGTGTCCCTTTGACCCACAGTCAGTGCCGTGTGTCTCTTTGACCCACAGTCAGTGCCGTGTGTCTCTTTGACCCACAGTCAGTGCCGTGTGTCTCTTTGACCCACAGTCAGTGCCGTGTGTCTCTTTGACCCACAGTCAGTGCCGTGTGTCTCTTTTCCCACAGTCAGTGCCGTGTGTCTCTTTTCCCCACAGTCAGTGCCGTGTGTCTCGTTTCCCCACAGTCAGTGCGTGTTGTCTCTTTGGACCCACAGTCAGTGCCGTGTGTCTCTTTGCCCCACAGTCAGTGCCGTGGGTCTATTTTCCCCACAGTCAGTGCCGTGTGTCTCTTTGACGCACAGTCTGTGCGTGTGTCTCGTTGTCGCACAGTCAGTGCCGTGTGTCTCTTTGCCCACAGTCAGTGGGCCGGTGTGTCTCTTTGACGCACAAGTCAGTGCCGTGTGTCTCTTTTCCCCACAGTCAGTGCCGTGTGTCTCTTTTCCCCACCTGTCAGTGCCGTGTGTCTCTTTTACACACAGTCAGTGCCGTGTGTCTCTTTTCCCCACAGTCAGTGCCGTGTGTCTCTTTTCCCCACAGCAGTGCCGTGTGTCCTCTTCGATGCACAGTCAGTCCGGTGTGTCTCTTTTCCCCCACAGTCAGTGCCGTGTGTCTCTTTGACCCACAGTCTGTGCCGTGTGTCTCTTTGACCCACAGTCTGTGCCGTTGTGTCTCTTTCCCCACAGTCTGTGCCGTGTGTCTCTTTTCCCCACAGTCAGTGCCGTGTGTCTCTTTGACCCACAGTCAGTGCCGTGTGTCTCTTTGACCCACAGTCAGTGCCGTGTGTCTCTTTGACCCACAGTCAGTGCCGTGTGTCTCTTTTCCCCACAGTCAGTGCCGTGTGTCTCTTTGACCCACAGTCAGTGCCGTGTGTCTCTTTGACCCACAGTCAGTGCCGTGTGTCTCTTTGACCCACAGTCAGTGCCGTGTGTCTCTTTGTCCCCACAGTCAGTGCCGTGTGTCTCTTTGCCCCACAGTCAGTGCCGTGTGTCTCTTTGCCCCACAGTCAGTGCCGTGTGTCTCTTTGCCCCACAGTCAGGGCCGTGTGTCTCTTTGCCCCACAGTCAGTGCCGTGTGTCTCTTTGACCCACAGTCAGTGCCGTGTGTCTCTTTTCCCCACAGTCAGTGCAGTGTGTCTCTTTGCCCCACAGTCAGTGCCGTGTGTCTCTTTGACCCACAGTCAGTGCGTGTGTCTCTTTACCCCACAGTCAGTGCCGTGTGTCTCTCTTTGACCCCACAGTCAGTGCCGTGTGTCTCTTTGACCCACAGTCAGTGCCGTGTGTCTCTTTTCCCACAGTCAGTGCCGTGTGTCTCTTTGACCCACAGTCAGTGCCGTGTGTCTCTTTGACCCACAGTCAGTGCCGTGTGTCTCTTTTCCCCCACAGTAAGTGCCGTGTGTCTCTTTTCCCCACAGTCAGTGCCGTGTGTCTCTTTTCCCCACAGTCAGTGCCGTGTGTCCTCTTTGACCCACAGTCAGTGCCGTGTGTCTCTTTTCCCCACAGTCAGTGCCGTGTGTCTCTTTGCCCCACAGTCAGTGCCGTGTGTCTCTTTGACCCACAGTCAGTGCCGTGTGTCTCTTTGCCCCACAGTCAGTGCCGTGTGTCTCTTCCCCACAGTCAGTGCCGTGTGTCTCTTTGACCCACAGTCAGTGCCGTGTGTCTCTTTGACCCACAGTCAGTGCCGTGTGTCTCTTTGACCCACAGTCAGTGCCGTGTGTCTCTTTGCCCCACAGTCAGTGCCGTGTGTCTCTTTTCCCCACAGTCAGTGCCGTGTGTCTCTTTGACCCACAGTCAGTGCCGTGTGTCTCTTTGACCCACAGTCAGTGCCGTGTGTCTCTTTGACCCACAGTCAGTGCCGTGTGTCTCTTTGACCCACAGTCAGTGCCGTGTGTCTCTTTGACCCACAGTCAGTGCCGTGTGTCTCTTTGACCCACAGTCAGTGCCGTGTGTCTCTTTTCCCCACAGTCAGTGCCGTGTGTCTCTTTTCCCCACAGTCAGTGCCGTGTGTCCCTTTTCCCCACAGTCAGTGCCGTGTGTCTCTTTTCCCCACAGTCAGTGCCGTGTGTCTCTTTGACCCACAGTCAGTGCCGTGTGTCTCTTTGCCCCACAGTCAGTGCCGTGTGTCTCTTTTCCCCACAGTCAGTGCCGTGTGTCTCTTTGACGCACAGTCAGTGCCGTGTGTCTCTTTGCCCCACAGTCAGTGCCGTGTGTCTCTTTGACGCACAGTCAGTGCCGTGTGTCTCTTTTCCCCACAGTCAGTGCCGTGTGTCTCTTTTCCCCACAGTCAGTGCCGTGTGTCTCTTTGACGCACAGTCAGTGCCGTGTGTCTCTTTTCCCCACAGTCAGTGCCGTGTGTCTCTTTTCCCCACAGTCAGTGCCGTGTGTCTCTTCGATGCACAGTCAGTGCCGTGTGTCTCTTTTCCCCACAGTCAGTGCCGTGTGTCTCTTTGACCCACAGTCAGTGCCGTGTGTCTCTTTGACCCACAGTCAGTGCCGTGTGTCTCTTTCCCCACAGTCTGTGCCGTGTGTCTCTTTTCCCCACAGTCAGTGCCGTGTGTCTCTTTGACCCACAGTCAGTGCCGTGTGTCTCTTTGACCCACAGTCAGTGCCGTGTGTCTCTTTGCCCCACAGTCAGTGCCGTGTGTCTCTTTTCCCCACAGTCAGTGCCGTGTGTCTCTTTGACCCACAGTCAGTGCCGTGTGTCTCTTTGACCCACAGTCAGTGCCGTGTGTCTCTTTGACCCACAGTCAGTGCCGTGTGTCTCTTTGACCCACAGTCAGTGCCGTGTGTCTCTTTTCCCCACAGTCAGTGCCGTGTGTCTCTTTGCCCCACAGTCAGTGCCGTGTGTCTCTTTGCCCCACAGTCAGTGCCGTGTGTCTCTTTTCCCCACAGTCAGTGCCGTGTGTCTCTTTTCCCCACAGTCAGTGCCGTGTGTCTCTTTGACCCACTGTCAGTGCCGTGTGTCCCTTTGCCCCACAGTCAGTGCCGTGTGTCTCTTTTCCCCACAGTCAGTGCCGTGTGTCTCTTTGACCCACAGTCAGTGCCGTGTGTCTCTTTTCCCCACAGTCAGTGCCGTGTGTCTCTTTGACCCACCGTCAGTGCCATGTGTCTCTTTTCCCCACAGTCAGTGCCGTGTGTCTCTTTGACCCACAGTCAGTGTCGTGTGTCCCTTTGACCCACAGTCAGTGCCGTGTGTCTCTTTGCCCCACAGTCAGTGCTGTGTGTCCTTTTGACCCACAGTCAGTGCCGTGTGTCTCTTTGCCCCACAGTCAGTGCTGTGTGTCCTTTTGACCCACAGTCAGTGCTGTGTGTCCTTTTGACCCACAGTCAGTGCCGTGTGTCTCTTTTCCCCACAGTCAGTGCCGTGTGTCTCTTTTCCCCACAGTCAGTGCCGTGTGTCTCTTTTCCCCACAGTCAGTGCCGTGTGTCTCTTTTCCCCACAGTCAGTGCCGTGTGTCTCTTTTCCCCACAGTCAGTGCCGTGTGTCTCTTTGACCCACAGTCAGTGCCGTGTGTCTCTTTGACCCACAGTCAGTGCCGTGTGTCTCTTTGCCCCACAGTCAGTGCCGTGTGTCTCTTTTCCCCACAGTCAGTGCCGTGTGTCTCTTTGACCCACAGTCAGTGCCGTGTGTCTCTTTGCCCAACAGTCAGTGCTGTGTGTCCTTTTGCCCCACAGTCAGTGCCGTGTGTCTCTTTGCCCCACAGTCAGTGCTGTGTGTCCTTTTGACCCACAGTCAGTGCCGTGTGTCTCTTTTCCCCACAGTCAGTGCCGTGTGTCTCTTTGCCCCACAGTCAGTGCCGTGTGTCTCTTTGACCCACAGTCAGTGTCGTGTGTCCCTTTTCCCCACAATCAGTGCCGTGTGTCTCTTTTCCCCACAGTCAGTGCCGTGTGTCTCTTTGACCCACAGTCAGTGTCGTGTGTCTCTTTTCCCCACAGTCAGTGCCGTGTGTCTCTTTTCCCCACAGTCAGTGCCGTGTGTCTCTTTTCCCCACAGTCAGTGCCGTGTGTCTCTTTTCCCCACAGTCAGTGCCGTGTGTCTCTTTGCCCCACAGTCAGTGCCGTGTGTCTCTTTTCCCCACAGTCAGTGCCGTGTGTCTCTTTGACCCACAGTCAGTGTCGTGTGTCCCTTTTCCCCACAGTCAGTGCCGTGTGTCTCTTTTCCCCACAGTCAGTGCCGTGTGTCTCTTTGCCCCACAGTCAGTGCCGTGTGTCTCTTTGCCCCACAGTCAGTGCCGTGTGTCTCTTTTCCCCACAGTCAGTGCCGTGTGTCTCTTTTCCCCACAGTCAGTGCCGTGTGTCTCTTTTCCCCACAGTCAGTGCCGTGTGTCTCTTTGCCCCACAGTCAGTGCAGTGTGGCTCTTTGACCCACAGTCAGTGCCGTGTGTCTCTTTGCCACACAGTCAGTGCCGTGTGTCTCTTTTCCCCACAGTCAGTGCCGTGTGTCTCTTTTCCCCACAGTCAGCGCCGTGTGTCTCTTTTCCCCACAGTCAGTGCCGTGTGTCTCTTTTCCCCACAGTCAGTGCCGTGTGTCTCTTTTCCCCACAGTCAGGGCCGTGTGTCTCTTTTTCCCACAGTCAGTGCCGTGTGTCTCTTTTCCCCACAGTCAGTGCCGTGTGTCCCTTTGCCCCACAGTCAGTGCCGTGTGTCTCTTTTCCCCACAGTCAGTGCCGTGTGTCTCTTTTCCCCACAGTCAGTGCCGTGTGTCTCTTTGACCCACAGTCAGTGCCGTGTGTCTCTTTGACCCACAGTCAGTGCCGTGTGTCTCTTTGACCCACAGTCAGTGCCGTGTGTCTCTTTGCCCCACAGTCAGTGCCGTGTGTCTCTTTGACCCACAGTCAGTGCCTTGAGTCCCTTTGACCCACAGTCAGTGCCGTGTGTCTCTTTTCCCGACAGTCAGTGTCGTGTGTCTCTTTGACCCACAGTCAGTGCCGTGTGTCTCTTTTCCCCACAGTCAGTGCCGTCTGTCTCTTTGACCCACAGTCAGTGCCTTGAGTCCCTTTGACCCACAGTCAGTGCCGTGTGTCTCTTTTCCCCACAGTCAGTGCCGTGTGTCCCTTTGCCACACAGTCAGTGCAGGGTGTCGCTTTGCCCACAATCAATGCCGTGTGTCTCTTTGCCCCACAGTCAGTGCCGTGTGTCTCTTCGCCCCACAGTCAGTGCCGTGTGTCTCTTTTCCCCACAGTCAGTGCCGTGTGTCTCTTTTCCCCACAGTCAGGGCCGTGTGTCTCTTTTTCCCACAGTCAGTGCCGTGTGTCTCTTTTCCCCACAGTCAGTGCCGTGTGTCCCTTTGCCCCACAGTCAGTGCCGTGTGTCTCTTTTCCCCACAGTCAGTGCCGTGTGTCTCTTTTCCCCACAGTCAGTGCCGTGTGTCTCTTTGACCCACAGTCAGTGCCGTGTGTCTCTTTTCCCCACAGTCAGTGCCGTGTGTCTCTTTTCCCCACAGTCAGTGCCGTGTGTCTCTTTGACCCACAGTCAGTGCCGTGTGTCTCTTTGACCCACAGTCAGTGCCGTGTGTCTCTTTGACCCACAGTCAGTGCCGTGTGTCTCTTTGACCCACAGTCAGTGCCGTGTGTCTCTTTGCCCCACAGTCAGTGCCGTGTGTCTCTTCCCCACAGTCAGTGCCATGTGTCTCTTTGACCCACAGTCAGTGCCGTGTGTCTCTTTGACCCACAGTCAGTGCCGTGTGTCTCTTTGACCCACAGTCAGTGCCGTGTGTCTCTTTGCCCCACAGTCAGTGCCGTGTGTCTCTTTTCCCCACAGTCAGTGCCGTGTGTCTCTTTGACCCACAGTCAGTGCCGTGTGTCTCTTTGACTCACAGTCAGTGCCGTGTGTCTCTTTGACCCACAGTCAGTGCCGTGTGTCTCTTTGACCCACAGTCAGTGCCGTGTGTCTCTTTGACCCACAGTCAGTGCCGTGTGTCTCTTTTCCCCACAGTCAGTGCCGTGTGTCTCTTTTCCCCACAGTCAGTGCCGTGTGTCTCTTTTCCCCACAGTCAGTGCCGTGTGTCTCTTTGACCCACAGTCAGTGCCGTGTGTCTCTTTGCCCCACAGTCAGTGCCGTGTGTCTCTTTTCCCCACAGTCAGTGCCGTGTGTCTCTTTGACGCACAGTCAGTGCCGTGTGTCTCTTTGCCCCACAGTCAGTGCCGTGTGTCTCTTTGACGCACAGTCAGTGCCGTGTGTCTCTATTCCCCACAGTCAGTGCCGTGTGTCTCTTTTCCCCACAGTCAGTGCCGTGTTTCTCTTTGACGCACAGTCAGTGCCGTGTGTCTCTTTTCCCCACAGTCAGTGCCGTGTGTCTCTTTTCCCCACAGTCAGTGCCGTGTGTCTCTTCGATGCACAGTCAGTGCCGTGTGTCTCTTTTCCCCACAGTCAGTGCCGTGTGTCTCTTTGACCCACAGTCAGTGCCGTGTGTCTCTTTGACCCACAGTCAGTGCCGTGTGTCTCTTTCCCCACAGTCTGTGCCGTGTGTCTCTTTTCCCCACAGTCAGTGTCGTGTGTCTCTTTGACCCACAGTCAGTGCCGTGTGTCTCTTTGACCCACAGTCAGTGCCGTGTGTCTCTTTGCCCCACAGTCAGTGTCGTGTGTCTCTTTTCCCCACAGTCAGTGCCGTGTGTCTCTTTGACCCACAGTCAGTGCCGTGTGTCTCTTTTCCCCACAGTCAGTGCCGTGTGTCTCTTTTCCCCACAGTCAGTGCCGTGTGTCTCTTTGACGCACAGTCAGTGCCGTGTGTCTCTTTTCCCCACAGTCAGTGCCGTGTGTCTCTTTTCCCCACAGTCAGTGCCGTGTGTCTCTTCGATGCACAGTCAGTGCCGTGTGTCTCTTTTCCCCACAGTCAGTGCCGTGTGTCTCTTTGACCCACAGTCAGTGCCGTGTGTCTCTTTGACCCACAGTCAGTGCCGTGTGTCTCTTTCCCCACAGTCTGTGCCGTGTGTCTCTTTTCCCCACAGTCAGTGCCGTGTGTCTCTTTGACCCACAGTCAGTGCCGTGTGTCTCTTTGACCCACAGTCAGTGCCGTGTGTCTCTTTGCCCCACAGTCAGTGTCGTGTGTCTCTTTTCCCCACAGTCAGTGCCGTGTGTCTCTTTGACCCACAGTCAGTGCCGTGTGTCTCTTTGACCCACAGTCAGTGCCGTGTATCTCTTTTCCCCACAGTCAGTGCCGTGTGTCTCTTTGCCCCACAGTCAGTGCCGTGTGTCTCTTTGCCCCACAGTCAGTGCCGTGTGTCTCTTTTCCCCACAGTCAGTGCCGTGTGTCTCTTTTCCCCACAGTCAGTGCCGTGTGTCTCTTTTCCCCACAGTCAGTGCCGTGTGTCTCTTTGACCCACTGTCAGTGCCGTGTGTCCCTTTGCCCCACAGTCAGTGCCGTGTGTCTCTTTTCCCCACAGTCAGTGCCGTGTGTCTCTTTTCCCCACAGTCAGTGCCGTGTGTCTCTTTGACCCACTGTCAGTGCCGTGTGTCCCTTTGCCCCACAGTCAGTGCCGTGTGTCTCTTTTCCCCACAGTCAGTGCCGTGTGTCTCTTTGACCCACAGTCAGTGCCGTGTGTCTCTTTTCCCCACAGTCAGTGCCGTGTGTCTCTTTGACCCACCGTCAGTGCCATGTGTCTCTTTTCCCCACAGTCAGTGCCGTGTGTCTCTTTGACCCACAGTCAGTGTCGTGTGTCCCTTTGACCCACAGTCAGTGCCGTGTGTCTCTTTGCCCCACAGTCAGTGCTGTGTGTCCTTTTGACCCACAGTCAGTGCCGTGTGTCTCTTTGCCCCACAGTCAGTGCTGTGTGTCCTTTTGACCCACAGTCAGTGCCGTGTGTCTCTTTTCCCCACAGTCAGTGCCGTGTGTCTCTTTTCCCCACAGTCAGTGCCGTGTGTCTCTTTTCCCCACAGTCAGTGCCGTGTGTCTCTTTGACCCACAGTCAGTGCCGTGTGTCTCTTTGACCCACAGTCAGTGCCGTGTGTCTCTTTGCCCCACAGTCAGTGCCGTGTGTCTCTTTGACCCACAGTCAGTGCCGTGTGTCTCTTTGACCCACAGTCAGTGCCGTGTGTCTCTTTGCCCCACAGTCAGTGCTGTGTGTCCTTTTGCCCCACAGTCAGTGCCGTGTGTCTCTTTGCCCCACAGTCAGTGCTGTGTGTCCTTTTGACCCACAGTCAGTGCCGTGTGTCTCTTTTCCCCACAGTCAGTGCCGTGTGTCTCTTTGCCCCACAGTCAGTGCCGTGTGTCTCTTTGACCCACAGTCAGTGTCATGTGTCCCTTTTCCCCACAATCAGTGCCGTGTGTCTCTTTTCCCCACAGTCAGTGCCGTGTGTCTCTTTGACCCACAGTCAGTGTCGTGTGTCTCTTTTCCCCACAGTCAGTGCCGTGTGTCTCTTTTCCCCACAGTCAGTGCCGTGTGTCTCTTTTCCCCACAGTCAGTGCCGTGTGTCTCTTTGACCCACAGTCAGTGCCGTGTGTCTCTTTGCCCCACAGTCAGTGCCGTGTGTCTCTTTTCCCCACAGTCAGTGCCGTGTGTCTCTTTGACCCACAGTCAGTGTCGTGTGTCCCTTTTCCCCACAGTCAGTGCCGTGTGTCTCTTTTCCCCACAGTCAGTGCCGTGTGTCTCTTTGCCCCACAGTCAGTGCCGTGTGTCTCTTTGCCCCACAGTCAGTGCCGTGTGTCTCTTTTCCCCACAGTCAGTGCCGTGTGTCTCTTTTCCCTACAGTCAGTGCCGTGTGTCTCTTTTCCCCACAGTCAGTGCCGTGTGTCTCTTTGCCCCACAGTCAGTGCAGTGTGTCTCTTTGACCCACAGTCAGTGCCGTGTGTCTCTTTGCCACACAGTCAGTGCCGTGTGTCTCTTTTCCCCACAGTCAGTGCCGTGTGTCTCTTTTCCCCACAGTCAGCGCCGTGTGTCTCTTTTCCCCACAGTCAGTGCCGTGTGTCTCTTTTCCCCACAGTCAGTGCCGTGTGTCTCTTTTCCCCACAGTCAGGGCCGTGTGTCTCTTTTTCCCACAGTCAGTGCCGTGTGTCTCTTTTTCCCACAGTCAGTGCCGTGTGTCTCTTTTCCCCACAGTCAGTGCCGTGTGTCCCTTTGCCCCACAGTCAGTGCCGTGTGTCTCTTTTCCCCACAGTCAGTGCCGTGTGTCTCTTTTCCCCACAGTCAGTGCCGTGTGTCTCTTTGACCCACAGTCAGTGCCGTGTGTCTCTTTGACCCACAGTCAGTGCCGTGTGTCTCTTTGACCCACAGTCAGTGCCGTGTGTCTCTTTGCCCCACAGTCAGTGCCGTGTGTCTCTTTGACCCACAGTCAGTGCCTTGAGTCCCTTTGACCCACAGTCAGTGCCGTGTGTCTCTTTTCCCCACAGTCAGTGTCGTGTGTCTCTTTGACCCACAGTCAGTGCCGTGTGTCTCTTTTCCCCACAGTCAGTGCCGTCTGTCTCTTTGACCCACAGTCAGTGCCTTGAGTCCCTTTGACCCACAGTCAGTGCCGTGTGTCTCTTCCCCACAGTCAGTGTCGTGTGTCTCTTTGACCCACAGTCAGTGCCGTGTGTCTCTTTTCCCCACAGTCAGTGCCGTCTGTCTCTTTGACCCACAGTCAGTGCCTTGAGTCCCTTTGACCCACAGTCAGTGCCGTGTGTCCCTTTGCCACACAGTCAGTGCAGGGTGTCGCTTTGCCCTACAATCAGTGCCGTGTGTCTCTTTGCCCCACAGTCAGTGCCGTGTGTCTCTTTGCCCCACAGTCAGTGCCGTGTGTCCCTTTGCCACACAGTCAGTGCCGTGTGTCTCTTTGCCCCACAGTCAGTGCCGTGTGTCTCTTTGCCCCACAGTCAGTGTCGTGTGTCTCTTTGACCCACAGTCAGTGCCGTGTGTCTCTTTTCCCCACAGTCAGTGCCGTGTGTCTCTTTGACCCACAGTCAGTGCCGTGTGTCTCTTCGCCCCACAGTCAGTGCCGTGTGTCTCTTTGACCCACAGTCAGTGCCTTGAGTCCCTTTGACCCACAGTCAGTGCCGTGTGTCTCTTTTCCCCACAGTCAGTGCCGTGTGTCCCTTTGCCACACAGTCAGTGCAGGGTGTCGCTTTGCCCTACAATCAGTGCCGTGTGTCTCTTTGCCCCACAGTCAGTGCCGTGTGTCTCTTTGCCCCACAGTCAGTGCCGTGTGTCTCTTTGCCACACAGTCAGTGCCGTGTGTCTCTTTGCCACACAGTCAGTGCAGGGTGTCGCTTTGCCCTACAATCAGTGCCGTGTGTCTCTTTGCCCCACAGTCAGTGCCGTGTGTCTCTTTTCCCCACAGTCAGTGCCGTGTGTCCCTTTGCCACACAGTCATTGCAGGGTGTCGCTTTGCCCTACAATCAGTGCCGTGTGTCTCTTTGCCCCACAGTCAGTGCCGTGTGTCTCTTTGACCCACAGTCAGTGCCTTGAGTCCCTTTGACCCACAGTCAGTGCCGTGTGTCTCTTTTCCCCACAGTCAGTGCCGTGTGTCCCTTTGCCACACAGTCAGTGCAGGGTGTCGCTTTGCCCTACAATCAGTGCCGTGTGTCTCTTTGCCCCACAGTCAGTGCCATGTGTCTCTTCACCCCACAGTCAGTGCCGTGTGTCGCTTTGCCCCACAGTCAGTGCCGTGTGTCTCTTTGCCCCACAGTCAGTGCCGTGTGTCTCTTTGACCCACAGTCAGTGCCGTGTGTCTCTTTTCCCCACAGTCAGTGCCGTGTGTCCCTTTGCCACACAGTCAGTGCAGTGTGTCTCTTTGCCCCACAGTCAGTGCCGTGTGTCTCTTTGCCCCACAGTCAGTGCCGTGTGTCTCTTTGCCACACAGTCAGTGCAGGGTGTCGCTTTGCCCCACAGTCAGTGCCGTGTGTCTCTTCACCCCACAGTCAGTGCCGTGTGTCTCTTTGACGCACAGTCAGTGCCGTGTGTCTCTTCACCCCACAGGATAACATTACAGCTCCAAATAACGTGAGTAAAGCACTTCTGGGTGACGCCGGCAGCAGGAAGGCTTTGCCGAGTTGTTTAAATTCACAGAGCATAGTTTCCTCTGGGTATTGTCGTCAAAAAGAAGAAAAGGTACCGGTTTATGGCCATTTGCTTGTTTTAGATAGGACAAGGATTAAAAATGGAGAAGATGCTGCGCCTGAGAAGCTGCAAAGGGAAATCTGTTCTTTTCAGGAGGGAACAATGCCTCAGGGAGTCCCAGTTTTCACTTTTGAAATCAGGGGTGACTGAGCTTTCAGATTTCATCTTAAATTAGGTGTTTTTACTGTAGAATAAGCAGTCAATATTGAGTGAAAGATTTAATATCTCCCCATGATGCTCCATGTCTGAATTTTACTGCATTTTAACTCTATCAAGCATACAGTATAACTATATAAATCTATATAACTATGTAACTATATAAATGTTGCTGTTGCATCATCATCTACCTTCATGGCAGCCCTTGACTGACCCAGATATTCAACTACCTTTTTTAAGAACACCATCTTTTTGTCCTGTCATTCTGCTTTCTATTGCCGTTTACTTATGTAGACCCACTCTAGCTTCAGTTTGTTCTTATCTTATTGCAGAGGACAGGAACTTATTGGTCATTAAGTTTACAAGCCTGGTATCAGGATTTGCAGTTGCTAACATGTTCCTTGTGGCTAAGTGCCTCGTGCACTAAATGCACTCAAGTGCAGTTTGTTGTAAGGCAGACATCTTGCCCAAGCTGTGGCTCAGTGGGTAGCACTCTCACCTCTGAGTCAGCAGGTTGTGGGTTCGATTCCCACTCCAGAAGCCTTGCGTGCAAAGTTCCACGCCAGCAATCCAACGCAGTACTGAGTGAGTGCCTAACTGTCAGAGGCGCCCTCTCTCTCGGATGTGATGTTAAAACAAGACCCTGTCTACCTTCTTGGGTGGATATAAAAGATCTCCTGTCCATGATTTGAACAAGAGCAGGGAAGTTATCCCTAGTATTTATTCTAAGATCAACACCACAAAAAATAGATTACAGTGTGGGACTTGCTGGGCACAAATTAGCTGCTGTATTTCCTATTCTAACAGTGACTACACTTCAAAATTACTTCATTGGCTGTAACTTGGGATACCCTGATGTCATGAACGGTTCTTTAAAAATACATGTCCTTTCTCTTTAAGACATTGAAGAGCTGCCCTCTTGATGGAAAGGGCAAGTAGTCAGGACTTCAAAGCTGGCTGGGCGTTGATATTGAAGGTATCAATTGGAAAGCGAAGAGCTCTCTGCCAAGCTGGTCATAACATCATGATCAATCACTGAAGACAATTCCTTGTACAACAACAACAACAACAACTTGCATTAGCATCACGCCTTTAATATAGTAAAACGTCCCCAGGCTCAGAAAATGGCAAACATAACTCGGCATAGCAAACCGCCAAATGAAAGAAGTCGGCATACAGCCGATCCAGGCAGCCATTATTGAGTCTGCTTTAAGAAGCATGCCTTCGCTCTTCGCTTTCCAATTGATACCTTCAATATCAACGCCCAGCCAGCTTTGAAGCCCTGATGACTTGCCCTTTCCATCAAGAGGGCAGCTCTTCGATGTCTTAAAGAGAAAGGACATGTATTTTTAAAGAACCGTTCATTTTGTGGAGCCCACCAAAACCGGCAAGCACAGGAAATCCCTTTGTCTCAGAGTCAACAGCGATGCCAACCTGAAAACCTGTAAGCTCTTCAAGCTGCACATACAATTTATACATTTTTAACTTGGATCATAATTCAACACTTCCAAATCAATTTGGGCTAACCCAAGGCCCAAACCAGTCAGTCAGATAATTGGGGACTCTGTTTGAAAAGCTTCCTGACATATAGCATTGCTTCAGACTTAAACAAAAAGTCTGCAGACCTACAAGTTAAAGAAGGTCTAGCCCTGGACAAGGCAATCCAAATTGTTAGACTGTCTGAACGTTGTGTGCAGTATAGGCAGGATGCTCTTAAGGGGAAGGAGTAAAACATGGGGCAGAAGCCAACCCTCAAGCCAGCTTATAAAGCCAAAACACAGGCACAGGGACAATCCAAGTCAGGGAAAGCAATTCATGAACCGTCCAGCAGAGTGAGCTTGCCAGTGCTGCAGTGCAAAGTGGCCTCACGGGGGAGACCAGTGTCCTCTGAGTACAACCCAATGTTTCCACTGGAGCAGGGTTGGACACTTTGGGGTTTTGACTTGCAGAGTTTGCCAGAAATGCACAGAGAGCCCAAAGGTGATCCACAAGATTGAGACCAAAAATACAGAAAACATGCAGACATGCACCTTGGGTGAGGTCAAGGATTGTGCTTTGTCATTCTGGAATGCAGATACCTTTGTCAATGGACACCTAACGACTTTGAAATTAGATTCAGGAGCCGGTGTAATCATCCTGTCAGACAAAGAACCATGGCTGGCAAACCAACAGCTGACAACACCCTCGACGGTCCCTGTACACGGCAAGAGGATTGAGACTTCCAGTCAAGGCACCCTGCAGGCTCGTAAAGGTCACAGAACCCTCGAGACACCTGCTCAAGAAAGGCCGATTGTGGAACTGGGATTTGCAGCAAGAGCAAGCATTCACTCGCGTCAAGGTGAGGCTGCTCTCCACTGACATCCTGGCCCACTATGACCCAGCTCTGCCCGCTACCATCGCAGCAGATGCTTTGTCCACAGGCCTCAGGGCGACCCTCTTTCAGGAGCAACTGGATGGAAGTCGCCGACCAGTGTACTTTGCTTCCAGAGGGCTGTCGGACATGGAGACAGGCTACGGTGTTACAGGAAAGGGAGCCCTCAGAGTTACATGGGCGTGCGAGAAACTTTCTGACTACATCATCGGCTTCAAGGTCACAAGTGAGACGGGTCATAAACCACTAGGTCTCCTTACTGGGACGAGAAGGAACTCGCAAAGATGCCTCCCAGGATCCAGAGGTTTCGCCCCCACCTCGTGCAATTCGCCTACAAGATTGTCTGCGTCCAAGGAAAAAAATCAGATGACGGCAGACGCACTTCATGATGACGAGTGTGCCCGCGTCCGCAGATACTGCCAACAAGGATGGCATCGACAGGGACCGAATGGAGATGTCGCAAAAACATGGTGTGAGCTGCAAAAGCAATTTATGGCCACAGCTGACCCCCTGGTCTATGATGAAGGGCTGGTCATCCCAGCCTCCCTGCAGCCAGATGCCCTTCAAAAAATGCATCAGGGTTTCCTGGGCACCACTAAGGGCAGGGCATTGCCCCAATCCCACTTCTGGTGCCGGGCATTTCCAAGGCGACAGAAGAGACCATTGCGCATTGTCAGGTTTGTGCCTTGTACCAGCAGGACCAAAGGGAACCCCTCATTCCCACACAATTCCCTGGCAGGTCTTGGGAGAGACTGGGCGTAGACCTCTTTGTCTACAATGGCAACTCCTTCCTGATAGTGGTGGACTACTTCTCCAGATAAGTGGAGGTAAAACAACTTTATAGGACTAGCACGGAGACAGTCCTCAAAGCGCTAAAAGAGACGCTTGCAAGCCAAGGCATCTTGGACCATGTCCAACAATGGCCCACAAATGTCCAACAAATGCCTCGTACACTTCACTTCGCAACCACAGCCGGCTTCCACTGCCACACCAGCCCCCAAAAATACCGGCAGTCAAAAGGAGAAGCGGAACGAGGTATCCACATGGTGAAAGCCCTTCTGAAAAGAAATGGTGACCTTCCCACCGCACTGTGCGCAGACAGGTCCACCCCCTTACAATGCAGCCTGACCCCATCCAAGATCCTGATGGGCAGGAAACTTTGGCTCACGACTTCCGATCCTGCCAAAGAAATTAAAACCAAGGGTTACCTGGCCATCCAAGCAAGAGAGCAGTCATACAGGCAGAAGTAAGCTTCTGCCTACAACAGAAGACACCGTACCAGAACACCTGCAACAGTTGCAGAAGGGTGACAAGGCCTGGGTCACGGAGCTCGAGAAAGAAGGTGCAGTCCTCAGACGGGAAGAGGACCAACCCCAGCCCTGCCAGATTGACATGGCAGAGGCCACGGAGGAGTCTCCACCCTATCCCTAGACCGGGCCCTTCCATCGCACAGGAAAGAACTATTGAGGAAGGCACCCGAATGCCAGTCCAACCTCCAAGCCAACAGGAAGAGTCAGAACCAACAGAGCCTCCCACTCCTCCAACAGAACGGCCAACGAGATGTGGAAGGATTATCAAGCCTCCATGCCACCTGAACCTGTAAAATCAAGAACTTGAAGGGGGGTGTCTGTGGGCAGATGGGGTACTGAGAATGTTGTAACAATGCTAATACAGTATAGCAATAATGTGGTAAAAACAATGTAACTGCATGAGACTGATAACAATGTAAGACGTGAGGTAAATTCATGGAACTCTATATACATTGGATAAAGACTTGGAGGGAGGTGTAGTATAAGGGTCTGGCACGTACAGGGTTAATGTAGGACTGAGTACAGGACCGCCCACACAGCACATGACCCAGACCCGGGGTCAGTGTGGTTTTGAGCAGAGATGGGAAAACACCTAAGCATGGAGATCGCTCCTAGCCTGAGCCCTTTACTGCACACGTGTAGATAGTTTTACTTGTTAATAGACTTATGCACATCCGACTGAAGACTATGAAGATAAAAGCAAAATACTGCGGATGCTAGGAATCGGAAATAAAACCAGGAAATGCTGAAAAACTCAGCATGCCTGGCAAAATCTGTGGTGAGAGAAATAGAGTTAACATTTCGAGTCCGGATCACTCTTCTTCAGAGCTACAGAGAAGTAGAAATGTGATGGATTTTAAATTGTTCAAGAGGGGATGGAGCAGGTGGTGCAAAACAGAAGGTCAGGGATAGGTGGGAGCTCAGGAGAAATTTGACAAAGATGTCATGGACAAAGGGAGTGTTAACAGCAGTGTTAAAGACTAAAGGTGCTGACAGTGGCCTAAAGATAAGATAGCAGAATGTGTTAATGGCAGAACAAGTGTCATCAAAACATAAAAACAAGTGACAGATACCCTGTTGGTGGGGGTGGGGGGAAGGGGAGCAGTGGTTGTGGTAAAAGGATTTTAAAAAATTAAAAATGAAGAAATAAATAAAAATTTAAAATAATTATATTAAAAAAGGGTAAAGACTATGAAGACTTCTTTAAGAGACACTATTCTGTAACCAACACCCTTCCAACAATGATTACTCATGTTCCTATTGAATGGTGGAGCAGACTTGAGGGGCTGTCTGGTCTACACCTGCTCCTATTTCTTATGTTCTCACCAATGCAACCCTTACCTCATTTTTTACAACTCCCCATTGTTTCGAATAGTTTACCAAACAGAGTCCCCGAGAGACCTCATGCCCTTTTCACACTGGCCTGTCACTCCTTATTTATTGCCCTCTCCCTAAATCAGCCTCTGATGTATACACTAATGGCATTCCAGGCGGCAATTAAAAACTGTGTTCCAAAAGCTTTTCTTTTTGTCAGCAGCATTGTGAAAGAGCTTATGAGAACAAGTCAGGGAAGAACAGGCTTTTCTACCAAAGGATAAGATTTAAACAAATCCTTTGCTTTCTATAGTTTTGTCACTATTAACAACAAAACCATTGTAAAAACATACCCATACTCTTACACCGTCCACATAGTTTCACCGAACTTCTCCGTACCTCGACCCATCTGTTACTGACGCTCACATCCATGATTCTGTCACCTTCCAACTATTCCAACTATTCTAATGTTTTCCTGGCCTCCTAATCTTCCACACACACACACACACACACATACACACACACTTCAGATCATCCAAACCTCTGCTGCCACTGTGCTAGAGCACAGCAAGTTGCCTGGTCTGGCCTACATGTGTCTCCAGACCCACAGCAATGTGGTTGACTCTTAAATGCCCTCTGAACAAAGCCAATTAGGGATGGGCAAAAAATGCTGGCCTAGCCAGTGATGCCCACATCCCATGAACAAATTAAAACAAATCCTGTGCTGGCTGAACTACATTGGTTCCTGAACCGTAATGCCTCCAATTTAAGATTCTCATCCTCACGTTTAATTCTTTTCATTGAATCATCCCTCCCTGTCTTTGTAACCTTCTACAGCCTTTTACCCCACTCCTCCCACAATTCTCTGTTCCTTCAACTCTGGCCTCTTCCTGCCCCCCACGTTGTCTTTTCCTCCCACTGCATGAGTTAGAGGCTCTGAAATTGCTTCCCTAAGCTCCGTTTTAGCTCAGCATCCACTTTTTACCTAATTATTCCTCTATGAAGACACATGGGATGTTTTGTTAACGTTAAGAGAACTATATAAATGCAAGGATAAAAACAAAAAAACTGCGGATGCTGGAAATCCAAAACAAAAACAAAAACAGAATTACCTGGAAAAACTTTTCTTCTCCGCCGATGCTGCCAGACCTGTTGAGTTTTTCCAGGTAATTCTGTTTTTGTTTTTGTATATAAATGCAAGTTTTGGTTCTTCTACCATCAGAACCAACAGACTCTTATCAAAGTCGCAAATTACACCCCATGTAACAAGGGTAAACATTCTCTCCTTGTACTTCTCAATCTGTCTTCTTTTTAATTCATTTATGGGATGTGGGCCTCACTGGCTAGGACAACATTTATTGCCCATCCATAATTGCCCTTGAGGAGGTAGTGTTGAGCTGCCTTCTTGAACCGCTGCAGTCCATGTGCTGTAGGTACACCCACTGTGCTGCTGGGGAGGGAGTTCCAGGATTTTGACATAATGACAGTGAAGGAACAGCGATATATTTCCAAGTCAGGAATGTTGGGTGACTTGGAAGGGAACTTCCAGCTGGCAGATCTACTGCCCTTCTCCTTCTGGATGGTAGCAGTCATGGGTTTGGAAGGTGCTGTCTAAGGAGCCTTGGTGAGTTCCTGCAGCCCATTTTGTAGATGGTACACACTGCTGCCACTATTCGTCGGTTGTGAAAGGGGTGCATGTTTGTGGATGGGGTGCCAATCAAACGGGCTGTTTTGTCCTGGATGGTGTCCAGCTCCTTGAGTGTTGTGGGAGCTGCACTCATCCAGGCAAGTGGGGAGTATTCCATCACACTCCTGACTTGTGCTTTGTAGATGGTGGACAGGCTTTGCAGAGTTGGAGATGAGTTACTTACCACAGGATCCCTAGCCTCTGACTTGTTCTTGTAGCCATAGTATTTATATGGCTAGTCCAGTTCAGTTTCTGGTCAATGGTAACCCTCAGGATGTTAATAGTGGGGGATTCAATGATGGTAATGCCATTGAATGTCAAATGATGATGGTTAGATTTTGTCTTGTTGGAGATGGTCATTGCCTGACACTTGTATGGTGCAAATGTCATTTGCCACTTGTCAGCCCAAGCCTGGATATTGTCCAGGTCTTGCTGCATTTGAACGTTGGACTGCTTCAGTATCTGAGGAGTTGTGAATGGTGCTGAACATTGTGCAATCATCAGCGAACATCCCCATTTCTGACCTTATGATGAAAGGAAGGTCATTGATGAAGCAGCTGAAGATGGTTGGGCCTAGGACACTACCCTGAGGAACTCCTGCAGTGATGTCCTGGAACTGAGATGATTGACCTCCAACAACCACAACCATCTTCCTTTGTGCTAGGTATGTCTCCAACTAGTGGAGAGTTTTCCCTCTGATTCCCATTGACTCCAGTTTTGCTAGGGCTCCTTGATGCCACACTTGGTCAAATGCTGCCTTGATGGCAAGGGCAGTCACTCCCACCTCACCTCTGGAGTTCAGCTCTTTCGTCCATGTTTGAACCAAGGCTGCAACCTTTGGCACAGTTAACAACACCATCCTCCACCAAAGCTCCTCCGTTGTCATCCGGTTGGGTGGTACTGCTTTCATCTGGTTCTATCCTTATATAATTGTAGCCAGAGCATCACCTGCAATGACCTTTCTTCCTGCTCCCGCACCATCACCCTGGTGTCTCCAAAGAATCTATCTTTGCCCTCGGTGGCATCATTCAAAAACATATCAGATTCCACATGCATGCTGGCAACACCCAGTTCTACTTCACCACCACCTCCCTTGGCATTTCCACTGTCTTTAAATTATCAGATTGCTTGGCAGGTTGTTACAAGTGGTGTCTCACAGGGATCAGTGCTGGGGCCTGAACTTTTTACAATTTACATAAATGACTTGGATGAAGGGGCCAAAGGTACGGTTTCTAAATTTTCTAATGACTCAAAGATAGCTAGTATAGTAAAATGTGAAGAGGGCATAAGGAGACTACAAAGGGACGTGGATAGGTTAAGTTACGGGGGCGAAGACCTGACAAATGGAGTACAATGTGCGAAAATGTGAAATTGTCCATTTTGGCAGGAAGGATAAAGAAGAAGCTTATTATCTAAACTGTGAGAGATTGCAGGGCTCTAAAATTCGGAGGGACCTGGATGTCCTAGTGCATGAATCACAAAAGTCGAGTATGCAGTACAGCGAGTAATTAGGAAAGCTAATGTAATGTTATCATATATTACAAAAGTAGGGAGGTTATCCTTCAGTTATACAGGGCATTGGTAAGACCACAATAGGAGTACTGTGTACAGTATTGGTCTCCTTATTTAAGGAAGGATGTAAATGTGTTGAAAGCAGTTCAGAGAAGGTTTACTGGATGAGTACCTAGAATGGGTTGTCTTACGAGAAAGGTCAGACAGACTAGGCTTGTATCCGCAGGAGTTTAGAAGAGAAAGAGGTCCTGATTCAAACATATAAGACCCTGAGGAGTCTTGACAGGGTGGATGTGGAAAGGATGTTTCCCCTTGTGGAAGAATCTAGAACTAGGGGTCACTGTTTAAAAATAAGGGGTTCCCCAATTAAGACTGAGATGAGGTGAGATATTTTTTCTCAGGGGGCTTCTTTTCCTCAAAAGGCTGTGGAAGCAGAACGTTTTAATATTTTTAAGGCAGAGCTAGATTCTTGATAAGTAAGGAGGTGAAAAGTTATCGGGGATAGGTGGGAATGTAGAGTTGAGGTTAAAATCAGATCAACTGTGATCTCATTGAATGGTGGAGCAGGCTTGAGGGGCAGAGTGGCCTACTCCTGCTCCTAATTTGTTTGTTCATATTTAAATAATTAATTGTTTTTTCTTACCTTGCAAATTTGGAGGTCACGTGTTGGGGCTGTAACTGGGGAATCGGGTTTAGTGACAGGTTTTCCTGCAATGGCATCTCTGCTACTGAGTTAAGGAAGGGGCTCTCATGACTAGCTGCAGCCTGGAACTTTAAAAGATTTAGCTCACCCTTGCAAGTTCTATGGACTCTGGACTCTGAAGCTGGACTTCCAGAGAGATTCAGTTGGGTCTTCTGCTGCAGTAAAAACCTCTGCCTTCAGCTTCCAGGTCTTTTCTCTGGAGCATTTTATGGCAAAGTTTCTCTGTGTCTTCAGCTTCTGCTGGGAGCTTCTCTTAGGCCAGAATTCTTGTTGAAGTTTTGTCTTAGTCTTTCATCTCAGCTTGTTTCAACGTTTTAGTGAGGTTGAGGGTTTTTGGTCCCCAGATGCCACCATGTCGGGATTGTGTTGACTACAGAACAGTCTCTCTTGAAGAAGTCTTCATAGTCTTCAGTAGGCTAATTGTAAGTCTTTATTAAAAAGTAGAACTATTTACACATGTACAGTAAAGGGTGCAGGCTAGGATCTATCTCCATGCTTAGATCTTAAACCGCCTCTGCTCAACACCACACTGAACCCAGGTCTGGGTCATGTGCTTCCTACATCACTGTGTGGGCGGTACTGTACTCAATCCCACATTAACCTTCTATGATCCTTATACTACAATCATCAGCCTTAACTCCACTGTCCCGCCCTCTCCCATATCCCTTGATCCCCTGAGATCCAAATATCTGTCTATTTCAGCTTTCAATATACTGAAGCATCCACAACCCTCTGGGATAGAGAATTCTAAAGATTCACAACCCTTTGAATGAAGAAATTTCTGCTTCAGGAGAATCATCAATCACAAGGTTAAAAAAACTGAGGTCACATTTTACTTAGTTTTAACAAGGGAAGAAGGAAAATAAACTGCGTTGGAAATCCTAGGAGGCTTCTTATGAATCCTAAGCACAGCAAGATATGGACACAGGGTTAACACGGACTCTTCTGTATGGTTGGTTAAGATCTTTTAGATGATTTGTTGGTAAAAAAAATGAAGTGAAGTATCAAACTGTCTCTCGTTATATGGATCTATTTAAAGTATAAGGAAGAAATTATCCAACACGTGACATCGGTCTTTCCAATATTTAGTTGAAGGAAATTACAGCTCTCCTGCAAACCCGTAAGGACTTCCTTACCGTCTGGAGAGAAGACAACACTAATTTGTCATCAAATACCCTTGTGGGGGGGGGGGCGGGATGCCAGCCTCCTGGTGAATCTCTTTTCCAAAGTCTTCCGTCTGTGGACCGGGATTAAGCAGTTGACGCTGGACATGTCTTTGGTCTTAAATATCTGGAACGCCAAGATGGCTTAATGTATCAGAAGCTGCCCTGAAGAGATCCTTCCATTGCTACCAACTTGGCATAAAAACCTGACTGGTTCACTGATGTCCTACAGGGGAACATGCCATCCTTACTCAGTTTGGCCTTGACAACACTCCAACCCGACATCACAGTCTTCACTTTACATACCTTCTGAATTTTCCTACAAGCCACTCACTTTCAACACAGAACACAGTGATGAGAAGAACAGCAAGGCAACTGAAGATGGGCAATAAAGACAGTCTCTCTAAAGTCACCAGCCTTTCCAAGAACTAACTATAGCAATGTGCAATCGATACACTGAAGTATGCAGGAAGCCATGGTGCAATAACAATATTTACTCAGCTTATCTTTATTGTCCATTGTACTTATTAACTTCATGTTTTGTAAGGAACGTTGATAGAAACAGCTGAAAGCTGATGTTATAGAAAAAAATTTCCCAGGCTCTGTTATTTTTCCTAATCCCCTTGTCTAATTTTGACAGTGGTTTATGAGCAGTGCAGTTTCAGTAATTCAATATGTGAAATGGAGAGTGAGGAAACCCATTTACCAAACAACTGTCACTTCCCACATCCTGTAAACAATCACTTTCTTATATTATCCTCCTCCCTGATGGTATTTTTGACTCCTTCTCTGACAGCATTTATTCCCTTCTCCCACAATTTTGATTCTTTTCCCCTGATGGTACAGACTCCCTCCCCCTGATGGTATTGACTCCCTCTCCCTGACAGTTTTGGTTACATCTTCCTGACAGTACTGATTCCCTCCCCCTGACAGTATTGAATCCCTCCCCCTGATGGTATTGACTCTTTCCTCTGACAGTATTGAATCCCTCCCCCTGATGGTATTGACTCCCTCCCCCTGACAGTATTGACTCCCTACCCCTGATGGTATTGACTCCCTCTCCCTGACAGTTTTGGTTACCTCTTCCTGACAGTACTGATTCCCTCCCCCTGACAATATTGAATCCCTCCCCCTGATGGTATTGACTCCCTCCCCGTGACAGTATTGATTCCCTCCCCCTGATGGTACTGATTCCCTCCCCCTGACAGTATTGAATCCCTCCCCCTGATGATATTGCCTCCCTCCCCCGACAGTATTGATTCCCTCACCCTAATGGTATTGACTCCTTTCCTCTGACAGTATTGAATCCCTCCCCCTGATGGTATTGCCTCCCTCCCCCTGACAGTATTGATTCCCTCACCCTAATGGTATTGACTCCTTTCCTCTGACAGTATTGAATCCCTCCCTCTGATAGCATTGACTCCCTCCCCCTGATGGTATTGACTCCCTCCCCCTGATGGTATTGACTCCCTCTCCCTGACAGTTTTGGTTCCCTCTTCCTGACAGTACTGATTCCCTCCCCCTGACAGTATTGATTCTCTCCCCCTGATGGTATTGACTCCTTTCCTCTGACATTATTGAATCCCTCCCCCTGATGGTATTGACTCCCTCCCCGTGACAGTACTGATTCCCTCCCCCTGACAGTATTGATTCTCTCCCCCTGATGGTACTGACTCCTTTCCTCTGACATTATTGAATCCCTCCCCCTGATGGTATTGACTCCCTCCCCCTGACAGTACTGATTCCCTCCCCCTGATGGTATTGACTCCTTTCCTCTGACAGTATTGAATCCCTCCCCCTGATGGTATTGACTCCCTCCCCCTGACAGTATTGATTCCATCCCCCTGATGGTATTGACTCCTTTCCTCTGACAGTATTGAATCCCTCCCCCTGATGGTATTGACTCCTTTCCTCTGACAGTATTGATTCCCTCCCCCTGATGGTATTGACTCCTTTCCTCTGACAGTATTGAATCCCTCCCCCTGATGGTATTGACTCCTTTCCTCTGACAGTATTGATTCCCTCCCCCTGATGGTATTGACTCCTTTCCTCTGACAGTATTGAATCCCTCCCCCTGATGGTATTGACTCCTTTCCTCTGACAGTATTGATTCCCTCCCCCCGATGGTATTGACTCCTTTCCTCTGACAGTATTGAATCCCTCCCCCCTGATGGTATTGATTCCTTTCCTCTGACAGCATGCGGCCCAACTTGTTACTCGTGGGTGGTTTACGCTGATTGCTGCCAGACTGCAGCAGGCATCACAGCAAAATCAGATCCTGTCCTGACCTGATATTGATATGCAGATACATTTTACCGTGAGTCACTGGATCCAGTGAGCCACAGCATGACCCTGGCCTGCTTTCTTCCCTTCCCCCAGCTTGAGAGTGGGGGATGGTGGGGCAAGGAAGGAGCTTAGGTCATTTGTCACTCTACTACATTGCAATTCTAGCTAGGATACACTAATTCAGCACAGCGTGGGGATTGAGCGAGGCCTGTAATGCTCATGCTCTCACTGCAGATAGCTCTTGATTGTTATCTCTGTGAGTGAGAAAGATCTTTTCCCATGAAAAGCGGATGAGGTAAAATCCAAGGGAAAAAAAATGGATGCAATACCCTAAATTATCCAGAAGGAGATCAGGATTGTCCTTCTTTATTCCTTTAGCTCGCAGCCTCTTCCATTTCGCCGGGGCCAGGCCCAGCTTCACGAGTGCCTGTAACCTCCCGATGTGGCGGGGTGGGGGGAGGGTGGGGGGCTATCAGATCTCAACAGGAAGCTTTCTCTCCACACCTACCTCTTGCCTCCTCAGATTCATTACATTTAAAAAAAAGACAGGCGCAGCAGAGTGTCAGCCTTGCAAAGCTGCTAACGGGCTGTCACAGGTCGGCTTATTAAATGAAATGGTCATTCAGGGAGGGAGAGAAGGTCAAACTGAGGACAGAGTAGAACGAGCAGAGCTTCTGGGGGTGGGGGGTGGGGGATGGTGGGGGGGTGGTGGTGGTGGTGGGTGGGGGAGTGGGGGGGGTTTGGAATAGTAACCAAACCCATTCAGCCCGGGAAATGACAGGATCAGGTCGAATGCTGGCTTTACAAAACGGCCTGTTTTACACTCGGTGAGTTAGATTAAAATGAGCCCCTTTATATCCACAGCAATTAAGACTGGCCAAATACAGCAAGGGTTTTTCAGGTTCTCCCATTTGCCGTTAGTGAGTTAGCCCATCTCAGGAGCTGATTAACCAAAATTGTCTCATCCACTGACTATATAAACGTCTCAAGTTCCAAGACAGAAACGTTAGGCGACAAAAATACGGCACCAAGGCACCTAAATGATATTAGGACAGGTAGGTTTTGAGGAGCGTCTTTAAGAGGAGTGAGTGCTGGAGAGGTTTAGGGAGGGAATTCCTGAGTTTTTATAACATAGGCACAGCCAGCAATGGTGGAGCAATGAAAATTGGGGATGTGCAGCAGGCCCAAATAGGAGGAGTTCAGAGATCCTGGAGTGCTGTAAAACTGAAGGAGGTTAACAGAGACAGGGAGGGCAGAGCTGACTGAGGATGTGATTTTAAAATCAAGGCCTCGCAGGACTAGGTCCACTGCTAAAAAGTCAGTAAAAATGAAGTCAAATGGATCACACGGCATCGACACAGGCACCGGAAACGACAACAGCAAACACAGCACTGTCGACCCTACAAGGTCTTCCTTACTAACATCTGGGGGCTAGTGCCAAAATTGGGAGAGCTTTCTCACAGGCTAACCAAGCCACAGCCTGACATAGTCATCCTCATGGAATCATACCTTACAGATAATGTCCCAGACACCACCATCACCATCCCTGAGTATGTCCTGTCCCACTGGTAGGACAGACCCAGCAGAGGAGCCACAGTGGTGTGCAGTCGGGAGGGAGTTGCCCTGTGAGTCCTCAACATTAACTCCGGACCCCATGAAGTCTCATGGCACCAGGTCAAACATGGACAAGGAAACCTCCAGTTGTTTACCATGTACTGCACCACTCCCGAAACCGCCCTACCACGACTTCAGCTGATGAATCAGCTTCTTTGGAGGAAGCACTGAGTGTGGCAAGGGTGCAGAATGTGCTCTGGTTGGGGTCTTCAAAGCCCATCACCAAGAGTGGCTCAGTAGCACCACCATAGACTGAGCTGGCCGAGTCCTAAAGGACATATCTGCTAGACTGGGTCTGCGGCAGGTGGTGAGAGTACCAACAAGAGGGAAAAACATACTTGACCTCATCCTCACCAACCTGCCTGGCACTGTTGCATCTGTCCATGTCAATAACAGTAAGAGTGGCCACCGCACAGTCCTTTTGGAGACGAAGTCCCATCTTCACACTGAGGATATCCTTCATTGTGTTGTGTGGCACTATCACTGTGCTAAATGGGATAGACTTCAAACAGATCTCACAGCTCAAGACTGGATAACCATGAGGCGCTGTGGGCCATCAGCAGCAGCAGAATTGTACTCAACCACAATCTGTATCTTCATGGCCCGGTATATCCCCCACTCTACCATTACCACCAAACCATGGAATCAACCCTGGTTCAGTGAAGAGTGCAGGAGGGCATGCCAGGAGCAGCACCAGGAATACCTAAAAATGAGGTGTCAACCTGGTGAAGCTTTAACACAGGACTACTTGCATGCCAAACAGCATAAGCAGCAAGTGAAAGACAGAGCTAACAGATTCCACTACCCAATGGATCAGATCTAGGCTCCGCAGTCCTGCCACATCCAGTCATGAATGGTGATGGACAATTAAACAACTCACTGGAGGAGGAGGCTCCACAAGTATCCCCATCCTCAATGATGGAGGAGCCCAGCACATCAGTGCAAAAGATAAGGCTGAAGCATCTGCAACAGCCTTCAGCCAGAAGTGTCAAGTGGATGATCCATCTCAGCCTCCTCCAGAGGTCCCCAGCATCACAGATGTCAGCCTTCAGACAATTCGATTTCACTCCACGTGATATCAAGAAACAGCTGAAGGCACTGGATACTGGAAATGCTATGGGCCCTGAAAATATTCCGGCAATAGTACTGAAGACTCGTGCTCCAGAACTTGACACGCACCTAGCCATGCTGTCCCTGTATAACTACAAAACTGGCGTCTACCTGGCAATGTGGAAAATTACCCAGTTACACAAAAAGCAGGACAAATCCAACCCGACCAGTTACTGCCCCATCAGTCTGCTCTCGAACATCAGTAAAGTAATGGATGGGTCACCAACAGTGCTATCAAGCAGCACTTGATTACCAATAACCTGCTCACTGTCATTCAGTTTGAGTTCTGCCAGGGTCAGTCAGCACCTGGCCTCATTACAGCCTTGACCAGACATGGGCAAAAGAGCTGAACTCCAGAGGTACGGTAAGAGTGACTGCCCTTGACATCAAGGCAGCATTTGACCGAGTGTGTCATCAAGGAGCCCTAGCAAACCTGGAGTCACTGGGAATCAGGGGGAAAAAACTCCGCTGGTTAGAGTCATACCTAGTGCAAAGGAAAATGGTTGTGGTTGTTGGAGGTCAATCATCTCCATTCCAGGACATCACTGTAAGAGTTCCTCAAGAGTAGTGTCCTAGGCCCAATCAACTTCAGCTGCTTCATCAATGATCTTCCTTCCATGATAAGTCAGAAGTGAGGATGTTCGCTGATGATTGCATAATGTTCAGCACCATTCACAACTCCTCAGATACTGAAGCAGTCCATGTCCAAATGCAGCAAGACCTGGACAATATCCAGGCTTGGGCTGACAAGTGGCAAGTAGCATTCGTGCCACACAAGTGTCAGGCAATGACCATCTCCAACAAGACAGAATCTGACCATCATCATTTCACATTCAATGACATTACCATCACTGAATCCCCCACTATCAACACTCTGGGGGGTTACCATTGACCAGAAACTGAACTGGACTAGCCATATAAATACTGTGGCTATAAGAGCAGGTCAGAGGCTAGGAACCCTGCGGCAAGTAACTCACCTCCTGACTCTCCAAAGCCCGTCCATCATCTAGAAAGCACAAGTCAGAAGTGTGATGGAATACTCCCCACTGGCCTGGATTAGTGGAGCTCCAACAACACTCAAAAAGCTGGACACCATCCAGGACAAAGCAGCTTGCTTGACTGGCACCCCATCCACAAACATTCACCCCTCCACCACCGACAAACAGTGGCAGCAGTGTGTACCATCCACAAGATGAACTGCAGGAATTCACCAAGGGTCTTTTGACAGCACCTTCCAAACCCACGACTACGACCATCTAGAAGGACGAGGGCAGCAGACACATGGGAACACCACCAACTGGAAGTTCCCCTCCAAGCCACTCACCATCCTTACTTAGAAATATTTTGTCGTTCCTTCACTGTCGGTGGGTCAAAATCCTGGAACTCCCTCCCTAACAGCACTGTGGGTGTACCTACAGCACATGGACTGCAGCGGTTCAAGAGACAGCTCACCACCACCTTCTCAATGGCAGTTAGGGGTGGGCAATAAATGCTGGCCTAGCCAATGACGCCCACACCTTGAGAGTGAATTTTCAAAGTGCCTAGGACCTAGGAGGCGGGGTTAGAAATCAGCCGGGGTTCCAGCTGCTGATTGCTGTCCTGTGACTGCCTGCGTGTGTGTGAGTATGAATGCTGGAAGGCACTCATATGGGAGGCCCTGGGGATACAGGGATAGAGCGGAGGAATGGGGCTGAATGGTTTGCTCTACAGAGAGCCAGCATGGACTCGATGAGCTGAATGGCCTGCTTCTGTGTCATAATGGTGATGAATAGTCTATCAACACTCACTGTCTATTCTCACACATGATGAATGGCCACTTGGGTGACATCCAGGAAGAGTGAGTGCCAGCAACAGTGAACGGGAGGAAGTGTTAAAAACCAACATGCAAAAAAACGGCACTGAGTCTGCCACAGCCGAGAGCAAGTGTCTAACAAGCCACGACCTGCAGATTAGAGCAGTGCACAGTTACATGGTCCCTGCAATTTCTTTTATAGACTCTCTCAATATATTGAAGTTTACTTACACCGCTTCAAATAATGGACAAAAGTGACATTCCCTCTGGAGACTCACGTGCTGAAAATTTCAAAGCTGCCGCAGGTTCTATATTGCACCTTGTGTCAAGTGGGGAGGAAATGGAAGGGAGGGAACTTGAGCAGCTTTAACGAAGAGCTCCACCTGAAATATTTGCAGGGCTTTAGCTCTTTCGCATACTGACTGGCCTGCCGTACAGTGCTTCCAGCATTTTCTATGCTCTTTTTTGAATTTGAAGATTTTTACAATGGCTAATTTGCTGGGGGCAAAAGATCCAATGTGTGTGTGTGGATCTTTCTGTATGTGTCTCTGTCTCTGTGTGTCTCCTTGTGTATCCATGTGTCTGTGTGTGTATGTGTGTGTGTGTGTGTCTCTGTGTGTCTCCTTGTGTATCCATGTGTCTATCTGTGTGTGTGTGTGTGTGTGTGTCTCTGTGTGTCTCCTTGTGTATCCATGTGTCTATCTGTGTGTGTGTGTGTGTGTGTGTGTGTGTGCGTCTGTGTGTGTGTCTCTGTGTGTATGTGTATCTATGGGCAGAATTTTGAGGTTGGTGGACAGGCGCAGTTGGAAGGCCCGGGAGCAGTCGGGAACCAGCCCACCGCCCGTGATTGGTCCCCGACCACAATTTCACACTGGGGAGCCAATTTAGGCCTGCCCAGTGAGAAGTATACGGCTCCTGACTGGTCAGAGAGGGGTGGGTGGGGGCGGGTGCCTGTTGGCTGCCAGGTCTAATGGCCGTCCGGTGGCTGGTTTAAAAATGGCCCAGGCAGCCCCTGGAAGGCTGCCGTGGAAGAACGTCTCCTCTGCGTCTTCAACATTCAAGTTATGGAGTCAAGTGAGGCTGGTTAGTCAGGCGGGAGGGCAGGTTAGTTGGGCACTGGGCCCCCTGCTTTTTGGATGAGTGCCTCGCGGTCCTCCCGGAGGAGGTGGCTCCCAGGAGGGACACCCTTGTCCCCAAAGATGGAAGGAGGAGGCCACCGCACCTCACAAAGAGGGCATGGGAGGAGGTGGCAGCGCTGGTCAGCAGCCATAATGTGCTGCAGCGCACATGGGTACAGTACTGGAAGAGGTTCAATGACCCGCTGCGCTCAGGAAGGGTGAGTACCGTGATGGCATGGGTCAGTGTGCAGAAGTGATAAGGTGTGGCCGCCAACCCCATGGACCTCAGGGGTGCAGGGGTGCTAGAGTCTGAGTGCCAACTGTCAGTGACACCAGAGCTGGCCAAGGGCGTGAGCCCTGGCTGCTTGGACTGAGAGACTTGCGGCTCGAGGGCTATGACTCGAATGTGGCCTGCGAGGTGTACCTCGGCTGGGGTTGGCCAGGCTGCGATGTTGCTGCAGGTAGAGGGTGTTGCTGCTCACCAGGTTCGAGCAGGACGCCCTTGAGCTGGAGAGTCAGCACATTCCACGTGCAACCGAGCGTGGAGAGGCAGGGATGCCAGATGAAGTGAAGAGCGCAGTGCACAGAGGTGAGAGTCTCAGATTGCGCAACCATTCTAGTATAGTCTCTTCATTGATGGGAGCCTCAAACCTGGAGTCGCCATTGATCATTGAATGACAATGGCGTCACGATGCAGATCTCCATTGTCTCACCAGGGTGTCTGACTTGCACAGTGACAGTGTGATGACTTTAACTAATGACATGTCCTTGTTTGCCAGCCTGCAGTTGCTCCCTGGACCTCGAAGAGCCACCCCCCTGATGCCGGAGGACAACTGGGCTTCATAACCACGCTCTGAACCAGAGAGCAGCACAGATACCAGCACCTCGGTGGGCATTAGATCGGTGGCTAGAATATCAGTGCACATTGGTGAGGGCATTTCACACTCGCTTAAAGTGCAGGCAGAGGCAGAGAGTGCCCAGGGTGCCGGCAGTCGGAGGACTGCTGGAGTCCAGGATGATGCTGAGTTGAAGGCAGATGATGAGCCTCTGGAGTCGTCCATTAGGTGGCAGATGCTGGAGGTCCAGTGAGATGTGTGGGAGGATCTGGCGGAGATCCATGAGGGTCTGGGTGCCATGGTCTCTGTTGTGGAGGAGTCCACGTGGAGCATCAGCACTGTGTTGACCCTCATGGCTGAGCACTCTGTCCCCTCCATTGGGAAAGTGGCGACTCTCATGGAGAGGCAGCTTAAGAGACAGAAAGAGGGGTTCCTGGGGGTGCACTCACACCTGCAAACCTTCACACCGGCACTGACCTCAGCTCTGCGGGCTCCTTTCAGGGGGTTCCGTATGACTGCAGCAGCTCCTCCGCACCTCTGCCAGTGACCGTGGCATCTGATGAAGCTGCAGGGACTGGGGAGATGCCTGCTGTGGCACTGGCCACTCGTTCCCAGGCAGGGCCAGGACAGGCTCCACTGGCCAGAGGATAGCCGCCAAGGTCATCAAGGCCAACAATACAACAGGACCAGCAGACTGTCTCCAATGCCAGTGCCAGTGAGGGGTGGGCACCAAGACATAAGTTACAGGCACCATGAGCACAAGAAGGACAGTTCACGGGTGACTTTCTGTTCATTTATCTTTGGTTTATATGTCTGCTGGTGTAGACATCAACACCAGTAATGGTAATGTCATTATGCGTTCAATGTGACAATAACATTGAATTTGCTTTGGTTCTGGTGGCCTGAGTACGCTTCACCTTTCTGGTGCAGGGTACTCCAGTATGAATGTGAGTGGCTCGATACTTTATAGCACAGGCATTGAGTGGACTTTGGGTGCAAACGAAAGGGTCATTTCAGACATCTGGGATGGAGGCGGCAGCCCTGGCATGAAGTGGAAGCAAATCTTTGGTAGGCTAATTGAAGGAGCATTAGGTCAAGGCATCCCTGCTGTCCCTGCCTCCCTGTAGGTTACCGAGGTCTGCCTCCACGCGCTCAGCATTCTCCTCGCCGTTCTCCTCTTCTGATTCACTACTGGATTCATCCTCTGTGGCCTATACAACTGCGTCAAGACCCTCCTCCTCCAGTGGGTCCCCCCTTGTCAGTGCTAGATTGTGGAGAGCGCAGTGTGCAACACTATCTGTGACACCCGCTCTGGAGGGGGCATTGTAGTGCTCCCCCTGATTGGTCCCGGCATTGGAAGCGCATCTTGAAAAAACATAAAGGTCCTTTCTACCACCACCCTTGTGGAGGCATGTCTCCTATTGTAATGCTGCTCTGACTCTGTTCTTGGGTGACAGAGAGGCGTCATGAGCCACCTCATCAATGGATAGCCCTTGTCACCCAGCAGCCATCCATCCAGTCAGGCTGGAGCACTGAAGATCCTCGGCACCTGGGGGTGTCTCAGGCTGAACCCGTCGTGGGAGCTGCCTGGGTACCTTGCACAGACTTGCAGAATCATCATCATGTGGTCACACACTATCTGCACGTTCATGGCGTGGAAGCCCTTCCTGTTGACAAAGGCACCCGGCTGACCCACTGGTGCCTTGATGGCCACATGTGTGCAGTCCACCCTGGTCGTGGGAGAACCCAGCAAGTACGTGTGTGTGTAACCATGTGTGCCTACGCCTGTGTATCTATCTGTTGTTTGTGTGTGTCTGTGTTGGTGTGTATATCTTTTCTCATTTATTCTTTCATGGAATGTAGGCGTCGCTGGCCAGCATTTATTGCCCATCCCTAACTGGCCTTGAGAAATTGATGGTGATTCGCCTGTCTGAGTGTACCTATCTGTATCTGTGGGCCTGTGTGTGTATCTTTCTGTGTCTGTGTGTGTATCTTTCTGTGGTCTGTGTGTGTGTGTGTGTGTGTGTGTCTATATGTGTCTGGGGCTATTTATCTGTGTCAGTGTGGCTGTGCTCTGTAATGTCCCACCCAGTGGTTAAGAAATATAAAGTAATCTTATATCTCCAATTAATTCCCCTAGTTGTTTTTGATCTGGGTGTGTAGACAATGGCACCATTAATGATTGAGTGAAGGGAGGGACAGTAACACAGGGCCTGGGGGCCTGTAATGACAGAAGGGAATGAAGTCCTTTTGGTAAGGCTTGTTCTGCTTCAAGATGTCTCCAGTTACAGCTGGGTGTCATTCACCTGAAACATATTAAAGCAAAGCCCTTGCCCTACACCATCAGTCTCTCAGCTATATTTAGAACACTCCCCAGTACCTGCCTCTAGGATGTGTCAATGACGCCTAATAAAAATCTTTCCTTTTGCTTGTGAAAGCTGCTGATTGTTTTCCTGGGCACAGTCCCAAGGCTGCCAGTTCTCCTCTAGTCCATCAGGCCGTTTGTCACGCAAAAGGCGCTTTTTAATTCATTCTCGACATTTGGGCATTGCTAGATGTTTATTGTCCACCCCTAGCTGCCCTTGAGAAGTTGGTGCTGAACTACCTTCTTGAAACACTGCAGCCCCTCTGGTGTAGGTACACCCACAGTGCTGTTAGGGAGTGACTTATGGGGCCCAGCGACAGGGAAGGAACAGTGATATAGTTCCAGGTCAGGGTGGTGTGTAACTTGGAAGGGAACTTGCAGGTGGTGGTGTTCCCAAGCACCTGCTGCTCTTCTCCTTGTCGACTTTAGAGGTCACAAGTAGAGGAGGTGATGTTGAAGGAGGCTTGGCGAGTTGCTTCATTGCATCTTATACACCCTGCTGCTACAGGGTGGTTGGACTGACTTGTGTTCTTATCATCATGGACGGGCTATTCAACTTTGTAATGCTCACAGTCAGGATCAGCTCGATCCTATCATTCCATGCCCACATTTTCCTGCAGGAATGTCTGGATCACAAACAGGAGTGGGAGCATGGGAAGATTTTGCTGCCCTTTCCCTCGCCCGGGGCCACTGAGGGCAACTGTAGCCCAATTTCACTGATGCCCTGGATGAGACCCCAGCTCACCACAGGCCAGTGATTGAGCTGGAGACCTTTCTGGTGTTTACTGCTGCCCGGTGACCCTCGGCTGAAAGGAAAGCTTTCATTTATATAGCACCATTCACAACCTCAGAATGTCGCAGAGATTTAAGCACTTTTGGAGTGCAACCACTGTTGTAATTTAGGAAACATGATAACAAATTTGCACACAAAGTCCCACACGTATCAATGTGATAATAAGCAAATAATCTGTTCTGCAGATGTTGACTAAAGGATGAATATTAGTCAGACTTCTCCTGAATAGTGTCTGCGTGGTATTTTACATCCATCTCAGAGGGCCAACAGGTTCTTAGTTTAATGTCTTATCCAAAAGATGGCATCTAATTTTTATGGGATGTGGGCATCACCGACAAGGCCAGCATTTGTTGCCCATCCCTAATTGCCCTAGAACCAAGTGGCTTGCCAAACCATTTCGGAGGATGGTTAAGGATCAACCACATTGCTGTGGATCTGGAGTCACATGTAGGCCAGACCAGGTAAGGATGGCAGATTTCCTTCCCTAAAGGGCTATTAGTGAGCCAGATGGTTTTTTATGACAATCAATGATAGCTTTATGGTCACCATTACTGAGACTAGCTTTCAATTCCAGATTTATTAATTGAATTCCACCTGCTGCAGTAGCACTTGTTTCCATGCCCCCAGAACATTAGCCTGGGCCTTAGCATTATAAATCCAGAGGTATGAGCCACCACACCACCATCTCTGATAGTACAGCACACCCTCAGTGCTGCACTGCCAGTGTCAGGTTGCATCAGATGCTTAAGACTCTTACGTCGCTTTCAATGTCGTTCTGACTCAGGGGTGAAAGGAGTGCCAGCTGAGCCACAATAGAATAGGATGGATCGAGCTTAAAAACAAAAAAACTGCGGATGCTGGAAATCCAAAACAAAAACAGAATTACCTGGAAAAACTCAGCAGGTCTGGTAGTTCTGTCGAAGGGTCATGAGGACTCGAAACGTCAACTCTTTTCTTCTCCGCCGATGCTGCCAGACCTGCTGAGTTTTTCCAGGTAATTCTGGATCGAGCTTATCTGTGTGTGATGCCTTTTATAATTACACATGCTCACGCTCATTGAGCCCAATCATGAAGATGGTCAGAGAACCAAGGAAGGGAACGAGGGGAATCTAACGAACACAGTTAAAGGGGTTATAACAGCTTCTTGAACTATTGTTTTGAATTTGTGAAAATTGAATTAATAATTAATATGCACACACAGATATTGGGAACAGAGTTTGGCTGCAGACAAGCTTCCCTGGGGGAAACACACACATGCTAATAAGTGCAAGATTTGGTTGCTAGCCTGTATTTCGTTATCTTATCTCGACTGGGGGCAACAGTAGGGGCTTCAGTTCTTGCTCCTGCCTTTACCATGGAAAGAAAAGCAATCTGGGAGCAGGACAAAGTATAGGATAATTTGACAGACACCATGTGGTGAGAGTAGTATTGCTCCTGAGGAACAGATGACTTTAGGCGTCTCGTTCCCCAAGCTGTTCAACACTGGGGCTGTTGCAGACTAATTGATAGAGATTGATTGCTCTGATTAGCTTCACTCTGATTGTTTCAGGATGGTAGAAGGCTCATTCAATGGATCTTGGTCTTTTGTAGCCTTGCTATTTCTACACTCATCTCAGAGTTCCCCATCCTGATTGCTGCAGTGACTTGCCTTCCCCAGCTGCAGTGCCATGAGACATAGGAACAGGAGTAGGCCATTCATCCCCTCAAGCCTGCTCCGCCATTCAATAAGATCATAGCTGATCTGACTGTGGCCTTAATTCTACTTTCCTGCCTGCCTTAACCCTTGATTCCCTCGTAGATCAAAAATCTGCCTACCTCAAAAAGCACTGATCAACTATTTGTATCCAGGACCTTGCGAACGATTCCAGCACAGGCACAATGTCTGAATGGCCTCTTCCTGTGCTGCATTGTGCTATGCGCCAGATGCAGGAGGACAGCAGTTGCATGCTAATGCGTACGGACTGGTGCCTTTAGGAGAAGGGAGTATATCGGGGGAAAATGCCTCCCCAGCTCCAGGGCAACCAGTTGCGTGCGTGCTGCCAAGTGGGTGAATCATCACTTTGAACAGGTGGTCTCGAAACACCAGCTGCCAGTGCTTAAACCTGAAAGCTAGTGAATGAAAGGTGGGCGCTCTCTGACTAATCACTGATGCTCACACTTTTTACTTCTCTCTTGCTCAGATGAAGCAAGTGTCAGACAGAAAGCAAATTTAAACTATGCAGGCTTCTTTGGATGTGAAAGAACAGTCAGCACAGATTCTATCCAGAAGTAAGATTCTGACCGAGGCCTCACTTGGTACGCTGTTTGCCACCCAGCTTTATTGCGAGAAGCCCAGGGCTATGAAATGATGTTAGTCACAAGCTGCTCTGGAAAGGTCAGCAGACAGGATCACGCAGCAACAGTAAATTCAACACGCTGCCTGGCAGTGGAACCAAAAAATGCCACAAGGGAAAGAGTTTCTTGTACACTAAACAACAACAACAACTTGTATTTGTATAGCACCTTTAATGCAACAAAACATACCAAGGCACTTCACAGAGGTGTTATAAAACACTCAATGACACCGAAATGCACAAAAAGGCATAAAAGGCACAGATGAAGAAAGCTTGGTCCAAGTGTCTTAAAAGGAGGTAAGTGAGGGAGAGAAATGGAGAGGTTTAAGAGGGAATTCTGGAGTAGGGTCTAGGCAGTTGAAGGCATTGCCACCAGTGGTGGGGCAGTTAAATTCAGGGATGCCCAAGAGACCAGAATTAAAGGAGTTAAGCTATCTTGTAGGGTTGTGGAACTGGAGGAGATTACAGAGATGGGGAGTGATAGGGCTATGGAGAGATTTGACAACAAGGATGAGAATGCGAAAACTGAGATGTTATTAACTGGGAACCAGTGTAGCTCAGCAAGCACAGAGATGATGGCCGAACAGGTGTCGGTGTGAGTGAGGACACAGGCAGTAGAGATTTGGATGACCTCGAGGGTTGAAAGCGGGAGGTCAGTCAGGAACGTCTTGGAATTGTCAATTTGGCACTGAGCAGGGATCAAAACTGGGATCTTCCATTGTGTATGTCCTATTGCCATAAGTTGCAATGCACTTACTCATCAATGGGAAGAGGTACATTTGCAATTGTTCTTTTTGGATGTCTTCACATGTAGTGTTCCAGGGTGTCAGCCTTGTCTCAGTTGGGAGCACTGTGAGTCAGAAGTTTTTGGCAGAAGAGAAGTTCAATGTCTTGCCAACACTCACTGTCTAGATTCACAAATACACTATCAACATCCTGGGGGTTACCATTGACCAGGAACTTAATTGGACTAGCCATATAAATACTGTGGCTACAAGAGCAGGTCAGAAGCTGGTAATCCTGCGGAGAGTAACTCACTTCCTGACTCCCCAAAGCCTGTCCACCACCTACAAGGCACAAGTCAGGAGTGTGATGTAATATGCTCCCCTTGCCTGGATGAGTGCGGCTCCAAACACACTCAGGAACCTTGACACCATGCAGAACAAAGCAGCCCATTTGATTGGCACCCTTTCTACCACCTTAAACATTCATTCCCTCCACCACCAATGCACAGTGGCAGCAGTGTGTACCATCTACAAGATTCATTGTAGCAACTCGTCAAGTCTCCTTCGACAGCACCTTCCAAACCCAAGACCTCTACCACCTAGAAGAACAAGGGCAACAGATGCATGGGAACGCCACCGCCTGCAGGTTCCCCTCCAAGTCACATGCCATCCTGGCTTGGAAATTTGTCCCTGTTCCGTCACTGCCGCTGGGTCAAAATCCTGGAACTCCCTCCCTAACAGCACTGCGGGTGTACCTACACCCCATGGGCTGCAGCGGTTCAAGAAGGCAACTCACCATCACCTTCTCAAGGGTAAATTAGGGATGGGCAATAAATACTGGTCTAGCCAGCGATGTCCACATCCCATGAAATAATGTTTTTTTTAAAAAGCAACCCAGGGGAAAGGTACCAGATGGTTACCTGAGTTGCTGGCATCGTACTCCAGTCAAAGGGGTGGGTAATGGGGAAATCTGTGTAGTGGAGGCTGCAACCTGGGAATAGGTCCTTCAGTTTAACCAGTACCAGTATATGACAATGCTTTCCCTCCATGCAAACCAAACAGTCCTAATCACACTATGCCATGTTTTTATAATGATATAAAAGAATCATTTGGTTATAAGGGATTACACAAACATGTTGTGGATTCATTGATTGAGACTAGGCACATGGGAATATTTGTGCAGAGGCATAAAGCTTGAAAACATCAGAGCTGTGGAACTGTTGTGTGTACACTGCTGAAAAGCAAAAGTGAAACTAAAATTGAATTGCATGACATACTTCCTTTCTAGTGGTGTCATGCTGCAATTCCTTAAAGGCATATTGCAACATCCCCATTCACTTTTAAAGATATTTCCCCCACTTCCAAAGAAATGTAACAATTAACAATAAATGTACAGAAGTGATGAATCTATGAGTCTCTAAAGCATAGAGGTAATCTGCTAGTACTCCCAGACCTTGTAATGATAACCTTGCCTGGAGGTTTCCTTAATTGCTCACAGTGACCTGAGGGATTGTCATTCTGACATGCTGGATTGAATCAGGCCATCCTTCACCGTTTCTGTAGTGTAGAATATTTCACTGTTTCTTCTTGTCGCTGCTGCATTTGTGTGCATCATATCAAATTGGAGAACACCTACAAGTTCAATGTCAATGAAGTAAATTTGTAGATCAAAGGGTATATCTTCGATTTTTGGTACATTGCTAAGTGCACCTGATGTAACCATCAAGTTACCTGGTTTGCACCTAATCTCACAGTGGTAACCTTGAATCTTTATCAAGAGATGTTGCGATCTTGGTGATGCGCTAGTTAATGATTTTTGCCTAATTAACTCCAGTGGCTTGTGGTCCATCTCTACCACAAATCTTTTGCTGAATAGTTAAGCATGAAAATGCATGATTCCAAATACTAAAGCTAATGTTTCCTGCTCAGTGTTGGAGTGGTTGGATTGTGTTACAGACAGAGATTTTGAAGCAAATGCAATTGGTTTGCCTTTTTGTAGTATGCAGGCTCCCAGACCTTTCTGTGAGGCATCCAGGGTAATTGTCTGCCTAGGATCGTAAAATTGCAATGTCAATGCTTCTGATAATGACTATTTCAGTGCTTCAAAGCGGCATTAATGGTCTTCACACCAAAGGAAAGGCACATCCTTTCACAACAATTCCCTTAGCGATGAAGATCGTTGAATGAAATTGGGAATGTATGGAGATAAGAAATTAAAGAGACATCTTTGAGGATTGTCTTGATCCTGAGAAGTTGGTATAGTTTTAATATCCTCTATTTTACTTGGATCGGGATGCATACCAGCACGGGAATAAATATAACTGAAGAAATTGATCTGCTGCAGATTGATAGCACATTTCAGACTGTTGAAAACCAACCCTTCATTACATGCCACTTGCATCAATAAGTGCAGATTATGGTCATGTTCTTGCTTCGTTATGCCCACATTAGCAATGTCATCAGCGATACAGATGCATCCTGGTACAGTGCTTGCAATGCGGTACATGTGAGCTATTAGAGATCCTGGCTAACAGATAGCCCAAAAGGAAAGCTTTGAAAGCAGACTTTGTCTGATTGGGGCACAAAATATAGTAAGCTCTTGGGACTTCTCCACAAAATGTATGGACATTCTGACAGTAGCCCTTTGATCTCCCTTCTCCTATAGCATCTGGGATGAGTGTCTCTTTAGCTGATTTTGCACGCTCTTCCATTGCTCTGACCATTACAACCTCAACCTTCCCTTTAACTCTCCGTCACTCGCTATCAATTCTGCCCGCACCCTGCTCACTTGCCTTTCCCGATTGAGCTAACCTGGTGCTGGCCTTACTGACGTACTGTCCCACACATGGAACTGACAGGCTATGTGCTGCAATCTCATCGCAAGGGATCCATGTGCTAGCCCGGTCTTTATTTAACACTATCTCGGCACTGGGTGGAATCATCCCAGAGTTACACTGTGCAGTAGCTGACAGGTAAAACAATGTTTTACCTACCAGCCGCAATGGTGGGTTTTCACGCTGTATCACTCCAAACCCACCACTGGGAATTCCCGGGAACCACGCCGTTTCCAGGGTGGCTGGGTATCATTGACCTCATCGCGACATCACGCCAGACACCATATTTAAAGTGCAGCCGCGCTCAGTGCTCCCAGACATAGCTTTTTGTACACCATGGAGGCCCGCTGTGATGTCCTCAACTCCAGGTCTGGCCGCAGGAGGGGCAGCTACATTACAACTCCTGCTTGGTAGGCGATGGCAGCTGTGGTCAGTGCCAATCTTGCACAGAAGAGATTGACCATCCAACACAGATAGAGGATGAATGATCTCATCCATGCAGCCAGGTGCATGGGGGAATGAGTCCAGCAGGCTGACCTTATGATGATATGCTGGTGTATTACAATGAGGTTCCCGACAGCCATCGGCAGGCTGAGCGGGCGATCACAAACTAGTTTCACGCCGTCGTGAAACCGATTGTGCCATATTGTCCGCTCACGCTACCAAACAGCCACATGTGGGCGGGCATGGAAGATCCTGGCCTCTGTCTTCAAAGACATTGCAGTCACTACTCTGCAATTTCAACACTCTCTGATGCTGCAGTTTCGTTATAGTCTGACCAGAACGTTGAGAGCTGTCTCATGCCAAATGTAAGACTGTTGACCATGTCATACCTGTACTGAATCTTGCTGCCAGGCTGATCACCACATCTTTTAGAAAGAACCACTGCTGCACACCATGTTGTGTATTTATAATGATGTAAAGGCACCAATCACTCATAAGGGATCAAGCAAACACGTTATGGGTTCATTTATTGAGACTAGGCACATGGGAACATTTGTAGAGGCAAATAGCTTGAAGATATCTGAACTGCAGAGCTATGTGTGTGTACTCTGCTGAGTCATGAGTTTGGCAGGTGCTGTCAAAGGGGCCTTGGTGAGTTGCTGCAGTGCATCTTGCAGATGGTACACCCTGCTGCCACTGTGCGTCAGTGGTGGAGGGAATGGATGTTGGAGGTGGTGGATGAGGTGCCAATTAAGCAGGCTTATATTTAACCGTGTGTCACTGACCCCTTGTGTTTGAGCCCTCAGCCACCAGAAACATTCTACTCCCATCTGTCTTGCCCCATCTTTACATAATTTTGAACTCTTCCATCATATTACCCCCAGGGAAAGCTTTCAAGTATATCTGTGAAATTGTCACTGATATTAGACTTGTAACCAGAAGGGAAGAAATAGATATGCTGTCCTTGTTTTCAAATCCTTCCCTGGCCTCACCTCCTCCCTATATATGTAACCTCCTCCAACACTACAACGCTCTGAGGTCTCATTCCTCCTCCCTAAGCCTCTCTATCTCTCTCTCCTCCTATAATTGGCTCCTTAAAACCTATCTCTTTGATCAAGTATTCGGTTATCTATTGTTCCCTCCTGCGGCTTGAAGTCAGATTTTTGCCTGATAACACTCCTGTGAAGCACATTCGGGAAGGTGATAATATGTTAAAGATGGCAGAGGAATGCAAGTTGTTGTTGTTATGGACAGGAGTGTGAACGAGGAGCTGCTATTCAGGTCAATGGGGTGTGGATGAAACCCATTTTCCATCTCTGCTCTGACGTGGTTCTTGTTACGGATCAGCTTGTGGCTTTGATTCTGACGCTCAGTAAATGAACACTCAGAGATTGATGGCCCCCGCTCTCTATAATGTGCATCGTTTAATTGATAGACTTACACAGATTTCCTGGACTGCTCCATCACCGGTACTGCAGTGCGGATTACTATTTCGTTAAACCTTCAAATGGAGTCTAGAGGGGGAACCGACTGGCTGGCTTTTCTCCTTCAGGCAGCATAATTATGGAGCCGAATTAACATTGCTTGACAACATCATTAACCCAGGCTGCACCAGCTTTACATTCAGGCAGCTCAGCAAGAAACCATTTGCCCTGTCGATGGTGCTAGGAAATCTCTGTTCAAGAAGAAATAAATGAACTGCAACTGACAGGCAAAAAGCCCTCAGCTCATGAACAACAACAACTTGCATTTATATAACTTCTTTAAGATGGTAAAACATCTCTAGCCACTTCATAAGAGTATTATCTGAGACAATTTAATGCTGAACCACATAAAGAGACAATAGGTCTGGTGATCAATCACTAGGTCAAAGAGGTATAAGGAAAATAGAAGTAAGTTTGAGAGCAGGTCCTTGGTGTTTGGATTTACAGATCATTGAAGTTGACAAAATGACATAAGGCCATAAAAAGTGAATGGGACTCTGGCTTTTACATATATTAGCATAGAACACAAAAACAAAGGATGTAATGTCAAGTTTATACATAAACTCAGCTAGTCTACATCTGAAAGAATTGGTTGTTGTCATAGAAACAATATGAAAACAATGGAAAAGATGTGGTGTTAAGTTCTCTGGGATGTTTGCGGGGCGAGATGCGAAGAGAAGGGAAGACTTGCATTTTATATCGCGCCTTTCATAGTTTCAGGATGTCTCAAAGCACTTACAGCAATTAAGTGATTTTAAACGTGTAGCCACTATTGTAATGAAGGAAAGATGGCAGCCAATTTACACACAGAAACATCCCTCAGACAGCAATGTGATAAAGACCAGAAAATCTGTTTGTTTTCAGTGAAGTTGGTGAGGGATAAATATGGACCAGGACTCTGGACTCCGCACCCCCTCCCCCACCACCCCCCGCCCCCCACCCTCCACCACTCCTCTTCCTTACAATAATGCAATGGACCTTTTCCCTCCACTTGAGAGGGCAGCTTTATCCATCTCATCCAAAAGCTGGCACCTCTGACAGTGCAGCACTCCCTCAGTACTGCACTCGAGTTGCAGCCAGGATAATGGGCTCAAAGCTCGAGGAGTTTGAGTTTATTTCGTTTGGAACTGGAAAGGTTAAGTGGTGACCCAATCGAGGCCTTCCAGGTTTATGACGAGATATAAATAAGTAGTGCTAGACTGTTTCCACTGGTTGATGGAAGTGTTAACAAGAGCGTACAAATTTAATATGAACCAAAGAGAAAGTTATTAAGGGGGAAGAATAGAAATGATTTCTTTACACAGAGGGCAGATGGTGGAACGTTGTCAGGATTTATGGAACTACGTGAATCAGCACCTTTGGGAGAAGAGGAAATGAAGGGAAAAAAATTATGGCAGTCATTATGGAAAATAAAAAGAACCTTACATGGTGGTTACAGTGCAGAAACAGACCATTCCTTCACAAGTCCAAAACAGGGTCTTTGTTCCACAGGATCCTCCTCTGACACTTCTTCACCTGACCCCAAAAAGCAGGATCTAGAAAGGGGGACTTTCTTTCAATCAAATATTGTAGAACTTCACCCAGGAGATTGTGTAAGTAGGACAAGAATATCTGTGGAGCAGCAGACTCAGTGGACAGATTATTTCTGGTCTTCAGTCTACTGATAATTCAGTTTTATTTTTGTGTTAAAAAGGTCAAGTTATTTAGTGCTTCAAATTAAGCAACATAATTAGGAAAGTAGGTATTTAGTGCAAAAAAACTGAATTCGAATGAAATTATTTGGCAAAAGAACAATGGTGAGATGAAGTGTTTTTTTTAATGCAGTGAGTTTTATGATTTGGAATCCTGAAAGGATGGTGAAAGCTGGTTCAATGGTAACTTTCAAAAGGAAATCAGATACGTACTTGAAAAGGAAAATATTTGCAGGAGTATGGAGAAAGAGCAGGGGTGTGAGATTAATTTGATAGCTCTTTCAAAGAGCTGACATAGACACAATGGGCCAAATGGTCACCTTCTCTATGTGTCAAATTCTGTGATTCTTTCATTCTATGAGCGCAGTAGACTATATAGAGTCCTGTTGCACACTGTGTCACTGGGGGAGCTATATGCCTTAATTTTAAAGTATTTATCCTTTAATTACATGCGTGCTTCACAAAAATAGCCAGTAATTTCTCCAGACGTGCAACCGTTTGATTATATGGTTTGATCTGTTTAACCTGCTGGCCTTACAAGACAAATATAGCCTCCTGTCAGAAAAAATACTCAGCCTCTCATCTTCTAGCCTGCCACACAAGGCCAACATTAGGTTAAAATTGAGCCTTCCAGCTTCTTTGACGTAAGTGTTTGAAAGCCTTCCATTATGCAAATCACAGTTGATATAGATCAAGATAACATTCCCCTCCCGCGTCCCAAATCAACCAGGAAGGACCCCAGTTCAATCTCTGATCTGTGTAAAGTAAAACTTAGCAGTGAAGCAGTACGAGTGCTACACCAGGTGACCCTGGGAAATTAAGCCAGCTCCTGGTCACTATACCGTTACATCTGTGTGTAGATATTAATTTGGGTTAATGCGCTCACCCCGCACTCACCTAGATATCCCCACCTCAGTGTCTATGGACATGCAACAACCCACTTGCATTTGTAAGATACCTTCAGCATAATAAATGTTCCAAAGTGTTTTACACTGGAAAACCCTAAATACTGAGCTGTAGTGAAAGATTTGGGAGAAATAACTGAGAGTTGAAACAATTTATTTTTAATTTAAAACAGACATTGTGAAGAACTCCTTTAAGCGGGTGGTGAGAAACAGGTAACCTAGGTAACCCGAGAGCCTGGGATTCAAATTGCATTTGATGTTAAGCCGAGAGAGTTAGTTTACTACGAGATTGAGCTTTTGTGCTGGACTTCCCTTTTTATCATACACTTTTCTTAATAAGTATTATCTCTTCATTTGGGAAGGAAAATGGCTGTGTTTTGAGAATTATTAATTAAAATGTAGGAAACTTTAGGCCATTAAAACTGCGTTTGGTTCCTATAACTCAGGAAATATTGATGTTGTGGGAGGGAGAAGTAGAGAAATAGAACAGCCCAGTACTCATACTGGGAAATTCAAGCAGGAATTAAAAACACTACAATTATTTGATGAAAAGAATATTAGTATAGATAACATACTAATGACAGTAATTGGCAAATGAATGGCACAAGCTATCATCATTGAGGCTTGTTCTTCTTTATCACCAATTAGTTGGTCTTCACATGACATTTTCCTTGGCTTTAATTATCTCTCTGTAAATATTTTCAAATGAACAAACTGGGGAAGGATTAAGGGTGGAAAAGTAAGATTAAAGTGACATTGACAAGATTGCAAAGTTTGAGAGGGAGATGGTGGTGTAATGGTAATGGCACTGGATTACAAATCTACCAGCCCAGGCTAATGGTCTGGGGACAGGGGTTCAAGCATCACAATAGTAGCTGTTGAAACTTAAATTCAATTACTAAATCTGCAATAGAAAGCTAACCAATGATGATGATCATGAAACTATCAATGATTGTTGCCCTTCAGGGAAGGACACTAATACCCTTCAGGGAAGGAAATCTACCATCCTTGCCTGGCCTATGTATAACTCCAGATCATGATGTGATTGACTCTTAAGTGGCCTAGCAAGCCATTCAGTTCAAAGGTAATTAGGGATGAGCAACAAGTGATGCCCACATCCCATGGAAAAATAAACAAAAAAAAAAGTTCCATGGATTTCCTAGATGCAGGATGGTGATATTAGCTTCTCCATCTTTGAAACCTGTAAAGTTAACAGTCACAGTTTTATCTTTTTTTGTTAAATATCATAGGCGAGAGGGCAAGGTAATTCAAGAAATAGTGATGAGGGGACTGCCGAGAAAGACCTGATTTTACCTGTACCCAGATACAACAATGAGATGAATGACCCATTAATCTGCTTTTGGTCCTGTTCATTTGAATTTGGGATTTTTTAACTTGTAGATTGCCTGAGGGAGGGAAAGTATTTCACAACTTTGAAGTTCTAGGATTAGAATGAGTTTAATTAGCACAGGGGCTCTCAATAATTTCGCTTCTGAAGTTCCCTCTTCCTGAGTTATAATTCCATGGAAAAGTTCCATATTTTAAATAAATTTTAGTAACACAATTAAATATATATATATATATATAATTGATATTTTAATTTTACTTAATGTGAAATATGCTTTTGGGGCTTAGCTACGTTCTGTCAAGAAGTATCTTCAAAAAGAACATGTGCTTGTAATAGTCAATGTTCATCCTGGCTCAATCATTTGTTTTCAATGAGATCATTGTTGAATCTCCAATTGGTGTAAATAGGTTGTATTGCCGGGGATAAGCCCTTTCTATGCTGCAGAAGAAACACTGTCATAATCATCAGAGCATTTACACCCAGAGCCCTCAGTGTCTTCAATACCCAGACACCTCACTGTCTACCAATCCAATCTGGCCAATTATCGCCCATTAGTCCACTCTCGATCATCAAGAAAGTGATGGAAGGTGCCATTGACAGTGCTATCAAATGACACTTCCTCAGCAATAATCTGCTCACCGATGCTCAGTTTGGGTTCCACCCCGACCACGTGGCTCCAGACCTCATTATGGCCATGGTCCAAACATGGACAAAAGAGCTAAAATCAAGAGCTGAGATGAGAGTGACTGCCTTTGTCATAGGCAGTATTTGATTGAGTATGGCATCAAGGAGACCTAGTAAAATTGAAACCAGCAGGAATCAGGGGGAAAACTTTCCACTGATTGGAGTCATACTTATCACAAAGGAAAATGTTGTTGTTGGAGGTCAATCATCTCAGTCCCAGGACATCACTGCAGGAGTTCCTCAGGGTAGTGTCCTAGGCCCAACTGCCTTCAGCTGCTTCAGCAATGACCTTCGCTCTGTCATAAAGTCAGAATTGGGGATGTTCACTGAAGATTGCACAATGTTCAGCACCATTCGCAACTCCTCAGTGCAGGAGGATGTATATAGTTGGGAGAACGACTTGGGGGGAGATATAAAGGCTAACATCAATAGCACCAGATACTGATGTAGCTATGATACAATGTCATATGATTAAGTAACTGAAACCTGGTGGGAAGCAGAAGTCCAACCTTATGTAGAATACTGAGATGTATATAGATCTGTAAATGGTCTTTACAAATTACACACTACAGTGGCTTTTTTAGGGTAACAGGCAAACATTAGAGAAACCCCATCTTGACCCTAAACTCAAGATGAAGCATGGTGGCAGTGGGCAGAGTGTAAAAGACCCTGAAAAACACCAAGTTAAGACTGCAGACCTGAAAGACCTACAAATCCTTGGAAAAAGGATTGGAAGAAAAAAGAAAACCCACCAGAAAACAGAGCATCATGGGTGCGGCAGATGTAAGCGGGCACACAGACGCAGAGTCCAGACAGCAGTGAGTACAGATCGCAATCTAGAAACCACACTGAAGCAGCAAAAGATCCAGAGCTTAGGCCAAGCATGGAGGAGTCTACACTGCCGCTCCCAGAGCCTTTCTGAAGTGCCAAAGTCTTGAAATAACCTGAACAATGAGACAATTGGAGGAAAAGGTTCTCCAGATACAGAACAGCTTTAGGCATGCATTAGAACAAACAAAAGGGCCAGGTCAGTACTTTACTCTGTGCAATAGATGCTATTGCTGATGACATAATAGCAAGACAGATGGGCAATGAGGCTTCAAGCCCATACAATGAAGCCCTCCAGGCATTTGATTCATACTGCAATGTTTGAAAAATTTGATCATCGAATGAGTGAAATTTAATAAGAGGAAACAGAAATGTGGTGAATGTATGGACTTATTCATAAATGACTTGTACAGACTCGTGGCAAATTGTGACCACGGAATCCTCAGAGGTGAATTAATATGTACTTGTATTAGTAGCTGGCGTCTTAGTTGAAACCCTCAAATCAGGTCTCTTACAAATGAGGGAAGATTTAATTCTCACAAAGGCAGTACAAATAGTGCAACAGACTGACCTTAGGAAGCAAAACAGAACAGTTGTACATGGGGAAAATGATGTCCCTTGGAAAAGAATGAGTAACGCCATTCAATATGTCAGACTAAAAAAGAGAAAGCGCAGTGAAACAAAAGCCTGCCAAATCAAGAAAAAGTGCACCAACCACCATCTTGAGATGCTCTTGATGTGGCAGGAAAGCCCCACGCAAGCAGGAAGAATGCCCAGCAAGGGGAGCAGCATGCAATAACTATAGAAAGTTAGGACATTTTAAAATGTTCTGCTGATCAAAAATACGAGTAGCTCTCGGGTAGAAAGAGAAAACAACATAGCCAAGTCAAATCCAAGGAGTAGAAGAGCCACAGAAAAAACAAATAACCTTCCTTGGGAGAAATATGCACAACAGAAAATAATTATTGGAGCATTAAATTGGAAGTCGATTGTCACCCCACAGAGTTCAAGCAGGTGTTTCAATATTATCTGAAGAAGTAAAATGACTTAAAAATATCACATTACAGCCATCCTCCACCCAGTTACAAAGTTCAGGAATGACAACAATGAAAGTAATAGGCCAAATGGCAAGATTAAGATACAAGGATAAAGAAATTATTGAACCTCTCTGTGTGTTATACAGAACCAGGAGTCATCATTGAAATGAAGGCAAAATGCTGCGGATGCTGGAAGTCTGAAATAAAAACAAAAAAGTGCTGGATAAGCTCAGCAGGTCTGGAAGCTTCTGTGGAGAGAGAAACAACGTTAACGTTTTGAGTCTGTATAACATCCCGGACGTTGTGGTGTCACACAACAGCCATCAGTTTGCTAACAAGTTGGTCCATAACTTGGGGGAATATGGCTTCATGCATGTGACTCATTCACCAAGATATCGTCAGCCAAACAGGGAAGGAGAAAGAGGAGTTTGAACAATCAAGGAATTGATGGAAAATTATGAAGATATTAACTTAGCCCTTTTTAACAACGGAACCTCATCATTAAAAAAAAAACGGGTTCTCACCATCAGAAGACAGCTGCGAACACAAATTCCCAGCTCTGCAACAAAGACTACAACCTAACGTTACTTCAGATGATCATGAGAAAGTTAGAAAGTGTGAGGAGGAACAAAGAGACAGTCAAGCTCATAATTTCAACTTCAGACACAGGGCACGAGACTCAAAAGTTCTACAGAACGGGGAGAGTGTGCATACAAGATCAACAGAAAGGAGGCAGAGTAATAGAAAGAATTCCACAACTGAGATCTTATAGAATTGAGACAGACCAGGGAAATGTTCAAAGGAACAGAAGAGCCTTGATATCACTGGGAAAGAAACCAATGGAATCTTGGACATATTATTTAGATCCGGATGGAGACAAGGAACCAGAAACAAGTAGAAACTCTACAACCGCCCAGGTGGAAGACACTCCTATCGAACGGCAAGAGAATGCAGATTGTCATCAACCTCTGAGTGAGAAAGAACCAGATCAGGGAGATTGGTCAAGGCAACACAGAGACGAGCCCTGTGAAGTCCAAGACTTTGGGTGAGATCTAAGAGGATGTATATAGTTGGGATAAAGACTTGGGGGGAGATGGAGAGGAAAGGGTTAATGCCAGGAGCACCTGATACTGAAGTAACTATGATACAATGTCAGATGGTAAAGTAACTGAGAACTGGTGGGAAGCAGAAGTACAAACTTGTGTAGAGTACTGAGATCCATATAGATCTGTGAATAAACAAGAATTGTTTTTATGAGTTACAGACTAAAGTAGCTTTCTTAGAGTAACAGGCAAACCCTAGAGAAATCCCATCTAGACCTCGAACTCAAGATGAAATACTCATACTGAAACAGAACATGTCCATATGCAGCAAGACCTGGAAACATTTAGGCTTGGGCTGATAACTAAAAAGTAATATTTGCACCACACAAGTGCCATCTCCAACAAGAGAGAACCTAACCATCTCCCCCTGCCATTCAATATCATTACCATTACTGAATCCCCCATTATCAACATCCTGGGGCTTACCATTGACCAGAAACTGAACTGGACCAGCTATATAAATACTGTGGCTACAAGAACAGGTCATAGGCTGGGAATTCTGTTGCGAGTAACTCACCCCCTGACTCCCCAAAGTCAGTCTACCATCTACAAGACGCAAGTCAAGAGTGTGATGGGATAATCTCCACTTGCCAAGATGAGTGCAGCTTGTTGAAGCTACACTCAGTACCAACCAGGACAAAGGAGTCCGTTTATATTGAGCCCCATCCACCACCTTAAACATTCATTTTTTCTATCATCAACACACAGTGACAGCAGTGTGTACCACCTACAAGTGTTAACAGAATCCAAGACTTGGTGAAGTCAAAACCAGGACACAGAGCTTTTCTTTACCAAGAGAGTTTATTGATGTTGTTTAGCCTCATATCTCTCCTCCAACACCCAGTGTCCCAGCTGCCCCCTATTTATACTCTTTACCAATAAAATAAAATAGTCTAATTAAAAAATTAACTACTTTAAAAAAATTGAAAGACCCTTAAAGGGGAAGTGTAACAAAAATCAAAACTTTAAAGGAAACTTATATAATTGAATTAAAACGATGCTTCCAGGGCTGATGAGGCACTCCAGCCCCTGAGATGCCAACAATCGTGAAATGTCCCCTATTTATATGTGATCAAATACTTAATTAAACAATGCCCTTCACCTGTGTATCTTAACAATATAAATAATATAATTAACATACTATTTTACAACAAGATGCACTGCAGAAACTCACCAAGGCTCCTTAGACAGCATCTTCCAAAGCCGGGACCTCCACCATCTAGAAGGACAAGGGCAGCAGATGCATGGGAACACCATCATCTGAAAGTTCCCCTCCAAGCCACACCCCATCCTGCCTTGTAAATATATCGCCGTTCCTTCACTGTCGCTGGGTCAAAATCCTGGAACTCCCTCCGTAACAGCACCGTGGGTGTGCCTACACCACATGTACTGCAGCGGTTCAAGAAGGCAGCCCTTCTCAAAAGCAGTTAGGGATAAGGCAATAAATGCTGACCTTGCCAGCGACACCCACATCCCCTGAACAAATACATTTTAAAAAGGATTGGGACAATGGGACCATATATTGGAAATTGGAACTGTGGGAGTCTATATGGGAATTCAGAAGGAGCATAAATGGGAAACTAGGACATGGATTTGAGGAGCCCAATTCTTGACCTGGCTGTTTACCCTTCTATTGACTTTAATGTACGGACACTTTATGGAATGTGCAGGTGACACATTGGCCCCCCTCTCTGTGCTCCCACTCCTGAAACACGCTCTGCTTGTGTGAAGCCCTAATCCAGGAGCACTAGCTCATAACATGCCCCAGGTATTTGCTTCCATCCACATGAACGTCATTCATGCCGACTTCGGTACCAAGATGTTAGCTTCTAATTTAAGCTCAGAAAGGAATGCATTAGCACTGCCCATCCTCTGGAGTCAGGCAGCAGCAGCAGCGTTACACAGGAGGCTTCTGTTTCATCAGATGATGATGGCAGCAAATTCCCACCTGTCACTAAAATCAACAGGTTTACAGAGTAAATCACCACCTACACCACTGGACTGATTTACACAGATGTTAAGCAGTGAGATTTATCCTTTGTATCTGTCCAGGCCCTCTCTGTGTCTCACATTTGGCAACAGGAAATTATGGGGATAATTAACTAAAATCAAGTTCCATGTATAACTGGCCAGGAATGAGGGGCTCCCTCTAACATTCCTACTACACAAAAGCATCATGGTGGCATCATGCTGGAGTTGGCAGAAATGGCGGAGGATGATCCTTTGAATGCAGAGGCTGGTGGGGTGATATGTGAGGACAAGGGGGACCCTATCATGGTTCTGGAAGGGAGAGGAAGGTGTGAGGGTGGATGCGTGGGAGATGGGCCGGACACGTTTGAGGGCCCTGTCAACCACCATGGGTGGAAAACCTCGGTTAAGGAAGAAGGAAGACATGTCAGAGGAACTGTTTTGGAAAGTGGCATCGTCAGAACAGATGCGACAGAGGCAAAGAAACTGAGAGAATGGGTTGGACTCCTTACAGGAAGCGGGGTGAGCTTGTAGTGTGTGGGAGTCAGTAGGCTTGTAATGAATATTGATGGACAGTCTATCACCAGAAATCGAGACAGAGAGGTCAAGGAAATGAAGGGAAGTGTCAGAGATGGACTATGTGAAAATGATGGAGGGGTGGAAATTGGAAGCAAGATTAATAAATTTTTCCAGGTCCAGACAAGAGCATGAAGCAGCAGCGAAGTAATCATCGATGTACTGGAGAAAGAGTTGTGGGAGGGGGCTGGAGTAGGACTGGAACAAGTAATATTCCACATACCCCATAAAGAGACAGGCATAGCTGGGGCCCATGCGGGTACCCATAGCCACACCTTTTATTTGGAGGAAGTGAGAGGAGTTTAAGGAGAAATTGTTCAGTGTGAGAACGAGTTCAACCACACGGAGGAGAGTAGTGGTGGATTGAGATTGTTCGAGGAAGAAACGGAGAGCGATCAGACCATCCCGGTGGGGGATGGAGTTGTAGAGGGATTGGACATCCATAGTGAAGAGGAAGCAGTTGGGGCCAGGGTACTGGAACTTGTTGATATGATGTAGGGTGTCAGAGGAATCACGGATGTAGGTGGGAAGGGACTGGACAAGGGGAGAGAGAATGGAGTCAAGTTAGCAAGAAATGCGTTCCGTGGGGCAAGAACAGGCTGACATGATCGGTCTGCCGGGACAGTCCTGTTTGTTGATTTTGGGTAGGAGGTAGAAGCGGGCTGTCCGAGGTTGGGAGACTATGAGGTTGGAAGCTGTGGAAGGAAGATCTCCAGAGGAGATGAGGTCAGTAACAGTCCTGGAAACAATGGCTTGATGTTCAGTGATGGGGTCATGGTCCAGGGGGAGGTAGGAGGAAGTGTCTGTGCATTGACACTCAGTCTCTGCGAGGTAGAGGTCAGTTCCTACTACATTGTCAGTGTCAGCACCTTGTATTTCTGTAATGATCAAAAGCGGTGGCCCTGTCTAACTTTTCCTTTCATTATACTCATTATTCATTATTCAATATTCATTATTGGCTGGTATACAACTGCCAAGTGTGCCGTCACTAGTGGGTCCCTGGTCGAGATCAACTAACTTGACAAAGAGTCAGTGCTCAAATCCCGGCTAATCTTTATGCTTCTGTGTCAACAGATAACAACTTGCATTTATAGAGCAACTCTATTGCAGTAAAACACCCCAAAGCATTTCAGAGGAATGCTATCAGGTAACATTTCATACCAAGCCACATAAAGAGATATCAGGCAAGATTTCTTTCATTAGAGGGATGTGGGCATTGCTGGCAAGGCCAGCATTTATTGACCATCCCTAATTGCCTCTGGGAAGGTGGTGGTGAGCTCCCTTCTTGAACCGCTGCAGCCCCTGTGGTGTAGGTACATCCACAGTGCTGTTAGGGAGGGAGTTCCAGGATTTTGACCCAACGACAGTGAAGGAACGGCGATATATTTCTAAGTCAGGATGGTATGTGGCTTGGAGGGGAAATTGCAGGTGGTGGTGTACCCATGTGCCTGCTGCCCTTGTCCTTCTAGGTGGTAGAAGTCACAGGTTTGGAAGGTGACTTGGTTCAGTCAAGTTAATCAAAAACAATTTGAACCTTGACCAGTCCTCACTGGCCCTACTTTATTACCCCATGCTCATCCAAGTGGTTGTTAATTTTCTTCATGGTTATTGCTTCTAAAGGTTTCCCACCACATCCTGCAATTGCCCTTGCTCAGATACTCAATAAAATGAGATCCAAATTTCCTGGTGTAACGGGAAACAAAGTCATTTTGCTGCTGTATCTTGCAATATTTTGAGTGTGCTTTCTTTTTGACAATACAGAGGCCTGCTGTGAATTCAAAAACAATGTTCATTTGTATTGCGCCTGGAGCGATTAAAATTAAGACTTCAGAAGATTTAATCTGGGCTCAGAGAACATCCAGCCAGGGAGATCAAGTTTCAAGCAGTCTGTAACTATCATCTTGGAATGAGTCCAGCGTAGAGATTTATTTTTATTTGTTCCTTCTTTTGCTAACACCAAAGGTTATGGCGGATATCAGCAGCTCATATTTTCTGTTCTGTTGATTCATAAGAATGCCTATGTATTAAAGCAGACTAACTAGCAAGTCTCAACATCAATCTCCAGTCTGTAACTAATTAAACTGTAAATTCAGCAATCTCAGCTGGAGTGTTCAAAGTGATCTCAGCACCATCGGGTTAGGCAGGAGGGAATTCTGCTCCTGATCACTATTCAGTGCACTCCCGCTGTAAAGTGTTTAACGTGTGTGTGTTTGTGCAGGTGAATGCAGGTGTGCGCATGCACGGACATGTGTATACATGTCTTAGTATGTGCATGTTTGCACACATACATGCTAGTATGTGTGTGTGTGCAAGTATCTGCATTTGTGTGTGTTTTTTTATTATTCATTGTACGTGAGTGTCACTGGCTAGGCCAGCATTTATTGCCACTCCTAACTGCCCTTGTTCAGAGGGCATTTAAGAGTCTGGAGTCACATGTAGGTAAGGACAGCAGATTTTCTTCCCCTAAAGGAGGGCATTAGTGAACCAGGGTTTTGATTTGATAGTCATCATTGGCCAGGATTTTTTAGTCGGTGTCCGGGGGCAGGGCTGACCCGCCTGCGTGTAAAATGACACGCGATGATGTCGGCTGCGCGCCTGCCGATAATTACATGGCCAATTAAGGCCATTAAGCAACTAATTAATTTCAAATTTATGCTGCCCGTCCAACCTTCATTGGGCCTTAATTGGCGCCCCCCCCCCCCCATGTAAAATGGTAGTGCGGAGCCGATTGGCTCTGCGACCTCCTACACCTGCTCCTGCCGAGCCTGCCCAATGGGGGAAAAGTTCAGGCCATTATAATTTTAACTTGAGATTTTTATTGAACTCAAATTTTGCCATTTGCCATGGTGGGATTCAAACCCAGGTCCCCAGAGCATTAATCCTGGGTCTCTGGGTTACTAGTTAGTGACAATGCTACTCTGTCACCACCTCCCCTCTCTGTGTACGTGTGTTTATATGTGTGCGTCTACATGCGTGTGTGTGGGAGACAGGGAGAAGAAGATTATGTTGACCTGTACAATTGCGTGGTGGAATAGCCTCTGACCTATGGCCAGACATAAAGCATAGCTACACGGGTTAAACACCAAACTGTGAATAGCTGTGTAATCCGGCATGAAGAAAGGCAATCGGATTGAGGAGAAAAGGTCTTCAATATGGTTACAACAGTCCGTTAGTAAACCTAAGGCTAAGGGTTTCAATCCTGCCATTGTTCGTTAGGCTGGCACCAGGAATAAAATGAACATGAAAGCTGTGGGATTGTTGAAAAAAATAATTCAAGTGTTTCACTAATGTTTTTCAGGAAGGGGAGTCTCCCACCCCCTAACCAGTCATTTTTTTGTTTACTCTTTCACACAACATGGGCGTCACTGGCAAGCTCAGCATTTGTTGCCCATCCCTAATTGCCCCTGAACTGAATGGCTTGTTAGATCATTTCAGAGATAAAAACAAAAAAACTGCGGATGCTGGAAATCCAAAACAAAAACAGAATTACCTAGAAAAACTCAGCAGGTCTGGCAGCATCGGCGGAGAAGAAAAAAGTTGACGTTTCGAGTCCTCATGACCCTTCGACAGAACTTGAGTTCGAGTCCAGGAAAGAGCTGAAATATAAGCTGGTTTAAGGTGTGTGTGTGGGGGGCGGAGAGAGAGAGACAGAGAGGTGGAGGTGGGGGGGTGTGGTTGTAGGGACAAACAAGCAGTGATAGAAGCAGATCATCAAAAGATGTCAACGACAATAGTACAATAGAACACATAGGTGTTAAAGTTAAAGTTGGTGATATTATCTAAATGAATGTGCTAATTAAGAATGGATGGTAGGGCACTCAAGGTATAGCTCTAGTGGGGTTTTTTTTATAATGGAAATAGGTGGGAAAAGGAAAATCTTTATAATTTATTGGAAAAAAAAAAGGAAGGGGGAAACAGAAAGGGGGTGGGGATGGGGGAGGGAGCTCACGACCTAAAGTTGTTGAATTCAATATTCAGTCCGGAAGGCTGTAAAGTCCCTAGTCGGAAGATGAGGTGTTGTTCCTCCAGTTTGCGTTGGGCTTCACTGGAACAATGCAGCAAGCCAAGGACAGACATGTGGGCAAGAGAGCAGGGTGGAGTGTTAAAATGGCAAGCGACAGGGAGGTTTGGGTCATTCTTGCGGTCAGAACACCTGCAGTCTGTCCCCCACACAACCCCCCACCTACACCTCTCTGTCTCTCTATCTCTCCGCCCCCCACACACACACCTTAAACCAGCTTATATTTCAGCTCTTTCCTGGACTCGAACTCAAGTTCTGTCGAAGGGTCATGAGGACTCGAAACGTCAACTTTTTTCTTCTCCGCCGATGCTGCCAGACCTGCTGAGTTTTTCCAGGTAATTCTGTTTTTGTTTTAGACCATTTCAGAGTCAGCCACACTGCTGCAGCTCTGGAGTCACATGGAGGCCAGACCAGGTAAGGATGGCAGATTTCCTTCCCTAGAGTACATTAGTGAACCAAATGGGCTTTTACAACAATCAGTGATTGAGGCTAGCTTTATATTCCAGGTTTGCTAATTGAATTTAAATCCCACCAGCTGCTGTGGTGGGATTTGAACACATGTCCCCCAAAGGATTAGCCTGGGCCTACTAGATTACGAATCCAGTGACATTATCACTGCACCAGCGTCTCCCCAGTCTGACCTACATGTGACCCCAGTCCCACACTATGTGACTGACAGTTGTGTAAAACAAATAACATTGGATCTGCTTCCCCAGGAAACGAATACAATGGACATCCTATCCAACATTGCCCTTTTTACTTCATTACTGAAAATTTAAATCACTCCCTATTAAAAAAACCACCGTGTCTCCTGCCAACAAAGGATGGCTACACAAGATGGCCGCCGGTACCCGTCTGTACATGTGCACTTGCCCGCACATGCGTAGAAAACCAATGACGTCATTGGTTGGAGACACAGTGACAGCAAAAGCTGTCTTTTTTAAAAAAAACTTCTGCGACAGAAACAGTCAAAGGAACTTTGGGCGGAATCATCTCAGGTTTGCACTAAGCTTGGTAGCAGGCGGGGAAAACGATGTTTTACTCGCCGGCCGCAATGGCAGCTTCTCACGCCGTATCATCCCAAACCCGCCACATTAACGATGCATTCCTGGGAACATACTGTTTCGATGGCGGGCGGGCTTTCATTTGCTGGCCATGCCATCTCCTCGCCGCTTCATCACGCTGGGCACCATATATAAAATCCAGCTGCACGCACACCTCTCAGTGCTTCCAGCCCAGGACTGCTGCATGGAAGACATGGCTCCAAAAGGCAAAAGGTCTGCAGCCCCCAGGTTTAATGACGCATCCCTCGAGTGCCTTTTGGAGGCCCGACGTGATGTCCTCTACCCCCACCCTGGCCGCAGGATGGGCAGCGACATCACCAGCCTGCTTGGGAGGCAGTGCCAACCCCTTGCAAAAGAGGACAGCCACCCATTGCCGCAAGAGGATGAATGATCGCCGTTCCGCCAGGGTAAGCCACTCTTCTCATCACTCTCAACTCACACTCACTTGGGGAGGTGGTGGCGTAGGTGGTTTTGTCAACTAGATTGTTAATCCAGAGACCCAGCTTAGCCTATTCCCATACACCTCTGGGGACCTGTGTTCGAATCCCCCCTATGGTGGAATTTGAATTCAATAAATATCTGGAATTAAAGTCTAATGATGACCATGAAACCATTGATGTAAAAATCCACCTGGTTCACTAATGCCCTTAAGGGAAGGAAATCTGCCATCCTTACTTGGTTTGGCCTACATGTGACTCCAGACCCACAGCAATGTGGTTGACTCTTACCTGCTCTTCTGAAGTGGCTTAGCAAACTCACTCAAGGAAAATTAGGGAAGGGCTTGAAATGCTTGTCTAGTCAATGACACCCATATCCCACGAATCAATTAAAAAAAACATACTCACAAACTTATCCACAAGGCCCTCACTCACTACTAATCCAATAGACATCACCACTCACTCTCTCACACACACACCTTCATTGTGCTCTTCCCATGGGACCACTCACCACCCACACATGCCAAACATGCTTTCATCTGGCCTGGCAGGCATCCTGCTTACACTCCCTCCATCTCTATTCATGCAGGACAAACTGGCACACAATAAGAGGGAGAGGCCACAGGCTGCTGGAGGAATGTCTGAAATCAAGGTCATCATGGACTTTGAAAACAACCATCCAGCTGGCTGGTGATGATCTGGACCATTCCTGTGCTGACGGTGAGTTCAGTGGTGCTCTAATAAGTGAGGATCCAGCAATGCAACATCCATCAGACAACTATGATGTGTTCTGTTTCACAGGCCACTGCCATGCACTAATTATCCCTCCTTGCTTTCGCAGGCACATCTGGCAAACATCCAAAAGAGTCCACGACCCAAAACCCCAAAGGAAGATCAGAAGAGGAATCCACTGATACACTCCCTGATGACTCATCACAGCACTCACCCATACCCTCCACCAGCACAGAGACACACACCTCATTGGGACCTAGCTTTTGAGTAGCCTCGGGATCACAATTGTTATGATCCCCAGCTGAGGTTACCCTAGACAAGCCTGAACCCAGCTTGATAGATCTTAACTTTTAATTTTTTGTTTAGATATGTGGAAAGTGGCTACTGAACAGAGTCATAGGAGTCAGCTGATGAACTTTTAACAAAAGAATAAAACATTTATTTAACAAGAAAAGACAAACTATATTACAATATTCCCTCAACAACAACTATACCTTAACAGATATACACAGATTTGTAAGGATAACACAATTACAAAAGCCATCTTATATCTAATGTCTACAGTAAATTCACAGACCATGTACCAATAGGCACCCTGTGGTCAGACATACCACACTCTGAAACCAAGTGACAGATGCCACCTCAACCAGATGCTATGGATCTCTCCTCAACTCCCCCCGCAGACGATTGTCACACTGTGAGCCAACCAGTCTCACTAAATTCTGTTCTTCATACGAGGGCTTCCAATCTCCACTCTCCAAGACCTTGCCTTAGAGTCTTCTCCCAATCCGATACTTTCTCTCAGACGCCTTCTGCAAGGGTTCACCTCCAGGGTTTCGAACTCTCCTTCTGATGTTCCTCTCCCCTGGGTTACATGCATTCAAGCCATCTTTCATGCACTCCCATACATCAACTCAGCCATCAACAGTGCATCACTTCTTCACATGCCCATAGTAAAGGGTTACAGACCTTCAGGCTCTTTGGACCTTCTTGCCTCTTGCAAGCTGTTCTCGCTTTAAATATGCTATCTAAAAGCTTGGAGCCTTTCTCTCTGCTCCCTCAATCTTAACTTCATTAATTGACCTTTTCCAGATTCATGTCCTTTCTTTAGAATAGACAGTCTCCTTGGGACTTTCCCCTGTTCCATTCCCCTGGATTTTTTGGGGTTTTTTTTAGCTTGGGACTTGCTATCTGTCTCTTTTACTCCAGTCTCTCCTGGCAGCTACTTTCAAAACAACTGCATTCAAACAACTTCTAAAATCAAACTGCTGTTTTTCTTCTCCTGTGTATCTGTGGGAGGGACCTGCCTTTTTGGACCCCTGTTGCTAGACAAGAGCCCAATTCTTCTACTCTTGTTTACTTAACTTAGTTTGAGACGTAGAACTCTCATTAGAAATGCAGGCACCTTTTTAAAGTGAAACTAAAACTCAATTTGACCTTTTCTTAACATAAAGATACAGAAATACAGATCAAACTTAAACTTTAAAGCTAAATCTCATTCCAAACACTCACAAATATCAATATAACTTACTTAAACTATCTCTATTTCCTAACACAATCTGGTGAACACATCACACTTTCTGATATACAGCAGGCGGCAGCAGGGACTTCCCAGGTCCCCGGCACATGGAGGACTGCTGGTGGCCAGAAATTTGCTGAGTCCAAGTCAGATGAGGAGCCACCAGACTCAGTCATGTCTCAGTTGCTGCAGAATTAAAGGTAAGCTCAGGAACATCAGGAAGGGATGTCCATTGCACTCCTCAGATTGCAAGGCAAAATGAAGGAGTCTGTCCACCTTTTGAGGCTGAGGTGATAGCGCCGGCATGCCAATGCACCAAGGTCAACATTGGTAGGATGGCAGCCGCCATGGAGACCTTGGTCCAGGACGTTGCTCCTGCACTGCTGTGTGGGCTCAACTCCATCTCTGACACCATAGTTGGCCTCCAACAGTGTGTACATGAGAGAGATGTGGGGCAGCTTCTCTCACCATAGTTTCCCCTTCTCCTCAAAGAGTCAGTCAGGGACCATTGGGCCCCCATAGGGAGAAAGACCAGTAGCTCCACACCCCAGGGCCATCCATCCAGGTGACACCAGGAATGACCGGCCCATCTGAATCCCCTCTTCCAGTGACCCCAGCAGCTCTAGCTCCACTGGCTGAGGAGGATGCCACTGCCACAAAGCAGGACCCCAAAAGCAGCTCAGTGCCCTTCAGGTCTCAGGCCTCCAGAGGATGCCTGTCAAGGTCTTCACAGACGGGGCATAGCAGTCAGCAGGCTGCCTCCACCTCTCCTGTGGATGTCTGGGGTGCACCAGTGTTAAGAAGGTTAAGAAGATCTTAATCTGAGATTAAGAAGAAGATGCACAGCCTGGGCATGGATGTTAATCACTTTTACATAACGGTCACTATTGTAAATAAACTCCCAAGAATGTCTCCCTGCCTATGGCCCCTTGTTCTGATGAGCAGTGCCTGTGTCACTCAGATGTGAAACCTTTCTGCACAAAATAAAGGCAGGTGTCTCAGTCCAAGGCATCTTTCCTGTGCTTGGTGTAGCCTTCAGACAAAAGTGATGGTCCAACCTCACACTCCCTGGACATGTGACTGATGTCTGCACTTCGACGGTGCTGGTCATTGCTGCCAGGGTGTAGTGGGCAGACTGCAGCAGAGCAGTCATTCTCTCTGTGTGCTCTCAGCACCTTTAAGGTGGGGCTGGCCCCCATCTCTTCAGCATCTGTGACCAGTGACGCTGTGCTCCTGAAGGGCTCAGGTACTGAAGGCAGACAAATGATCTTTAAATTTCATGGCTGCGTCTCTATGATATGACCCTGATCACAGAGCGCAAGCGAGCTACCCTTGTCCAGACAAGAGTCAGACATTCTCAGAGGCAATGTGAAGATCTATGGAGTGTCCTCACAACATGTCGTCATCATCCCCCTGGAATCAAGCAACTATTTGGGCCCCCACTACATCTCAACGAGAGGAGCATTCTCACAGAGGGTATGTGTGCTGCCATAAGTCAGACTGGAGTCAAAGGTTCACAGATGCAACGTGAGGATCTATGGTATCTCTTCACAGCATTTCGTCATCATCCTCCACAAATCTAGCAGCTATATGGGCCTCCCGAGCGTGTTTGCCTTGTCTGTCCAATGTGAGGGCCTCATCGCTGTCATCGTCGCCTTTGAGGGCCTCCTCACCCTCATCGTCATTGATGTCCTCTTCATCAGAGGAGACCTCCAGCTCCTCTTCAGCCAGCTCCTCTCCCCATTGCAGCACCAGATCGTAAAGGGCGCAACAGGCGATGATGATGCGTGACACCCAGTGTGGACTATATTGCAAGGTTCAACTAGACCGGTCCAGGCACCAGAACCTCACTTTCAGCCTCCCGATGGTTTGCTCTACCAAGCTGTGAGTTGCAGCATGAGCCTCATTATACCGTTGCTCTGCTGCAGTCTGAGGCCGCTACACAGGTGTCATCAGCCACGGCCTCTGTGGGTAGCCCTTGTCCCCAAGGAACCAGCCATGCAGCCTCTGTTGAGTCTGGAAGACTTCAGGAATCTGTGACCGACTGAGAATGTATAAGTCGTGCACACTCCCTGGAAACCGTGCACAGACCTGCAGGATACGTTTGTGGTGGTCGCACAGCAGCTGCATACTCAGCGAATGGAATCCCTTGCTGCTGATATAGTTGACCACATGTTGCGACCGAGATCTGAGCACCACATGAGTGCAGTCGATCGCACCCTGTGCCTGTGGGAAACCCGAGACCTGGGCAAATCCAATCGCTCTTGCATCCTGGCTGTCCTGGTCCTGGGCAAAATGCACAAAGCTGTGTGCTCTCGTGAAGATGGCTTCTAGTGACCTCATCGATGCGTTTGTGGGTGGAGGCTTGAGAGATCACACAGAGGTCACCTGTGGAGCCCTGAAAGGAGCCCTGAAAGGAGCCACTGCCTTAAAAATTGAGCGCCACTGTCATCAGATGTCCGCCAAATCCTGAAGCAGCTGGCAGATGTGACCAACCAGTCCAGTTCCCTATTCTTCGGTGACACTGGGTCTCGGTCTGCAGGAATGAAAGGCAGCGCCTATAGACCCTGGGTCCAGCTAGGTACTGACCAGCAATGTTTCGCTGTGGATCTTCAGCAGCATGTTTTTTTTAATTCATTCATGGGTAGGCCAGCATTTATTGCCCATCCCTAAATGCCCTCATTCACAGGGCATTTTTAAGAGTTAACACATTGCTGAGGGCCTGGAGTCACATGTAGGCCAGACTAGGTAATGACAGCAGATTTCCTTCCCTGAAGGACATTAGTGAACCAGATGGGTTTTTACAACAATCGACAATGGTTTCATGGTCATCATCAGACTTATAATTCCAGATTTTTATTGAATTCAAATTTCAGTATCTGCCCATGGTGGGATTCAAACTCAGTTCCACCAAGCATTATCTTGGGGTCTCTGGGTTACTAGTCCAGCAACAATACCACTACACCATTGCCTCCCAGGTGTGCAGGAACTCCAGCTGCCACTTCTTCCTGAGGGTGCTGCTCCTCCCTCTGCGCAGCCAGACACCTCCATCACTCCCTTCTGTAAAAGCCACGAGGCATACAGCTAGTTCATCAGACTCCATGATCCTGATGTACTTCCCCTTCAGGATGAAAGAGGAGGTGCGTGCATTAGCGTGAGTGTACTCAAAATCTCCATAGGAGGCTCCCTAGTGCATCCTGGAGAGTGCTGCCAGCACTTGGACGGCCAGAGTTTGGTGCGCTGAATTGTTGCCTGAAACCCCAGCCACCTCTGCCCCACTCCACCTAACCAACTGGCGATAGCTTTGCCCACTGGACTGCATACTGTGCTCTCAGCTCAGGCGCAGGCATTCTCCTCACCCGCACTGCAAGGCTGCGCTGTTAATTTGAACCATGGGGGAGGCTGGCCCAAACCAGGATGTTGACACTACGAGGGGCTGTCAGCGCCTCCACCAGTGACTGCTCCATGGCCAGCTTTAGCAAGAAGAATGGACACATGCCCAGTCAGCCAACTGTTCTGCAGTCCTCTAAAATGCTCTTAGTTTGCTGTCTGTGCCCGAGGGGTGAAAAACTCTGGAGCACCGGGTGGCACTTTGATGCCTGTGCGTTGATTGAGTGGGCAGATTAAGCTAGAGGCCCGACACCACGCATGTCAGTGTGACTGCGTCTGAACTGTCTCGGCTGTGGAGGAATGGTCACTTAATACAAGGTTTCGCTAATGCGCGGCCACTTCCCTCCCTCTTGCGCACTACCTTCAGCCACAGGGCAGCCCTTGCCTCCCCCCAACGTGCCTCAACCTTGAAGTCGTTTGTGTGCGCTGCGCAATGTTACTGTGCGCTCACCTCCTAGCTCCCCTTAAACTGCAGCCCGCCAAGCGCACACCTTTTCTACGTTGTTGGCGTGACATGGGTGGACGATTCAACAGGGGCGGGGTGATTCCGGCAGGCTGGCCTTATAATGATACGCAGACGTGCGATTGAACTGAGTTGGAGATCGAGGGGAAAGCTGTACATGCGCCGAATTTCTGGCTCACATTTAACTTTCTGTGTCAAGTTTTTTCTCTGGAAACTTATGTCTGTTAAACTTTGGTGCTTCTTTAAATTATTTTGGGAAGTCAGCTTAACTTCTTCCTGGTTTTGATTCTGATCTCCGGTGTCCGCAGTGATGTCACGGAGTAAAGCAACACAACTGTGCATGCACCAAAACAAAAATTGCTGGAAGAACTCAGCAGGTCTGCCAGCATCTGTGGAGGGGAAGGCAGAGTTAACGTTTCGAGCCCGTACGCCTCTTCATCTGCGTGCAACCATGTTGGCATCAAACACCGCCTGGAAAAACTTGCTTTCATTTCACACCTTTGAAGATCCTGAGGGTGTCTCAAAGCACTTGAAACACCCCATTGACTCTTAATGCCCTCTGGTGTGCTCTAACCAGTCAGTACAAACAAATGCTGCAACAAAGAGAGCTCACCACTATTTTCTCACGTTAACTGAGGACTGGGCATCATATCTCTGAGAGCTATTTTATGTTTAAACATGATGAATTAATGGCAAATGTAATCTCAGTCCATCAACCCAATTAAGCTTCTTTTACCCTCTTTCCACAGATGCTGCCTGGCCTGCAGTGTTTCCAGCACTTGCTGTTTTTATCTAATCTGCTTAAAAGGGTCCAGGATGCAAAAAGATACTGAAGCAGAGTTGCTTGGCGGCTTAAACCGAGGGTGAGATCGCAGCCTCGAAATCATTTACCTACCCGAGATAAAAGGAATAAGAAACAGCGAAGGTCGTTAATTGAGACAGGAAGTGCTGAAAATGTACAGCCGTGTCAGTCAGCATCGGAAAGCACCCGACATCACAGCTGGAAGGCTAGCCCGTCTTTTCAGCCTTCAGTGCTGACAGCCTTTGCTGTGGGACCAGTATTTCACCCTCTTGCACCCTCGCCTAGTGAGTGTTCACGGGAAGCTTGATTCCATTTTTAGACTGACATCTGGTGTCATGGGGTCATCAGCAGCTTCTCTCCTCTGTGCAGTTGAGGAATAAAAACGTCAACACTGGAGGATTAGTAACTGCGATCACAGCAAGGTTTACCAACAGATAATCCACACTTAATTAGCAGGAAGGCACAGTCAGTTTACAACACAAATCTCTTATCTCAGGGTAGGTGAGGCCAGTATTAACCACTTAAGGTTTGGTGCGAGAGAGGGCCCGTTTCTTATTAAACGCAAGCTCCATGTAATTTACTTGATTAACCACCCCCTCCTCAACCCCTCCCCCAGTTGTTCAGTATGTTAATACACCTGGTGATGTGTTGAGATATGGAAGACCCAGGCTTGATGAAGCCTGTATTGAGTTTGTGATTCTTGGACAGTGCATGTGTGGGTTTGTGGGGGTTTCTGGTGGAGATGAGGTACTGCACTTGGTCCCAGGCTTTTTTTTGTCTTGAATTGGGGGTAGGGCTGGAGAAGGGGATTGACTGGAATTCTAAACTTTAGATGGCCAGTAATTTTCCTTAGACCAGACAGACCTGGAAATTAGCACGCGTTTGAACAAAACCACTCAAAGCTGCCCCACGCTACTATAACTTTGGAATGATGGGAAAAGCTTATGATGGGATGTCTAGTTTTCATTCGATGGCTTAAAGATACTGAATGAAGAAATGAAGTGCCCCCTGCGACAGACCTTAGTGGGCAGGTTGACATGATGTGTCCCATGGTCTGGGACTCACGGTTACCACCACACTTTGGGTTGTCCCTCATCTACTTATGGAGCGGCTGTTTCCTAGAATGGTCAAGGCGATTTTAAGCGCTTTCTCTGTGGGTTTTTTTTTAAGTCTTTGGGAATGGGAAGATTGATGTTGTTCATGAATTTTTCCATCTCACAGAGTGTGATGGCATCACAGTGAATCGGGTAATGTGGGACGGCACCGGGATCCACTATGCTGAGGTGGATTTAAGCACCCCTGACACCATCCTCACTTAGCTGCATGTTCACAATCCTCATGTGGTGGCTGCAGGACCATGAAGCAGGATATTCTGCAGCATATAGGCTAAGATGACTGTTACGATACAAAGAATCCTGGCTCTGCTTGCCTCCCCCCACCTTCCTTCCACCACCCCACCGCCCCCCAACCCCGCACACATCCCCCCCCCCCAACCCCCCATGGCATTCCAGTGGATTCCTAGACCAGATTTACCCGGCGTTTCACTTCTTGCTGAGATGTGGCTGACAGGTGGGAGTCCTGTTCAGGGTGATGCCTGGGTTTTGGGCGAGGGTCATGGTAAGTCACCTTCTGCAGAAGGGAAAGTTGAGTTCTTTCCTGGTGGTGTTGATCAGACAGAATGCCGACACAGCTGGATTAGGATGGAGAAGCCAGAACCGTATAAAACTTTCCAGTCTGTCCAGGTCACTTATAAGCATCCTATTTGCTTTTTGTTATTGCTGGTACAAATTTGACGCCTCCACCGGCAATGCTATAACATCAGCGTAGAAAAACTTTCTGGGAGGAGAGGATAATGGTGAAGTGGTAATATCCCTGGATTAGTAATCCATAAGGCCCAGGCTAGTACTTTGGTGGGACATGGGTTCAAATCCTACCATGGCAGCTGGTGGAATTTAAAACTAATTAATAAAAAGCTGAAATATAAAGTTAGTCTCAGTGACCATGAGACTATTGTCAATTTGGTTCACTAATGTCCTTGAGGGAAGGAAATCTGTGATCCTGGCCACACTCAAGAATAAGAGGCAGGCCGTTTAGGATGGAGATGAGGGATTTCTTTACTCAGACGGGGGTGACTATTTGGAATTCTCTGCTCAGAGGGCTGTGGAGGCTCAGTCATTGAATGTGCTCAAGACTGAGATTGATCGATTTTTTTTTACGTATTAAAAACATCAAAGGTAGAATTTTTCACTTGGCATGCGGGCACACGCCCAACACGCTTGAGCATAAAATGGCGCACAATGGTGTCAGGTGAGTGTCCCGACATCCTAGAGATATAGAAACATAGAAACTAGGAGCAGAAGTAGGCCATTCGGCCCTTCGAGCCTATCATCACGCACTCGTGCGATATTCCGCTCGGTGGGCGTGCGCGGGTCACAGAGCCGCACCTGCCATTAATTAAGAGGCCAGTTAAGACCATTAAAAAGTCAATTCATGCCGATTTTTTGTTGCGTATGGGGGAAAATGGGCAGGCAGCCAGCCGACAATTTCAAAAACCTCATCCTGGGTGGGATAAGAAGGGTCATCATCATTGCTAGTGTGAGTAGTGAGGGGCTTGATAGATACTTTGCTGCTGGTGACTTAATGGTAGATTGTAGACTTCATCTCTGTTCGGGGCTTCATTGTTAGCATCTCCAGTCTTCATTTCAGGACTCCTTCCTGTCTCCAAGGACCCTGGAGGATTCAGACCGTGTGGACCCTTCTGGGTATCAGACAGCCTTCTGCAACCTTGATAGCGGGGACTGTGGTCTCTGTTGGAGGCACCTCCTCTAAGGAGGAAGAGAGGGGCAGAAGGGAAAGGGGGCCAGGTATCCCAATGCAGCTTCCTGGGGAGTGACCTGTGGGAGGAGAGGCACAGGCAGAGCCAGTAGACAGTCCAAAGCAAAGGGGCTGCAGAAGACGCCACTATCCTGCTGCCAGGGTTTACAGGCAGCAATGCAGCTACCTCAATGTGTCTGAGGTGCAATGCAGAAGGAGGCTTTGCCTCTCAAGGGAGAACATGACCTCCATTTGTCATATGATTTGGCCTGAGATCATCTCCGACATTGTGGGTGGAAACCCCATGCCAGTGGCTCTGAAGGTCACAGTGGCCCTCAACCTCTATGCCTCCAGCTCTTTCCAGGGTCATTGGGGAACTGTGTAGAGTGTCCCAATCAGCTGTCCACAGTTGCGTCAAGCTGGTGAAAGAAGCTCTGTTTAGGTGGGTATTGACTTTCATTCATTTCTGTTAGGACAAGGCCAGCCAGGCTGAGCAAGCCAGAGGCTTTGCAGCGATTGCTGGGTTCTCCCACATCCAGGGTGCAATCGACTGCACACATGTGGCCATCAAGGCGCCAGCGGGTGAGCCGGGTGCCTTTGTTAACAGGAAGAGATTCCACTTCATGAACATGCAGATAGTGTGTGATCACAGGATGCAGAATCTTGCAGAGTCTGTGCAAGGTACCCAGGCAGCTCCCATGATGCTTACATCCTGAGACAGTCCCAGGTACTGAGGCTCTTCAGTGCTCCAGCCCGGCTGGATGGATGGCTGCTGGGTGACAAGGCTATCCCTTGATAGGGTGGCTTATGACGCCTCTCTGCCATCCAAGAACAGAGGCAGAGCAGCGTTACAATAGGAGTCATGCCTCCACAAGGGCGGTGATAGAGAGTACCATAGGTCTTCTGAAGACTCGCTTCCAATGCCTGGACTGTTTAAGGCCATCACTACAATAACCCAAAGCTGGGGGTGAGGGGTGGACACAGATAGTGGTTGCTCTGCCTCAAAAATATTCAAAGACCTTGCTTCCACTGCCTTTTGAGGAAAAGAGTTCCAAAGACTCACATCACCAACATAAACACCAAATTACAGTTACTTGTTGACAGGCCCAAGAGTTCTGTGGCATTGCGTGATTGTTGAAAGATTCAGCAACAGGCCTCACCAGAGAGTGTTGTATGCTGATGACAAACCTAAAAGGCAGCCCCAGTCTTCAGCTGCCTCTGGGACCCTGCCTCAATGTCAGTAGTTGTACAACACCCTGATCTGAACAGCCCCTTCCTTCTCTGAAGCCCGGCTGCTCGTTTAGGAGGGCAGCAAGCATCTAAAACTGGTTTTATCAGGTTAAATGATGAGCCAGTGGTGTACCTACACCACATGGACAACAGCGGTTCAAGGAGGCAGCTCACCAGCACCTTCTCAAGGGCAATTAGGGATAGGCAATAAATGCTGGCCTAACCAACGATGCCCACATCCCATGAAAAAGAAATTAACCAACTTGTAGACAGAAGGGAGACGGGATGGTGGCTTCTTGCTTTATGCAGCGGCCGCACTTGTGGATCCCTTAGAAGAAGGCGAGTTGGCATAAAGACAAGAAACCACTGAAAACCTGGATATCTCACCCTCCAACAGGAAAATCCTGGAACTTGCTCTGCCGAGTTGAATCCAATCTGTGAGGTAAATCAGCATAGCTGCCATTGCCTCCTAACCAACTCAAAGGCAACGAGGTCACCAAAAACAAATGCAGAGGGAAAAAGACCGCTTACAATCTCCCTGCAAAAAGCCGCTCCACGCATCACCTTTTCGGCAGCATTCACTGCCTGGAGAGGCGGACACGGTGATGACAGTCACCAGGTCTGGGATTGATGGCATCCACCCAGAATTCCTCACGGATCAGGGTCCAAAGGGGCAGATGTCATTTGCCAAATTTGACTCCAACATCCCTGACACTGGGGTAATGCCAGAAGTTTGATGCCATTCCACAGTGATTGCCATATAAGCCATTAAATCAGTTTCCCCTTGACTCACATTGGCTTTCTCAATAGCCATGTCACCAAACAGAAAAAACAAATCCCCAGACCAGGGTCAATCTTCCAGTCTGTGCTCAATTAGCTGATTCCACCCAGGGGATGGAACAAGCAGCGGGGTGGGGTGGTGGGGGGCTGGTTGCAGGGGGTTGGGGAGTGGCTTTGGCTGCTCAGTTAGAAAGCAAGAGGAAAAAAAAAATCAGCCAAGGTTCAAAACCTGGGTTTGGGTTCATCTGCTGTGCGTGTCACAAAAACAACATAAGGTTCCCCTCAGAATTTGTCTCTGAATACAACTTGGGGTTCTCAGGATTTGTTTCAAAGTTGGAACTGTGCTCTAAAATCTCAGGTCATCCAAGGTCACAGCATTCTAAGATCTGTAGTCCGCTGTTCAACATTTTTCATTTCCAAGTGGGAATGTTGGGCTCATTCAGGCAAGACTGGACGGGCCCTGCAGGTGTAGTTACTTTGACTAATTTCACGGCATGTTGACCACAGTCACATGACTTGAACTGAGACATTGCTGAAACTCTAAGCTGAATTTCCCACTTATCGTTAATGGTTGGTGGCATTCTGTGCCAGTTTTTGCACTGTTGCTGATGCTACGCTTGGGCTTGACCCTCAACTGAATTTTCCACTGTGATGTTTTAAATTATAACACTGCCCCAATGTTATTTACTGTCTCTCTCTGACCACTTACCTGGACATCAGATTTACCCACTCCAGATTCAAATGCGCTGGATTAGCTGAACTCGGCCAAATAGATTCTACAATTTGGCATGACTACACTTGAGATAAGAGCAGCTTCAGTCATAGTTCCCAGCTCGGATCACTCCCTACCGACTCCGCAGGCATATGCAACTAATGCAACCCCACATGTGCTTTCTGAATGAAGGACATCCATTGTAATGCACTGGCTGCTTCGGAACAGGCATCCTGTGTATTACAATGAAAGCAAAATAATGTGGGTGCTGGAGATCTGAAATAAAACCGAAAACGCTGGAAAAACTCAGCAAGTCTGGCAGCATCTGTGGAGAGAGAAACAGAGTTAACGTTTCAAGTCCAATATGACCCTTCTTCGCTTCTTCAGATTCGAAACAGCACTTTCTGTTTTTATTCCTGTGTATTACACCCTGATACACAGGGATGTCAGCATGCGTGGTCACATCCCCCATGTTGTGTATGCGCATCTTGTCACTTCAGCAACCTACATACAAATGTAAGAAGTAGGAACAGGAGTGGACCATTTGGCCCCTTGAGTCTGCTCTGTCATTCAATACAATCCTGGCTAATCTTCTGCCTCAACTTCACTTTTCTGCCCACACCCATATCCCTTGATTCCCTGAGAGATCAAAAATGTGTCTATTCCAGCCTGAAATATACTCAACAATGGAGCGCCCACAACCTTCTGGGGTAGAGAATTTCGAAAATTTGCAGATCTCTGAGCGAAGAAACTTCTTTGCATCTAAATGATCAACCCCTTATCTTGAGGCTGTGGCCCATGTTCTAAATTCCCCAGCCAAGTGAAATAACCTCTCGCTGTCTACCCTGTCAAATCCCTTCAGAATCTCGTATGTTTCAATTACATCATCTCTCATTCTTCTAACCTCCAGAGAATGTTGGCCCAATTTCCCATGACCTTTTCACCTTATGCCATCATCGCTTTTGTCATTTAATCTCTCATACCTTCACAGGCCTTTGTTCTTTCTTTCCTTTCCCATATCTGTGCTTGCTTAAAACCAGTTAAATCCCTTATTGATCTGACACGAACAGTTGCTTTCTATACAGCTGATGCCTGATGCCTTGAATATTTCCAGCATTTTCTGTTTTAATTTGATATGTATCATATATAATATGAAATCAAAGGTCAGGTTCAATGCAAGACAGGTTGAAGAGGTTAGATCAGTGATAGGCAACCTAGGCTGGTGAGTGGGCCTCATGAGTGGCTACCCTTCATCTGAGTGGGCTGCAAGATTAAAATCGGACATGTGCATTAACCGTGACTCCATGGATAAGATTAAATACGTTTAATACACACCAAATATTTCATGAATTGTAGAAAATGCTTAATCATTCATTTATTAATAGAATAAGATTAGATGGTGCATTGTTTAACTACTCCGCCAACTGAGAATGGCTTTCCATTTTTTGCAAGTAACCAAGCAATGCAAAAGCTAGCCAAAGTTACTGTGTCACTCTCATTTAATGTTACTCTCAGTTTAACTCTCATTTATGTACCTGCTTCTCGGTTTCCACAACTTCTTTCAGATTTGGAAGCTGTCGAGCACGTTCGGCAGAACCTACCGGAAACTTTGCCACGTGAGAGGAATGGTGTGTTTCATAATGTCTCTTTACGTTGTTATTTTGGAACTGATATCACCTCGTTGCATAATTAACCAAAACGGCCTCCCTTTCTGTTCACTAACATGTAAAATAATCCAGCTCCCAACTCTCTTTTACCATTCTGCACTTGTTACCGATTTTCCTCTTTTTGGCTACTTCTTCTTTCTCTGTACTTGCTGATTTTGCTCTTGATTCGCCTTCTTTATCATGTCACTTCAACACAAAGCGATCTATTATACAATTAGGGCAAATTAAATTACCAGCAAAAGTAACATAAAAAAGTGCAACCTCCCACGTCCACCAATGTCGTAACCAAGGCAGTGTCCCGGGATAGATAATTTTGCTACCTGCGCTTGCATAGCTAGAATTTGCAGGGCATGCCGATTGAACTGTAGTAGAGCTTTGATTGGATGCAGAGGGAGCGCACGGTTCTCACAGTCAACGTTGAGTGCAATCAGCACGCATCTCATTTCATGTGCCCTTGCTTTGCATGCATATCAGTTTAGTAATATCAGTAGGATGGAAACCAGCGAAACCTGACAACTTTGCGCTTGGGCAACAGTCAACAAATTGCAATATGAATGCCGCTGGCAATGCAGTGATTTTATTGCCCATCCGTAGCTTCCCTTAACAAGGCAGCGTTTGGCTTTCTTCTTGAATTGCTACAGTCCATGTGGTGAAGGTCTGCCACAGTGCCAGAGGCAGGGAGTTCCAGGATTTTGACCACTGGGTTATATGAAGGGACTGAGTATGCTGAAAATACAAAGCTCAGTGGGGAGGTAAGCTGTGAGGAGGACACAAAGATGCTACAAAGAAATATAGATAGGTGAAATGAGTGGACAACAAAATGGAGTATAGTGTGGGGAAGTGTTAAGTTATTCACTTTAGCAGTTAGAATTGAAAAGCAGGATATTTTTAAAAGGCATGAAGCATGTAAACTTTGATGTCCAGAGAGACTAGTGTGTATTTGAGTTAGCATGCAGTTAAATTGTTTTATCTTTCTAACCTTGTATATTAAAGCTTATTTTTGTTTATTCAAAACCTATGGAACCATGAGGCTTTATTCACTTAGTAAGTGTCTTGAATCCCAAACTTTGTCTACTTTAAACAAAACATTATTGGTCCCTAGCCAGATCTCACCAACAACATGAGGGTCTAGTCTAGGATCACAACAGTGGTAGTAGCAGAATCATTACCAGCAGCTGATGTCTGAAAAAATGGGAGCAATGGTCATGATCTGAAATCGTTGAACTTAATATTAAGTCTGAAAGCTTGTAAAGCAAAATCAAATTTCATATTGATTGTTTGTGACCACAATGAGCTAACGTCTGTCAATTCCTGGATATCTGACAAATACCTAAAATCCTAATAATCCTGTGCTTTAGGGACCAAAATCATATACATTAACAAAATTAAACAGCTTGCATCATCTTTAACATAAAATTCAAAACTTCTAGAGCGTATACCCCACTCACAGGAATACCTGTGTTAGCGTAAGGTTGGGACAAGATACACCATTTGGATGGGTTGGAATATAATTTCCAACTGGCTGTCTATAGTCAAGTGCCTCCTGACAAACCATAAGTGTACAGGTATTGGATGAATGCTGAATTGGGAGGAACTCGTGGTCAAATACCCTGCCAATACATTTTTTAAAATTTATTTGTTCATGGAATGTGGGCATCACTGGCTAGGCCAGAATTTATTGCCCATCTCTAATTGCCCTTGAGAAGGTGGTGGTGAGCCACCTCCTTGAACTGCTGCAGTCCCTGTGATGTGGGAACACCCACAGTGCTGTTAGGGAGGGGGTTCCAGGATCTTGATCCAGCGACAGTGAAGCAACAGTGATATAGTTCCAAGTCAGGATTGGGTGTGACTTGGAGGGGAACCAGCTGGCAGTGGGGTTCTCATGCACCTACTGCCCTTGTTCTTTTAGGTGGTAGACTTCTTGGCTTTGGAAGGTGCTGCTGAAGGAGACTTGATGAGTTGCTCCAATGAATCTTGTAGATGGTACCCACTGCTGCCACTGTGCATTGGTGGTGGGGGGAATGAAAGTTTAAGATGGTGGAGAGGGTACCAATCAAATGGGCTGCTTTGTCCTGGATGGTGTTGTTGGAGCTGCACTCATCCAGGCAAGGGGAGCATATTACATCACACTTCTGACTTGTGCCTTGTGGATGGTGGGCAGGCTTTGGGGAGTCAGGAAGTGAGTTAATCGCCGCAGGATTACAAGCCTCTGACCTACTCTTGTAGCCACAGTATTTTTATCACTAGTCGAGTTCAGTTTCTGATCAATATCTCCAGGATGTTGAGAGTGGGGGATTCAGTGATTGTAATGCCATTGAATGTCAAGGGGAGATGGTTAGATTCCCTTGTCAGAAATGGTTATTGCCTGGCACTTGTGTGGCACGTATGTTACTTGCCGCTTATCAGCCCAAGCCTGAATATTGTCCAGGTTTAGCTGCGTATGGACATGGATTACTTAGGTATCTGAGGAATCACAAATGGTACTGAAATCATCAGTGAACATCCCCATTTCTGATCTTGTGATGGTGGAAAGGTCATTGAAGAAGCAGCTGAAGATTGTTGAGCCTAGGGCAATTACAATGAAGGAATGCCAGTGCCAGTTGACTTATACCCAGCAAGAATTGGTGAATTCAGCAAAGGTAGGGGAAGGAAAGAAGTTATCCAATACAAATCTAACAACAAAAAATTGCAATATGTCGCTGGCAAGGCAGTCATTATATTGCCCATCCGTAGCTTCCCTTAACAAGGCAGTGTTTGGCTTTCTTCTTGAATTGCTACAGTGCATGTGGTGAAGGTCTACCACAGTGCTATAGGTAGGGTGTTCCAAGATTTTGACCCAGGAATGGTGACTCATCCAAGTCAGGGTAATGTGGCTGGGTGATGATCTTGGAGGTGTCGGTATTCCCGAACTGTTGCTGCCCTTGTCCTTCTAGTTGATGTAGATTGCATGTTTGATTGCATGACTGCTGGAGAAACCTTGATCGCTTTCTGCGGTGCATCATGTAGATTGTATACACTGCCGTGGTGTGCCTAGACTATCATGTGGTCTTATCAGGTCAAAGTGAAGAGTCCAGTGGAAATGGCAGAAACATTTGCAATACTTCACTCTATAGATGCAACAGAGTGGGAAAATTGAGAGGAATGAAAAAAAACTTTATAACCCACAGTAATTAACTGGGTCCATGGGAGAATGCACATCTGAATGCTGGGCTGTTCAGCCTCCTTTAGCTTCTCAGTCAATATACTTTTGCACAACTGAAAAAAAAACACATTTTCACACTTTCTGTTCGCATAAAGTCTTTGCATCACTATTAACTCACAGATGTGGGTGGAGCATGGGTCTGTCAGAGTGACCAGTTGCTGTATATTATATGTGATACAATAATAGAACTATATCTGAATTGGTGAGAGATGATAGATCACACACCCGAAATAGTAATCTTCCTCTTTCTGATCACAATCAATCTCCTGTTTTTACCATTTCAGTATTCAAAATTCTTAATTCTCTAAGTGAAGAATCAGGGCTTGATTTTTGAAAGCATTCTACACTGGTATACCCAGCTTGAACACTACAGCTGAAACAGTTCTGCATCACGCCTCCAGCTGTGAAACTGAGAGCTTTTATTGATCATCTGCTACATCCAGAATGAGGCTTAGAATATTTTGGAGAAGCTCAGAGGAGATGAAATGCAATTTTACCATTTAAGGCCTCAGGATATTAATAATTGTAAGTCAGAGGTTGATAGGTTTTTGCTATACAAGGCTCTGGAAGGATGTGGAGCCAAGGCAGGTGGATGGAGTTAAGATACAGATATTATCTCAATTAAATTTTGGAATCGGCTACAGGGGCTGAATGGCCTACCTCTGTTCCTATGATATGCAGGTGCATGCAAGTGCAGCAGTCAAAACGACAAATGGTATGTTGGCCTTCATTGCAAGAGGGCTTGAGTACAGGGACAAGGATGACTTACTGCAGCTGTACAGAGCCTTGGTGAGACCACACCTGGAGTATTGTATGCAGTTTTGGTCTCCTTACTTAAGAGAGGATATACTTGGCAGAGGGAATGCAGTGAAGGTTCACCAGACTGATTCCTGGAACGGCAGGATTGTCGGCTGAGGAGAGATCGGTCCGACTGGGCCTGTATTCACTGGAGTTTGGAAGAATGAGAGAGGACCTCAATGAAACATATAAAATTCTGACAAAGCTAGAATAAGGGGCCACAATCTCAGGATACGGGGTAGGTCATTTAGGACTGAGATGAGGAGAAACTTCTTTACTTAGAGGGTGGTGAACCTGTGAAATTCTCTCGCACAGAAAGTTGAGGAGGTCAAGTCACTGAATACATTTAAGGAGGAAATAGATTTTTAGACACTAAAGGCATCAAGGGGTATTGAGAGAGAGCCAGAGTATGGCATTGAGATAGAAGATCAGCCATGATCATATTGAATGGCGGAGCAGGCTCAAAGGGCCGAATGACCAACTCTTGCTTCTATGTTTCTATATCCCAAAAGCATCTTACAGCCAATGAAGTACTTTTGAAGTATAGTCACTGTTGTAGTTGTATACATTGTAGCCAAATTGTATACATCAAGATCCCACAACAGCAATGTCACCACGATTAGATAATGTATTTTTGAAAAGAGATGTTGGTTAAGGTATATTGGCTAGGACATGGGGAGAACATCTCTGAGTCTTTTCAAAATATTGTCCCGGGATCTTTTACTTCCATCTGAGAGAGAAGACTTGGTATAATGTCTCACTCAAAAGACAGCATCTCAGACTCCCTCAGTACTGCAGTACAGTGTTGGGGGCTAGATTATGAGCTCAAGTCTTTGGAGCAAGGACCTCATTCCCTGATCAACTGAACCAAAAGAAAAATCGAAAGGAGAAGCTGAAACAGTTTTGATGATGGTTCCAATATTGCTGTCCAATTCTTTCTGCCTCAGACTGTTGTGCACTTCCAGGTTATTATTTGCCATTTACAGCTTTCAATGATGGGAAACTCGGCCTCAATACCTTTCATGGGCTACATTGAGCAATTCCTCACCATAAGAGGTGCATGACTGCTTTTTTTCTAAACTTAATGAAGTTATAAATAGTTATGGGATGGAGTTAGCTGGGAGAGGTACTGCTTGTACTCAACCAAATTCCTCCACTAGAGAATCTGGATAGGCCTTTTAGTGGAATGGACAATAATCCATTGTTAAATGTGCTTGGTGCATCTGTACTGTTTCCACTCAGTCGTTGGTTTGGCTCCTAGCAGCAGTTATATACCTCCAGTCTTTGCCTTTATTGAACTCCTTGGCAGCTATATCAGACTGTAAGGATGGTCCATTACCAAGGGCTGCTTTCTTCCACAACATTGCAGGCCAATTGCATGGCACCCCAGTCTGTGCCTTCATGATCCCAAGGCTTAGCTTCTCTGTGCCCTAGTGGGTCTCACCCCTCCATCAATTTCAATGTACCCAGAGTGCTGTACCTGCAATGTGCTAACAACCAGATAATCTTTTCTTACATGTTGGTTGTAGGATAAACATTGACCAGGACAAGAACTTCCCTTGCTCGTTAGGAACAGTATAACAAAAGGGCAGGTAAGGCCTCGGTTTCACATTTCATCTGAAAGAGAGCTCCCTCACTTGTGCATTGGAATGTCAAAATGAATTATGTGCTCAAGTCCCTGGAGTGCGAGTTGAAGCCACAACTTTCATGTGTGTCTGCAACCACTGAGCCAACTGACAGCAAGCTGCATTGAAAATTCTCCCCAAGTGATCTCCTGCCTTAAATACCTGCATGTACCTGCTGATCCTCCCCATCATGCAGCCTAACTAGATCCCCTACCTTTCACCACCCTTATCCAAGCCTTGCTTTTTGTACTTTGCTTCTCTCCTCCCTGCAGCATTGCACCACCCTCCCTCAACTGTTCAGTATCTACTGTTGTGACCTCAAAGTACTCTGCTAGATGAAGAGGACTACAATTATAAGTCCTTTCTATTAGCAATATTCAAGTCTGCAAAAAGTAAAAATTCCCAGTGCCCTGCTTTGGCATGTGATAATTGTGCAATAAAGTGGGCGGAGAGAAGACCAGCAGAGAGCTTAGTCCTACATCTAAATGTTGTACCTACAATACAGGCACATAGCCAAAATGTGGAAAATTTCCCGGTTACATCCTGCCCAGAAAAATACCAGGATAAATTTAATTTGGCCAATTACCACCCCATCAGTCTACTCAAACATCAGCCAAGTGATGGAAGGTGTCACTGACAGTGCTATCAAACACCACTTACTCAAGGAAGCTGAGTTTGGGTTCCACTTGGCTCCAGATCTCATTAAAGCCTCGGTTCAAATATGGACAAAAGAGCTGAATTTCAGGAGATGAGGTGTTGTCAAGACAGCATTTGTTGCGAGTGTAGCAACAAGGAGCCTTAGCAAAGATTGATATCAATAGGGACCAGGGTGAAATCTCTCCACTGGTTGGAGTCATACCTAGCATAAAGGAAGATGGTTGCGATTCTTGGATGGCAATCATCTTAGGCCCAGGACATCACTGCAGGCGTTCCTCAGGGTAATGTCCTAGGCCCAACCATCTTCAGCTGCTTCATCAATGACCTTCCCTTGATCATAAAGTCAGAAGTGGGGACGTTCGCAGATGACTTATTGTTCAACACCATTTACAATTCCTTGGGTATTTAAACAGTCTGTATCCATATGCAGTAAGATCTGGACAACATTCAGGCTTGAGCTAAGTGGCAAGCAACATTTATGCCACACGAGTGCCCAGCAATGACTATCCCCAAAAAAACAGAATATAACCATCTCCCCTTGATATTCCCATCACTGATCCCCCAATATCAAAATCCTGAGTGTTACTATTGATCAAAAACTTAACTGGACCAGCCATATAAATACTGTGGCTACAAGAGGTCAGAGGCTGGGATTTCTGCAGTGAGAAACTCAATTCTTGATACCCCAAATCCTTTCCCACCATGTACAAGGCATTGGTCAGGAGTGTGATGGAAAATTCTCCACTTGTCTGGATGTGTGTCGCTCCAACACTCAAGAAGCTCAACATTATCCAGGACAAAGCAGCCCACTTGATTGGAACCCCATCCATCTACTTAAACAGTCACTCCCTCCACCACTGGCATGAAGTGGCAGCAGTGTGTCCCATTTACAATCTGCATTGCAGCAACTCACCAAGGCTTCTTCAACAGCACCTTCCAAAACAGTAACCACTATTACTCAAAGGAACAAGGGCAGCAGACACATGGGAACACCATCACCTGCAAGTTTCTCTCCAAGACACACATCATCCTGACTTGGAACTATATCACCACTCCTTCACTGTCACTAGGTCAAAATATTGGAACACACTCTCTTTACCACATGAACTGCGGCGAAGGTTCAAGAATGCAGCTCACCACAAACTTTTCAAGGGTGATTAGCAATGGATAATAAATAGACTTGCAGCGAAGCTCAGGTGCCATGAATGAATAAAAACAACCTGCTGCCATTGCCATTCCCCAGCACAAACAGCCCTCACTGTAAACAAATTGAAGATGTTTAAAAAAAAAACAGTATTCAAGCTACAGTTCATTAAGAATCGTGTTAAATTTATTTATGTAATACATTGTAGAAAGCCATTCTTAAAGCTACATCTGTACAACCCATCTTACCACTGAGAGCACATCTCAGTATATACATCTGTTTCGAGCATGTCCCCATGAAGTTGCTTGCTTTGTCACGGGGGTATGCAAGCCACAGGGACATAACTAATACAGTTACATTCAGAAAAAGAATCAAAGATTAACATGGATAAAAGATCCTAAGTAAACAACGCTGAGATTGGTACACAAAACACAGGCACAAGAAACCAGACATTTCCTTTATCCTGTAGCTCACAGACACTGTACAGCATCAAAGAAGATTCAGTTTAACAGCAGCTCTCTTGCAAAGAAAAAAAATGTTCCGTTGTGTTACCTGGAATAATCAACATTAACACTACAATTTTACTGCATAGTAAGCCTGCTTTTTCTCATCTTTGCCCTATTTCACCCCTCCCACCCACCCACCTCAAAAAAGAAATACCAAACCAGCATGGTATCCGCTCACCTGCGAAGCAGTTTAAACCAACCAAGACAGAAGCACCCAACACCCCTCCCCACTGATTGCAGCACAAATATGTTAAAGCATGTCGCAATTTAAGAAGGACTTCATAATCTGCACAAAATCACAAGATTACAGTACAACCTGCTAACAAACTACATGATAAATAGCAATTGGGTAGGAGACAAATATCATCATGCACTAAGTACAGAGAAATCCTAACAATTCACAAAAAACATTCATTAATAATCATGTAGTGAAACAGTTAAAATGCTCATCAAGAATACATTTGTGTTTGTTTCTTAATTTTCGCTTCTTCCAGTTCAGGCATCTACTTGTGTTACAGCACAGCTGTTCAAAAAAGGCGAGAATGAGCAGAATAATGGTACACGGAGTGTCTCGGGCAAACTGAACACCACACAGTAGAAGCTTTCATATGCTGTCCAGCTCGGGAGATTATACTACTGTTTAGAACAGATGCGTGAGCACGCTTTAGTTTTGCATCTGTTCAAAGAACTTGTACGTTGGATTCTCGTAGCCATTTTGCTGCATCTTTGAGAGATGGCGTTCCTCTGGAGTTACAGCGGCATCGACCTGTTGATAAGAGGCAAGGAATTATACAATTTTGCTGATATTTAAAAAAAAAGATTGCATAATGCATTTCACAGCCTTGAAGAACTGCAATGCACCAAGTTCTGGTCTGTGCTATTTGCTTATAATCTCTTGGCTTACTTTCTACGCATTCATCATAAACTGCATAAGCAGTTAGTAACACATAGAAATTACTATGCTGCAGTTCCTTATAAGTTTTATGTTCAACATATTGAACAGATTCTAACCCCACTCTTTTCCCATTTGTCAGTTCACACCTCCTTTTCTGAAATCACTGACTGTCCCTGGGGTAAGGTTCCATGTGCTATTCGGTAAACCTGCCCTAAATGGTCATGCCCCTACACGTGAGGCTCAAGCAAATGCCAGTGGGCAACGTGATCATGAAGGACATCACAACCGAGCCAACCTGTCCTGAAGACCAGGGGTTTGCACTCCCAACAGTGATCACAGGACAATTATCTGATTATTTCTTGCCTCACTAGCCAAAGGAATTGTATTCCAGTCCAGTTAAGTTGTTCAGCATGATTACTTGCAAGGTGCACTTTCTACGCATGCCCATGCATGTTAGGAAGCCTGAAAATTGCTTTGGAGCAGCACCTACATTAACATAGCCTTAATTGTTAGCAACAATCAGGAATTAAACCTCAACCTTATATCCTGGTTTAAGAAACTGCGACACAGGCAGCAGTGATAGGGGATTCATTGGTTAGGGGAACAGACAGGTGTTCCTGTGGCCGCAGACGTGACTCCAGGATGGTAGGTTGCCTCCCTGGTGCCAGGGTCAAGGATGTTGCAGAGTGGCCACAGGACCTTCTTCTGGGAGGGGGTGGTCAGCCAGAGATCGTGGTCCACATTGGTATCAATGACTTAGGTAGGAAGGAGGATGTGGTCCTGTAATCCGAATTTAGTGGGCTAGGTAGAAAATTAGCAAGCAGGACCTCAAATGTAGTAATCTCCAGATTACTCACAATGCCACATGCCAGTGAGTATAGAAATAGGAGGATAGGGCAGATGAATGCGTGGCTGGAAAGACGATGCAGGAGGGAGGGCTTTAGATTCCTGGAACTGACTCTGGGGGAGATGGCACCTGTACAAGCCGGTCGGGTTGCACCTGAACACAGCTGGGACTGAGTTCCTTGCGGGGCGTTACATTAGTGCTGAGAGGGTTTTAAACTAACTCGGCAGAGATGTGGGAACCAAGAAAAAATACTAGCAAGGAATAGCAGGATGCACAAAATACTGGGAGGGAAACTTAGCACTAGCGTAGAGGTTAGTAAATAAATAGGTAAAGTCAGAGTAGAGGAGAAAGTAACAAAATCTAAATCAGGGTTATATATGCATGTATGTGAATGCATGGAGTATAGTAAATAAGATTGGGGAGCTACAAGCGCAGATTGCCATGTGGAAATATGGAGTTGTGGCGATAAGAGAGACCTGGCTCAAGGAAGGGCAGAGCTGGATATTAAATATTCCCGGGTACAAGGTGTTCAGAAGAGATAGGAAAGAAGGAAAGGAGGTGGGATGGTGGTATTGGTTAAGGAGAGCTTTGCAGTGCTGGAGAAAGAGGATGTTCCAGAGGGTTCAAGGGCAGCATCAATTTGGCTAGAGCTAAGGAACAAAAAGGGTGCAATTACATTGCTCGGTGTAATCTATAGACCACCAACTAATGAGAAGGACATAGAAGAACAAATCTGCAGGGAAACTACAGAGATACACAAGCATTAAAGAGTTTAATTACCTGAACATAGGCTGGGACAGTGGTAAAGGGCGGAGGGGGGCAGATGTGCCTAGATTGTGTTCAGGGGAATTTTTGTACAACAGTATGTGTCCAATCCAACAAGAAAAGGCACACTTGTTGGACCTGGTTCTTGGAAATGAGGTGGGCCAAGTAAGTCAAGTGTCAGTGGGGGAACATTTAGGAGACAATGATCATTGTATTGTATGGTTTAGGGTGATGATAGAAAAGGAACACAGGAGATCCTGAGTAAGAATAATTAACTGGATGAGAGCCGACTTCTATGGGGAAAGAACAGAGCTGGACCAAAAAGACTGGAAGGGAAGACTGGCAGGAAAAAGTGTAGCTGAGTAATGGGCTACCTTCACAAAAGAATTGGTTCGGGCATAGTCAAGGTATAAACCATTGAAAAGGAAAGGTAGGGCAGACAAATCCACAGTTCCCGGGATGAAAAAGGAGATAGAAATTAAGATAAAGAAGAAAACGCAAGCTTATGACAGATGTCAGGTAGAAAATACAATTGAGAACCAAGAAGGATTGTTATGATCCCCAGCTGAGATCACCCCTGGACAAGCCTGATCCGAGGGTGGAACTTTTGTTTGTTTGTTTAAATACGTGGAGAGTAGCTACTGAACAGTTACAGGAGTCAGGTTACAAAAGAATAAAACATTTATTCAACAAGAAAAGACGAACTATATTACAATATTCCTTCACCTACAACTATACCTTTACAGATATATACAGGTCTGTAAGGATAGCATAAGTCACAAAACCTATCTTTATAAACCTATGGCACCCAGTGGTCAGACACACCATAACCTGACCTCAAGTGACAGAAGCCATCTCAACTAGATGCTATGGATCTCTCCCCAACTTCCCCCAGATACTTGTCACACCGTGAGCTAACCAGTCTCACTGAATTTTGCCCCTCACACAAGGGTTTCCAATCTCCAAGACCTCGCCTTGGAATCTATCCCAAACCGACGCTTTCTCTTAGACATCTTTCACAAGGGTTCACCTCCAGGGTTTTGAACTCTCCTTCTGATGTTCCTCTTCCCTGGGTCACCATATGCATTCAAGCTGTTTTCCATGCACTCTCTCTCACCAACTCAGCTGTAACAGTACACCACTGCTTCACATACCCATAGCAGAGAATTACAGCCTCTCAGTTGTCTCTTTGAACCTTCTTGCAAGCTGTTCTCACTTTAAATCTGAAGCTTGGAGCCTTTCTCTCTGTCCCTCACTCTTAACTTCACTGAACAAGACCTTTTCCCAGGTTCCTGTCCTTCCTTTTGACTACAAGGTCTGCTTTGGATTTTTCCCTCTTCCACTCTCCTGGATTTTTAGGGTTTTTCTTTAGTTTGGGACCTTTTTGTTCTTTTGGGAAATTTGCAGTTCCCTTTCCCAGTGTTCAGTCTCTCTGGGGTCCTGGCTTCAACTGAATTTAAAACTGTTGTTTCTTTAGTTCTGTGTGTTTGTCTGTGGGAGGAACCTGCTTATCTGCCTTCCCTGTTGCGAGGCAACAGCATTATTCTTTCTACTCGTGTTTACTTTTACTTTATAGGGATCGTAAACTTCTCATTAGAAAAGCAAGCAGCCTTTTAAAGTGAAACTAAAACTCCATTTGACCTTTCTTAACATACACATACAGAAATACAAATCAAACTTAAACTTCAAAACTAAAACTCATTCCTAACACCCGCAAATACAAATATAACTTAGTTAAACTATCTCTATTTCCTAAGAGAATGCAGAAGATTCAGAGGGCAGGTGAAAAAGCATATTAGAGAAGCAAGGAGTAATTATGAAACAAAACTGGCAGCCAACATAAAGGGTAATCCCAAAGTCTTCTATCGACATATAAATAGTAAAAAGGTGGTAAAATGAGGAGTAGGGCCTTTTAGGGGCCTAAAAGGGAATTTACACATGGACAAAAGGGCCATGTCTGAGGTATTAAATGAATACTTTGCATTTGTCTTTACCAAGGAGGTAGATGCTACCCAAGTCATGGTGACAGATGAGGAAACTCTGTCACTAGAAGGGTTCAAAATTGACAAGAAGGAAGTGTTGAATAGGCTATTGGTACTTAAAGTTGACAAGGCACCAGGGCTGGATGAGATGCATCCAAGGATATTGTAGAAAGTGGGAACAGAAATTACAGGAGCACTGGCCATAATTTTTCAGTCTTCCCTAGACTCGGGGGTGGTGTCAGAGGTTTGGAGAATTGCAAACGTTACACCCTTGTTCAAAAAAGGCTGTAAGGATAAGCCCAATAATTATAGACCAGTCAATTTAACTTTAGTGGTGGGCAAGATTCTAGAAACAATTATTTGGGATAGAATTTCAGTCACATGGAAACATATGGGTTAATAAAGAAGTGTCAGCATGGATTTCTAAAGGGGAAATCGTGTTTAACTAACTTGCTGGAGATTTTTGAAGAGGTAACAGAAAAGGTTGATGAGGGTAGTGCTGTTGATGCGGTGTACATGGACTTTCAAAAGGCATTTGACGCAGTGGCACACAACAGACTTGTGCAAAAAGCTATTGCTCATGGAATAAAACGGACAGTAGCAATATGGATATAAAATTGGCTGAAAAAAATAGGAAGTAGAGAGCAATGGCCAGTGGATATTTTTCAGGCTGGAGGAAGCCTGTAGTGGAGTTCCCCAGGGGTAGTTACTGGGACCCTTGCTTTTCCTGATACATATTAATGATCTAGATCTTGGTGTGCAGGGGTCAATTTCAAAGTTTGAAGATGATACGAAGCTTTGGAATGTTGTGAACTGCGAGGTCGGTGTAGAACGTCAAAAGGACATAGACAAGTTGGTGGAGTGGGCAGGTAGGTGGTAGATGAATTTCAATGTGTAGAAGTGTGAGGTGAAGCATTTTGGTAGGAAGCACATGGACAGACAATATAAAATAGGGGTGAAATTTTGAAGGAGTGCAGGAGCAAAAGACTTGGGTGTATATGTGCTTAGATCATTGAAGGTGGCAGGACAGGTGGCGAGAGCACTTAATAAAGCATATAGTATCCTGGGCTTTATTAATAGCGGCATAGAGTACAAGGGGGGGGTGGTTATGCTGAATTCATATAAGACACTTGTTAGGCCTCAATTGGAATACTGTGTACAGCTCTGGGTGCCACATTATAGGTAGGATGTAAACACATTGGAGAGAGTGCCGAAGAGGTTTACAGGTTCTAGCGATTAGAAACTTCAGCTATGAGGATAATTGGAGAGGTTGGGACTGTTCTCTTTGGAGCAAAGAAGGCTAAGAGGAGATTTGAAAGAGATGCCCAAGATCAAGAGGGGGCTGGACAAAGCAAATAGGGAGTTGTTCCTGTTCGTAAAAGGATCAAGAACGAGAGGGCACAGATTTAAAGTGATTTGTAAAAGAAGCAACCGTGACAGGAAAAAAAACTTTTTCATATAACGAGTAGTTCACATCTGGAATGCACTGCCTGGAAGTGTGGAGGAGGTAGTTTCAATCGAGGGATTCAAGAGGGCATTACACGATTATTTGAATAGGAATAATGTGCAAGGGTGCGAGAAAAAGGCAGGGTAATGGCACTAGGTCATAATGCTCATTTGGGGAGCCAGTGCAGACACCATGGGCCGAATGGCCTCCTTCTGTGCCGTTAAAATTCTGAGATCCTGTGATTTCAGTAGGTTTGTGAGTGGAATTTTCCAGTTTCAAAGGACATCAATGAAGGCAGTTAAAGCCTGTTACACAAGGTCACACAAGTCAAGAATAAAAAGGCGATTATAAAAAGAACAAGAGCAAAAAGACTTGCATTTATATAGCACCTTTCAATACTACAGGATGTTTTACAGCCTATGAATTACATTATGAAGTGTAGTCACTGTTGTAATGTAGCAAATGTGATAGCCAATTTACACACCCCATGCAGCAACATGATACAGACTAGTTCTGATATTTCCAGTTGTGGGTGAGGGATAAATATTGGCGAAGATGCCAGGGGGAACGCCTCTTCAAAATAGTGCATTGGGATATTTTGCATTTACCTGAGGGGTTGTTGCTGTAAGGCTTCATCTGAAGGACAGCTTCTCAGACAGTGCAGTACTCCCTCAGTATTACACTGGGCTATCAGTCTGGGTTATGTGCTCAAGTCTCTGGAACTGAATTTAAACCCATGACCTTCTGACTCAGAGGTGAGAGTGCTACCCATTGAGCCATGGTTGATGAAGAAAGGACAAATGAAACACATGAACTGATGCTCCTTGGTGCAAATTAATACTTCCAACCTTATAATGGTTTAATCTAAGGTATGAAATAGCAATTGCATCCAAATACTTGGCCATTACTGGACATTGAACCCAAGTCTTTATGGAGTTATATTCAAGTTTTCTTAAAGGAAAGGTTTGCGCCCTCCAAGGGTTACCCAGTAACAGAATGCCAACTTGGTCCTTTCCCAATTGCTTGAGCATGCCTCAATAATAAGCAGTCTTCAAGGAGACATCTGTGGGCTTGACAATAATGTAAAAAGACAACTTTAAGACATAGACACAGAGGATTTGGGTAAATATGGAAAAGCATTTCAGTGTTTGCTAGATTAAAGAGTATAAATTGTACTGTGCATTGTTGGTGGCTTTTTTGGGAATGAACAGGAAGTGCAAAAAAAAAGCAATTTAATTTCTCTGAGAAGACTCAAATGCAATATAAAAGTGCGAAAACAATGTTACTGTGGGAACCTGGTGCACTGTTTTGCAATCCGCTCTGCGAGATTTCACTATACTCCAGTCATCAGGGCTGTTCTAACTTATTTGAGAAAATCTAGTACTGCTATGTATGGGGTTAGAGCGCTGAACTTTCTAATTGATCCATCTCATCTGTATTCATTTATTCATGCTTTCTACGCTATGTCCAATGCTGTCTTTTAATAATGTGATAATGTATTGCCTTATCTGGCACTTAGCCAAGTAGCAAGATAATAGGTTCAATCCTTACTCTGAGCACAGATGGCTGATCTCAGTTGGGGATGACAGTAGTGCAGAGGTAGGGGGAGGGGTGTTGGCGGGGAGGACGTGGTACCAGAACTTACCTGAGGGCCAGAACTTTACATCCCACAGATGGGCGTGCGCCTGACCCAAACGGACGCGAAATAACGCGAGATGACATAGGGCGAGCGCCCCCCGACATCAATGCACACTCAAGCAATATTTCGCTCGGCAGGTGTGTGCAGCAGTCAGAAGTGTGCCCAACGACAATTAAGTTGGCAAATAAGCCCATTAACGATGCAATAAACAGCGATTTTACGTGGCCCATCTGCATTCATGGTTGGTGGACTGGCCATTCTCCCAGGGGGCATTCACATTTTTGCTCAAACCTTGACCCAGCACGGGATGAAATTTCCATGGGAAATAAAATAAAGAGAGATATCTGGGTGCTGTTTTTGTTAAATGAGGTATGCTTTCAGGTGCTTGATTGTGCTGCATGGACATGTTTTGCAGCATTTTTGTCATGTCCTTTAGTCTCTGGAGGTTCGCAGCTCCTTGGGGCAGCTGCATGCCTTCAGGCAGCTTTCTCAAAGCGCTCACCCGCACCCTCGGTTACGTCGGTATTTGCCCTCTCCCTGCCCCCACTCCAGCAGTGGTGAGCATTTCAGTGTGTGTTTCACGCTGCCTGGTCATTAATTGGCCAGCCAGTGTGAAATCGTGGTTGGGGACTGATCGCAGCCAGTAGCCCATTTCCTGTCTGCTCCCAGGCCCGCCAATTGTGCGCACTGGATGACCGAAAAATTCAGGTCTAGGATTCTAGACTTGGGTGGGGAAAACAAAGCTGGCGTGCAAGCCTGGATTCCTGTAACACGCCTACTTTCCAACTTGTGATAACTTGTGTGGAGCATAAACCTGTTGGGGTGAATGGCCTTTTTCTGTGCTGTAAACTCGATGTAACTTCGTGAAAGCATGTTTATGTGAGCATCATAGGCTGTAACATAAAGTTGGATAGCTTGCAAACTCATCTCAGAAATTATGTAAAGCACTAGACAGTATATAGCATATGAAACTGTATCACAGCAAATAATCGGGAGGATGCAAACTTGGAATACCAAAAGATCGACAAAGCTAGTCATTTGGCTACTTTCAGGGACCAATGTTTAGTAAATTGTTGAGTCAAATTCACATTAATCTCACAGGCTGATGTCTGCAGTAAAACAACACCCACCATTAAGGGTCATGCATGAATGGGCCAAGTGACTGGGAGTGTGACATCCTGCAACTATTTCTTACACTTACCACTACCAATGTTATTTGCTATCCTCAGGCTGCAGTTTTACATTGAAAGCCCTGGGGGGAGTGACAATGTTAGTTCCTGAGCTGATCTGAGTAATAAGAATTCGCTTGGCAGAACAAATCATTTGTACAATGTGAATAATGTCTACTTGGGCAGAGAACAGTAGAGAAAGTGATTGCTCAGCAATAAATCAAAAAATTCAGGCAAGGGAGAACATTGGAAAAGGGGGGAAAATACAATGCAAAAACAGCATTTTTACCAACAGGATATAAAGAGAGATCTTCGGCAGATTGTTTGGGTTTATGCAGTTGGTAAATAATTACCTACCTCAACAACCCCATGATGGATAGATGTATACTGCTTCTTTTTCAGCATCACCAGGGTGATGACAATCACTGTTGCTATGACAACACCTCCAACCATGAGACCAATGATAGCTCCTTTATTTGATCCAACATCCTCTGGGAAAAACACCTATAAAGAAGAGTTACACATAGATATAACCCAAACGCAACACTTCCTGCACAACATTCAGGAGATAGTGCATTACAAAATGTTTGTGCCCAGAGAGAGCTCTGCATTCACTTTATCGCAGGGTTAGAAATTTATAATCCCAACGTGTGTCATCTTTGCATTGAAAACGCAGACATTTATATCATTAGCAAAACAGCTGCTCTTCTCTATGTTGCATTATGTCTCAACCATGCAAGATAATCTTTTGAGGCCTGTTGTGATATTTCACAAAACCACAAGATCGCAGACTGAGTTTATTTGAAAAGTGCATCTGCAGATCTGAATGTCTAACATACTGCCGAGGAATTCAATTACTGTGCAAACAAACAGAGATATATTTTTAAAATGGAAACTATTTTCATTACACATCCTACTCTGGCTGGCTGCAATCTTCAAAAGGACACATGCACACACAGAGGCAGGGAGACACACGTGCATAGGGACAGGCGGCCGGGGCAGGCATGGGGACATGGCCAGGGCAGGCACAGGGGCAGAGAGGCAGCTGGCGTGGGCACAGGGACAGGGAGGTGGCTGAGGTGGGCAAGGGGAACGCGGTGGCGAAGACGTGCGGTGACAGAGGCTTACTACGGCCGAGGCGTGCAAAGACCGAGGCACGGAACTGCTGATTTTTAATGACACAGGAGGCCATTCAGCCTATGGTGTTTGCACCGGCTCTCCAAATGAGCATTATATTGCCATTGCCCTGCATTTTCCCCGTACCCGCGCTTCCAGGCAGTGCATTCCAGACCCGAACCACTTGCGTGAAAAACTTTTTTCTCATGTCACATTTGCTTCTTTTCCAAATCACTTTAAATCTGTGCCCTCTTGTTCTTGATCCTTTTACGAGCAGGATCAGCTTCTCCCTATCTACTCTGTCTAACCCCCTCATGATTTTGAACCATCGCTATCAAATCTCCTCTTAGCCACCTTCTCTACAAGGAGAACAGTCCCAACCTCTCAAATCTACCCTCATAGCTGAAGTTTCTCATCTGTGGAACCTGTAAATCTCTTCTGCACTCTCTCCAATGTGTTCACATCCTTCCTATAATGTGGCGCCCAGAACTGTACACAACACTCCAGCTGAGGTCTAACAAGTGTCTTATATAACTTCAGCATAACCTCCCTGCTCTTGTACTCTATGCCCATATTAATTAAGCTCAGGATACTATATGCTTTATTAACTGCTCTCTTTACCTGTTGTACCACCTTCAATGATCCATGCACATATACACCCAAGTCTTTCTGCTCCTGCACCACCTTCAAAATTTCGCCCCTTATTTTATATTGTCTGTGCATGTTCTTCCTACCAAAATGCATCACATCACACTCCTCTGTGTTGAACTTTATCTGCCACCTACCTGCCCACTCCACCAACTTGTCTATGTCCTTTTGAAGTTCTACACTGTCCTCGCAGTTCACAACATTCCAAAGCTTCATATCATCCGCAAACTCTGAAATTGTCCCCTGCATACCAAGATCTAGATCATTAATTGTATCAGGAAAAACAAGGGTCCCAATACCCACCCCCGGGGAACTCCACTACAAGTCTTCCTCCAGCACGAAAAATATCCATTGACCATTATTCTCGGCTTCCTATTTTTCAGCCAATTTTGTATGCGGTTGCTACTGTCCGTTTTCTTCCATGAACAATAACTTTTCTCACAAATCTGTTGTGTGGCACTGTGTCAAATGCCTTTTGAAAGTCCATGCACACATCAACAGCATTAGCCTCATTGTCCTTTTCTGTTACCTCTCCAAAAAAACCCAGCAAGCTAAACATGATTTCCCCTTTAGAAATCCATGCTGACTCTTTCTTATCAACCCATAAGTTTCCATGTGACCACTAATTCTATCCCAAATAATTGTTTCTCAAATCTTGCCCATCACTGAAGTTAAACTGACTGGTTTGAAATTGCTGGCTTATCCTTATAACCTTCAGTCCTCTAACACCACCACAAAGTCTAGGGAAGACTGAAATATTATGGCCATTGCCCCTGCAATTTCTACTCTCACTTTCTTCAATATCCTTGGAGGCATCTCATTTGGTCCTGGTGCCTTGTCAACTTTAAGTACCAACAGTCTACTCAACACTACCTCCTTATCAATTTTGAACCCTTCTAGTGACAAGAGTTTCCTTGTCTGTCACCATGGCCTAGGTAGCATCTACCTCCTTGGTAAAGATGGATGCAAAGTATTCATTCAATATCTCAGCCATGGCCCTTTCATCCATGTGTAAATTCCCTTTTAAGTCCCAAATTAGCCCTACTCCTCCTTTTACCACCTTTTTACTATTTATATGTCTATAGAAGACTTTGGGATTATTTTTTATGTTGGCTGCCAGTCTTTTCTCATAATCCCTATTTGCTTCTCTAACATGCTTTTTCACCTCCCCCTGAACATCTGTATTCTTCTTGGTTCTCAATTGTATTTCCCACCGGACACTTCTCATAAGTACACTTTTTCTTCTTTATCTTAATTTGAATCTCTCCTTTTTCATCCAGGGAGCTCTGGATTTGTTTGCCTTACCTTTCCCATTCCATGGAATATACCTTGGCTGTGCCCAAACCAATTATTTTTTGAAGGTAGCGTTATTGTAGTGTTAAGTTATTGACCAAATGTTTAAAGTACTTACGTCAACAATCCTCTCCGCTACTTTAACAAAGATATTTAACATAACGCAAGTGGGGACGTGATACAAATGCATTAAACAGTTTGTAGTTGAGTCGTGTTCCTTCATTCATTTATGGGACGTGGGCGTCGCTGGCCAGGCCAGCATTTATTTCCCATCCCTAATTGTTCTTGAGAAGGTGGTGAGCTGCCTTCTTGAACTGCTGCAGTCCAGAAGGTACACCCACAGTGCTGTTAGGGAGGGAGTTCCAGGATTTTGGACCCTGTGACAGTGAATGAATGGCAGTATATTTCCAATCAGGATGGTGAGTGACTTGGAGGGGAACTTCCAGGTGGTGGTGTTCCAATCCAATTGCTTCCTTTGTCTTTCTAGATGGTAGTGATCGTGGGTTTGGAAGGTGCTTTCTAAGGAGCCTTGGTGAGTTCCCACAATGCATCTTGTAGGTGGCACAAATTGCTGCTACTGTGCGCCGGTGGTGGAGGGAGTGAATTTTGTGGATGGGATGCCAATCAAGCAGGTTGCTTTGATCTGATGGTGTCAAGCTTCTTGAGTGTCGTTGCAGCTGCACTCTTCCAGGAGTTGGAGAGTATTCCATCAAACTCCTGACTTGTGCATTTAGATGGTGGACAGGCTTTGGGGAATCAGGAGGTGAGTTACTCACTGCAGGATTCCTAGGCTCTGACCTGCTCTTGTAGCCACAGCATTTATATGGCTAGTCCAGTTCAGTTTCTGGGCACTGGTAACCCCCAGAATTTTGATAGCGACAATTCAGTGATGGTAATGCCATTGAACGTCAAGGGGCGGTGGTTAGATTCTCTCTTGTTGGAGATGGTCATTGCTTGGCACTAGTGTGGCCTGCATGTTACTTGCCACTTGTCAACCCAAGCGTGGATATTGCCCAGGTCTTGCTAAATTTAGACATGGACTGCTTTAGTATCTGAGGAGTTGGGAATGGTGTTGAACATTGTGTAATCATCAGCGAACATCCCCACGTATGACCTTATGATGGAAGGGAAATCATTGATGGAGCAGCTGAAGATGGTTGGGCCTAGGATGCTACCCTGAGGAACTCCTGCAGTGATGTCCTGGGACTGAGATGATTGACCTCCAACAACTGCAACCATCTTCACTTGTGCTCGGTATGACTCCAACTCTGTTTCCCCCTCCAATTCCCATTGACTCTAATTTTGCTAGATGTCAAGGGCAGTCAGTCTCACCTCACCTCTGGAGTTCACCTCTTTTGTCCATGTTTGAACCAAGGCTGTAATGAAGTCAGGAGCTGAGTGGCCCTGGTGGAACCCAAACTGAGCATCAGTGAGCAGGTTATTGCTAAGCAAGTGCCACTTGACAGTGCTGTTGAAGGATCCTTCCTTTACTGATGATCCAGAGACGAATGATTGGACGGTAATCGGCCAGGGTTGATTTGTCCTGCTTTTGTCGTTGCTATACTGGGAGAGCTTGGCTTGGGGCGCGGCAAGTTCCGAAGCACAATTCTTCATTACTATTGCCGGAATATTGTCAGGGCCCATAGTCTTTGCGGTACCCAGTGCCTTCTGCTGTTTCTTGATATCATGTGGAGCGAATCGAATTGGCTGAAGACTGGCATCTGTGATGCTGGGGACCTCCGGAGGAGGCCAAGATGGATCATTGACTCAGCACTTCTGGCTGAAGATTGTAGCTTTTAGCAAGTGATTCAGCCTTATCTTTTGCACAATGTTTTGAGCTCCCCCATCATTGAGGGCAGGGATATTCACGGAGCATCCTCTTCCAGTGAGTTTAACTGTCCACCACCGTTCACAACTAGATAGGGTAGGACTGCAGAGCTTAGATCTGATTCGTTGGTTGTGGAATTGCTTAGCTCCGTCTATCACTTGCTGCTTATGCCATTTGGCATGCAAGTAATCCTGTGACATAGCTTCACTAGGTTCACATCTCATTTTTACATGCCTGGTGCTGCTACTGGTATACCCTCCTGCCCTCTTCCTTGAGCCAGGGCTGATTCCCTGGCTTGATGGTAATGGTAGAATGAGGTATATGCCAGGCCACGAGATTAGATTGTGGTTGACTACAATTTTGCTGCTGCTGATGGCCCACAGCACCTCATGGATGCCCAGTCTCGAGCTGCTAGATCTGTTCGAAATCTATATCATTTAGCACAGTGGTACTGCCACAGAATATGATAGAGGGTATCCTCAATGTGAAGACGTGACTTAGTCTCCACAAGGGCTGTGCCGTGGTCACCCCTACCGATACTGTCAGGGACAGATGCATTTGCAGCAGACGGGTTAGTGAGGATGAGGTCAAGTATGTTTTTCCCTCACCACCTGCCGCAGATCCCACTTAGCAGCTGTTCTTTAGTACTCAGACAGCTCGGTCAGTAGTGGTACTTCTGTGCCACACTTGCTGATGAACACTGAAGTCCCCCACCCAGTGCACAGTCGGGGCCCTTGCTACCCTCAGTGCTTCCTCCAAGTGCTATTCAACATGGAGGAGTACTGGATTTATCAGCTGAGGGAGTGGGAGGGAGGGGCGGGGGGAGTCGCAGGGGTGCTGGTGGTACATGGTAATCAGCAGGAAGTTTCCTTGCTCTGATGTCATGAGACTTCATGAAGGCTGGAGTTGATGTTGAGGAATGAGATGTCAACCTGGTGATGCTACGTCACAGGACTACTTGCATGCCAAACAGCATAAGCAGGTGATAGACAGAGCTAAGCAGTTCCACTATCAATGGATCAGATCTAAGCTCTGCAGTGCTACCACATCTAGTTGTGAACAGTGGTGAACACTCACTGGAAGAGGAGGCTCCACAAATATCCCTGTCCTCAATGATGGGGAGCCCGGAACATCAGTGCAAAAGATAAGGCTGTGAAGTATTTGCTACAATCTTCAGCCAGAAATGCCAAGTGGATGATCTATCTCGGCCTCCTCCGGAGGTCTCCAACAACGGCCTCACTATACCACTGTGTGGCCACCTCTGCTGGGTCCGTCCTGTCCTGTCTGTAAAGTATGTTTCCATAAGTATTACTATGTCAGGCTGTTGCTTGACCAGTCTGTGAGACAGCCCTCCCAATTTTGGCACAAGGCTCCCAGATTTTAGTAAGGAAGACTTTGCAGGGTTGACAGGGCTGATTTTGACATTGTCATTTCCAGTGCCTAGATATCAATGCTGGGTGGTCCACCGGTTTCATTCCTTTTAGACTTTTTTGTGGTTTGATACAACTGAATGGCTTGCTAGGCCATTTCAGTCAACCACATTGTTATGGGTTTGGAGTCACATGCAGGCCAGATCAGGTAGGGACATCAGATTTCCGTCCCTAAAGGGCACTAGTGAACTAGATGTCATTAGACTTTTAATTCCAGATTTTTATTGAATTCAAATTTCGCCATCTGCCATGGTGGGATTCTAACCCAGGTGCTCAGAGCATTACCTTAGGTGACCGAGGCACGCAGAGACCGAGGCACACAAACAGAGAGACAGAGAGAAACAGAGACACACACAGACGCACATCAGATTCCAATTATTCCCAACTGTGTCAAAGCAGTTAGAATACTTGGTTCCTAAAATAAAAGACATGTGATTACACCTATTTTGGATTCTCTGCAGAATTTGTCGGCCAGTTTAATTATTAAAATTAACACTGAGGTGCCCATTTTAACCTTTCGACTGCAGGGTTCCCATCTGGTTCCCATAAACAGCTTAAAAACCTCACTCTCCAAACTGGAATGAACTGGAACAGTTGAGCACTAATGTAAAAAGCAACAACTTTTTACATTTTAGGTATTAAAAATGTTTTCTTCTCCATCCCTGCAATTTTTGAAAACTAAACAGCACTGACACAAATGAGGGAAAAACATTTTTTTCCACAGGGTCATTACAAAAACTTGCATTTATATAGTGCCTTTAATATAGTAAAATGACCCAAAACAGAACGCTTTTGTGAAATCAGACAAAACTTGATCCCAAGCCATATGTGAAAATATTATGACAGATGACCAAAGCTTTGGTGAGTATCTTAAAAGGAGAGATAGAGTGGTAGAGGGGTTTCGGGAGGAAATTCCAGAGCCTAGGGCCTTGACAGCTGAGGAACATAGGCCAATGGTGGATCAATGGAAATCAACTATGCTCAAGAGACTAGAATTGGAGGAGGGATGAGATGGGGCTGGAGAAGATTACAAAGAAGAGAAGGGCAGGGCCATAGAGGAATTTGAAAAACTAAAGATGTAAAATTGAGGCATTGCTGAATCGGTAGCCAGTGTAGGTTGAGTGTGGGGGTGAAGGGGGCTTGGTATGAGTTAGGATATGGGCAGTATAGCTTTGGATGAGCTCAAAGCTCTTTGTTACCCCTTGGCTCGACTATTCCAACCCAATCCTGGCTAACCATCCATCTTCTACCCTCCATAAACTTGGGGATATCCAAAATTCTGCTGTCCGTGTCCCATCATGAATGAAGTCATATTCACCATTCCCGTTACTGCATAAGATAAGAACTCATAGTTTTGGGCATGATAAATTAGCACAGAGAGAGGAATAGCTAACTAACAGGAAACAGGGATAAACGTGAGACTTTCAGATTGACAAACTGTAACTAGTGGAGTGCTGCAGGGATTAGTATTGGGGCCTCAACCATTTACGATCTATATTAATGACTTGATGAAGGGACTGACTGTGTTGCAGCCAAATCTGCTGATGATACATAATGATACAAAGGTCGGTGGGGAAAACAAGTTGCGAGGAGGATACAAATAGTTTACAAAGGGATATATATAGATTAATTGAGTGGGCAAAAAATTGGCACATGGAGTATAATATGAAAAACTGAGGTTGTCCCCTTTGGCTGGAAGAATAGAAAAGCAAAATATTATTGAGATGAAGACAGACTGCAGAATACTGTAAACCAGTACTTCCCAAACTTTTTCTTGGTGTGAATCCATTTTAATGCCCCAGATTTTGTGTGAACCCCAAGTGAAAATTTTCAGCACACGAGAGTTGTTGAGTAGGGAAGGGAAGGGAGGTCAGTGGCCTTCATCTGCTGAGCAGAGGGGGTGGCAAGCCATCAAATGCTGAGCACAAGGTGGGGATGGGCTTCAGCTGCTGAGATGCGGTGTGGAGGGAGGAGTGGAGTGAGGTTGAGTGTGGTGGGAACTGTTCAAACTGCAGGGTTTTTAAAAACACTAAGGCTTTTTTTGAAGAAGCAATTAAGCTTCAAGGATCTGTTAGAACATGCACACCAATAGAAAAAATGCAAGGATTTAAAGGGGCCTCACTGCTGTTAGCATCCGGTCAGAGCACAACGATAGTCAGTGATGCCTTGGAGCTCATGCTCCCAAAGTCTCATCTTGCAATGCAATCTTGCCCTGCTGTAAACAGCAACCCTGGTGTGATCTCACCAAAACCCCATTTGTAATTGCAGCAGGACTTCCTTTTAATACTCTAACCCCTAACCCTTGCAATTAAAGCTATTATCTTTCTAACTGCTTGCTGTACTTGAAGCTTAGCTTTATGTTTTGTGTACAAGGATTCCCCCAATTACCTCTGTATGCCGATATTTGCTTGTGTCTTACTTTTTTTTTTAAAAAAAAGAAAAATTTTGCTTTGCCAGTCTTCATATCAAAGTGGATAATTTCACACTTCGTGAAATTATACTCCATCTGAACCTTCTTGCCCAATCACTTAACCAGTTTGTCCCTTTGCAGCCCCTTTCCATTCTCCTCACAGCTTGCTTTCCTACCTAGCTTTGTATCTTCAACAAACTTGGATATGTTACACTTGGTCCGCTCATCTGATGAAGAAATGCCAACACATATCTAATTCGAGATGGTGCGAGATTTGGGCTGTTCCCTTCTCAGCGATGCAAGCTGTAGGATAGAAATGTGCTATCGAAGTAACCTTGAGTTGCTGCTGTGCATCCTGCAGCCAAAGGGCATTGGTGATAGCAAGGGTGGGTACAGAGTCCAGTGGCAGGCGCACTGATCAAGTGATCGACTTTACTAGGGCTGGTGCTGAGCTTTTTTAATGTTTTACAGCTACACCCATCCAAGAAAGTGGTATGTATTCGATCATACTCCTGACTTGATCGTTACCATCCATTTCCATTAAGCTGCAAACACCATAAACTAACTGACTTGATTCTGATTTCGCATTTGTCTACTAAAACAGCATGACTACTAAGAATCCCATTTTCCAAATCTCCTGCCACCACATTCAACAGGAGAAAGCGGGAAATAAGTGCAAATAAAACAAATTGCCTGAGCTTTGTGAGCTAGGTCCCCAGAGCCGCAGATAATTCACAGCGGCTTGCTCATAGTCACAGCAGGGAGACCCAGGAACAGGACATGTATGGTTCAAAAAGAATGGGTTATGCTTGATTAATCTGGTAATCTTGCATTAACAGGGCTACTTCAAGATTAGGATATCCCCATTATGAATTGATGTAGCAATTCAAGTTCCCAAATTATTAGGATTACTATTCAAATATATCATCACAGTCCATGCTACTAATTCACTCACCAGCTTCTGATGATGGACCTCATACCCAGAGTCCTGTCGGAATTCAGTCTCCATTTTTACTTCAGCTATTCCCTCTGTCTTAATACCAGTGAGTCCAGAACCTGTGTATATACAAAACCATTAAGGGTTTTTTTCCTTAACTTGATAATAGGAATGTGCAACTGACCCACACAATTAGAATGTTTCAGGTGCGACCCACAGTCCATGCCAAGTTAGTTGAGCTGAGCTCAGGTCATAGTAGGAATGCTAAATTGAGCTTGCATTCCAGGGCCAGGGAGAGGAAAAGACCTGTCAAGCTAGATTGTATTCAGTGACCCTAATAAGGGGGAGGGGAAGAAAAAGAGAGAGAGAAAGAAAGAAAGAGATGGCTTTGAAACTCACCTTGGATTCACACGAATAGCACTTGGTGAAATGTTGGGGAGGGGGTATTGCTGTTAAAGTTGTAACTCAACAATACCACACCTTCAGGCAAGAAGAAAACAAATTCATTCTCTGCTCTCTCTCTGCCCTCATCTTTCAACCACAATAAGACATCAACAGAAAACCCTATGCTGCAGGCTCTTATAAGGATGAGGGGGGGTGAAGAAAGAAAAGAGACAAAGGGAAAGGAGAAAAAGGAAGGGTGATGGGGAGAGAGAGGGACAATGGGAATGAGAGAGAAGAAGAAGAAAAAAATCTACCAATTTCCCCAACAAAAAACATTCCCCAATGATCCCCTTCATAGCTGAAGTGTTCTGTCCAAAGGTTAACCTTGTTCCTTTCAACCTCCCTCATTTAGCTTTATAATTGCACAAATTAAAAGGGGATACGTAATTTAAGAGTAAAAATAAAACAAAAAGTGTTAATTCAAGCCATAAATATCAGCATTAGGCATAAGCCAAGCAAACAGATACCTGGTCGGGTGGTCAGTCCTCTGTCTGGTGCTGGGCGTGCATCAACTGGTTCAACTGGGCACGTATATCGAGAAGTAAAACAAAAGAGTAAGTAAAATCAACAATTGGTGAGGGAAACAAAATTAGGAGCAACAAAAGAGAGCATGAGCAGCATGTACAGGCCCCTCCATCAACCACAACAGGATAATCGCCTGCAATCCAAACAAATGTGGTCAGCTTCGACATGATCAGGAAATGGAACAATTAACTGCCTCCGTGCTCTCCTCCAGCTGAAAAACCACTCCCTGCCCAATCCCTTTGCAAAATTTAATGGACAATACAATAACAACATGCTTTAGTGAGACCAGAAGCTTGCAATTATGTTATGAGCAAAAGAAAAAAAAATGCCAGTCACTTATTTGTTCCTCTGTCTTTGACATTGAAATTTTATAATTGCAACTGGTACCCAAAGCAAACTTGCCCTGCAACTGGATTTTTTGATTAGAGCATAAAAGCAAGAGATAAAAATAACCAGCATGAAAAGACCATTGATGGGTTGTAAATTACAGCGGTTATGGGGGCAGCATATGGGAATCTGATTCCTTAGGAACTTTTATAAGACATTTGGACATTTAGCTGATGATAACTAATTTTCAGGGTTATGGGTTAAGGGAGTAAGGGACTAAATTGAACAGCTGAAAGACACAAAAGGCTGAGTGGCCCCTATCTGTACTGTAAGGTTTTATGGAAATAATTTATGAAAAGTAGAAGTAGAATAGATTTTGAGGATTGGCGGGGCCGGGGGGTTCGGCTGGGGGGGAGATGGGGGGGGAGCAGGGCAGGACAGAAATAAATAGAACAGAAGGTAGGATACAAAAATCCAGGTTGTATTTGACTGCATGTCCAAATGAGGACAAGTTACTTTGCCTTGCTTTACAAACTATCAACTATGCTGAATATAAACTACCCCAAAACATTGCTAAAAAAATTAACATAAGTTTTCAGAATCATTCTTTGCAATCTGCTGCAAAGCTTTGGCCTCAGTGAACAGTCACAGTAACCGAAAACGGCTGAGTAAATCGTAATCTAAATTTATGGTCTTGGAAAGCCATCTGAGAAAGAGACAGGACACAGGGTACCTGAGAGCATATGCAAGCCATCTACATCCTGTAACTAATACATTAACAAATACACATTCTTCACTTTCTATTATATAGTGAAAGATCCTGAGTTTTTTGAATAGCTCAGATCTGATAAGCAGTCGTGGGGCTATATTTCTTGAAAATTATAATACACTATCTGCTTTCACAACTTAAAAATTAGTTGAAACAAAGCTAGTTTTAAAAGTCCTTGAGTTAATTTTTTTTTTACAAAGGGAAATCTGTTAAGAATCCAGCTAAAAGTATCAGCATTTGGTAGGCCTCCCATGTGAGTATAGGGTACTGGCACAACATCACACCATCATTTTCCATTAACAAGGCCAGCTGCCAATCCTTACTGAGTGCGGGACTGCATTACTGCTGAACAACCTGTTCCAAGTGTGAGTGGAAAGCTGGCTCATCAGGGCAAGTGCAGTCATTCTTGTGAGCAGGCATAATGATGAAAGTGACCTGACATCTGGATCTACATGTGGGCAATATGAAAAAACAAGTTTCTTGAAGCTGCAAATTTAAAAAAGAAATTCTCAGTGTGTCACTGGATGCAAGCTTAGGAAACAGACACATGCACTGAGCTGCTGAACTAAGTTGCACCATTGTATGGAGTACAAAGTGGGTTGAAGGCCATGCCACCTAGCAAAGGATGGTTGCTAAAGACCTCTTGTACCAAATGACATTGGGAAAGGCTTAGGAATAGGCTCCCTGCCTTCCCTTCTTACAGACAAGGAAAGTGAGAACAAAACAAAAACAGAATTACCTGGAAAAACTCAGCAGGTCTGGCAGCATCGGCGGAGAAGAAAAGAGTTGACGTTTCGAGTCCTCATGACCTTTCAACAGAACTCCATTTCATCTAAGTTATTAGTTTTTATTGAGGTTAGGGTGAAGGAAATCGCTTTGAAATTAAGCTCTTACCATTTCAAGCACATTCCCCAGTCAAGTAAGCTTTCTCTACTCTGTCTCCACAATGTGCCCCAGCCCCAATCTCATGAGGACCCTAACCTCTCACTGCTGGATCCTGGAAGCAAGTGCAGTCCAGATTGATAGGGTTGAAGGCCCTTTCTGTAAGATCATACGTGAACTGATTTTAGGTATTCAAATTCCTAGAAATCTGGGCCCTATAGCACAACATTGTCCACGGTTTGCCTCTTAATTGATGCATTTCCACAACAGGATGTGTACCATCTACAAGATGCACTGCAGGAATTCACCGAGGCTCCTTAGACAGGACTTACTTGGCGCTGTTTCTACTTCCACGCCAGCCATCCTGTTTTTTTATTCATTCATGGGATGTGGGCTTTGCTGGATGGGCCAGCATTTATTTCTCATTCCTAGCTGCCCTCGAGGGGGGGCTGGTGAGCTGCCTTCTTGAACTGCTGCAGTTCATGGAGTGTAGGTACACCAACAGTGCTGTTAGGAAGGAAGTTCCAGGGTTTTGACCCAGCAACAGTGAAGGTTCAGGGATATATTTCCAAGTCAGAATGGTGAGTGACTTGGAGGGGAACTTCCAGGTGGTGTTCTGCTGCCCTTGTCCTTCTAGATGGTAGTGGTCATGAGTTTAGAAGGTGCTGTCTAAGGAGCCTTGGTGAATTCCTGCAGTGCATTTGTAGATGGTACATATCCTGTTGTGGAAATGCATCAATTAAGAGGCAGACTGGGGACAATGTTGTGCTATAGGCCCAGATTTCTAGGAATTTGAATACCTAAAATCAGTTCACATATGACCTTACAGAAAGGGCCTTCAACCCTATCCGTCTGGACTGCACTTGCTTCCAGGATCCAGCGGTGAGGGGTTAGGGTCCCAGTCACTGCACCGGTATCCCATGAATTTTATTTTATTTTTCTCCCCCCTTTAACATTTACTAAACTACATAAGTTTTTCCTCAACAATCAATTTCACATGGGCGCTGCATGTTTAACTGAGCATACTAAAAATTATTAACAAGATGAACCATTAGGCGGGCAATCATAACTTTTCAGAACTTAATTATGCTCATTAGAGCAGAAAGGGCTGTGTTGCATATCACACTTAATAATAATTAGGCTCGAGTTTTAAGATGCATTGTAATTTTTTTTGATGTAGGTTCGTTCTCCCCTATCTCCACTGTCTTCCTTTAGCTTTGGTTGTTGCAGTGAGGCACACAGTTAGATTAGATCTATTCAATTTATTTCAACCGAATATATCTTGCAAACCAGAACATCATTTCCATTTAGCTAACAGAGATAAAAGAGAACCGCATAATCATAGAGGGAAAGAAAAACATAAATTCAATTTTTTATTGAATGTGGAGTTCAATGAGGAAGAGGCATATTTTCTACACTTCCCTCCATTTTTATCTCTCCCTCTCTCTGGATCAGGAAGCATTTCTGTAGGACATAGGGGATTACGCTTTACTGATGCCTCTTTGTCCTTGACCTGGCTTGTTAGTGGCTTGCAGCAGTCACATAAATACTGCGGCTACAAAAGCAGTTTAGAGGCTGGGCATTCTGCAGTGAGTGACTCCTCTTGACTCCTGAATGCCTCTACAAAAAGAGGGAAGTCTGGTGTGATGGAATATGCTCCACTTGTCTGGAGGAATGCAGCTCCAATGTGGCAACTCCACTACTGGCACACTCTGATTGCAGCATCTGCCAAGATGCACTGCAGCAACTCGCTAAGTTTTCTTCAACAGCACTTCCAAATCCACCACCTCTGCTGCCTAAAAAGACTAGGACAGCAAATGTTTTGAAACACCACAGTCGCCACCTCCAAGTCACCACCCTGACTTGGAAATATATCACTGTTCCTTCATTGCAATTGGTCACAAATCCTGCAACATCTGCCCTAACAGGGCCAATATCATAATAATGAAGGAAACAACACCGAATTGCATCCGGAAATATTGGGTTTTAAAAATAAGACTTGAGTTTTAAAAAGACGCACACAAGCCACTGGCTGGAATGCTGCAGGGTGACTCCCTAAGAGGTAATGGAACCCCACCCTGTTGCCAGGCAGGGTACTTCTAAAGACATCCAGAAACTAATTGCTCCCTCTGATAGAGGCAATGGGACATAATGGAAGATAAGTATCATCTTATCAAGAAATCCTGAGAGTAATGCCCAGACAGATTTGTGAATTCACTCCCCACTTAGAATATACAAAGAAGGGGCTAAAGTGAGCTGAAAAGCTGCCTCGATGTCTGCCTGTTGGTGGGTGTTCTGAAAGAGCAAGTGCTGGAAGTTTGACTCAGAAGTAACAGTCACTCACAGTACCGTTGCAAACTGCCATTTTGCAGGTATCCTGATCTCTCTCTCTACTGAATTCAATACTACTGGAACCTCGAAACCCACTATTTGTCTACTGGAGTCAACTCTATTGGAACCTTGAAACTGACTATTTTCCTACCAAAGTCAATTCTACTGGAATCTCGAATTGCACGGCTGCAACACTCAATCACCTACTCCCCATGAGTCTAAAAAATGTATGTATTCACTTACTTCAAGCTAAATTCTTACTTTTAACCTGTTTGACCGTGTATGCATGTGTTTTATCCTTTCTTGTCTTTAGTAGGTTTAATAAACCTACTTTTACCTTTAACTCAAGAAAATCTGATCAAATTGGCTCCTTCAAAACCAGAACAATTGAGTTTGGGAAAAAGGTATCCGCGAAAGGGGTCCTTTTTAGATTAAATTTTGTTGTGACCAACAAGTTGGGGGGTGGGGGGCGGAGGAGGAGGAGAGGTGGGGCGCTGAATAAAGACAGGGAACTTTTTTCATATTTGTTCATGAGATGTGGGCGTCAGAGAGCATTTAAGAGTCAACCACATTGCTGTGGGTCTGGAGTCACATGTAGGCCAGACCAGGTAAAGATAACAAATTTCCTTTCCTAAAGGACATCAGTGAACCAGATGGGTTTTTACGACAATCTGCATTGGTTTCATGGTCATCATCAAATTTTTAATTCCAGATTTCTATTCAATTCAAATTCCACCATCTGCCATGGTGGGATTCGAACCCGGGTCCCCAGAGCATTACCCTGGGTCTCTGGATTACCAGTCCAGTGACAATACAACCTCCCCAGTTCATCCCTCCTCACCTGGGGAATAACAATTTGGGAGTGTCCAAGCCAGACGATGATAAATTGAGGGGTCTGGCCTAGGTAAACAATTTTGGGGAACCTTACCTGGAGGTGAGTTGTAACACCAATAAATGCTGGCCTTGTCAGCAATGCTCAAATATTATGCATGAATTCAAAAACTCAGGGGATTTTCATCATGGGGAAGCTCTTATTATCTGTTTCGCACCTCTTTTTAATGAGTGGGTGAGGTTGGGAACTCACCACATAGAAGCATAGAATGGTTACAGCACAGGAGGCCAGTCTATCATGTTCCTGCAAGAGCAACTCAATTAGTCCCACTCCTCCAACTATTCCCTGTAGCCCTGCAAATTATTTTCCAACAGGTATTTATCTAATTCCTGTTTGAAAGCCATAGCTGAATCTACTTCCATCACTCTTGTAGGCAGTGCATTCCAGATCCTAACCACTCACTGCACAAAAAAAGTTGTTCCTTCTGTTGCTTTTGGTTCTTTTGCCATTTACCTTAAATTGGTGTCCGCTGGTTCTTGACCCTTCCACCAATGGGAACACTTTCTCCCAATTCACTGTCTCCGGACCCTTCATGATTTTAAACACATCTGTCAAATTCCCTCCCAACTTTCTATTTTCCAAGGAGAACAACCAGAGCTTCTCCAATTTATCCATGCAATTAACACTGCTCAACCCTGTAACCATTCTTGTGAATCTTTTCACATCTCTAATGCCTTCACATCTCTCTGAAACAGTGATGCCCAGAATTGGACACGATACTGCAGCTGAGGCTGAACCAATGCTTTACAGAAGTTCACCATAACTTCCTTGCTTTTGTATTTTATGTCTCTATTTATAAAGCAAACATAAGAACATAAGAAATAGGAGCAGGAGTAGGCCATTCAGCCCCTAAAGCCTGCCCTGCCCTTCAATAAGGTCATGGCTGATCTGCCCCAGGCCTCAACTCTTCTTTCGTGCCAGCTCCGCATAGCCCTCAACTCCCGATATTTCAAAAATCTATCTACCTCCTCTTTAAATACTCTGTGATCTAGCCTCCACAATTCTCTGGGGTACAGAATTCCAGAAATTCACTACCCATCTCAGCTTTATATGAGTGCCCCTTATTCTGTAACTATGTCCTCTAGTTCGAGATTCCCCCACTAGTGGAAGCATTTAACCTGTGAAGTCCCCTTAGAATCTTGTATGTTTCAATAAGATCACCCCCATCCTTCTAAATTCTAATAAATAAAGGCCTAACCTGTTTAGCCGTTTTTAATAAGTCAACCCCTTCATCCCAGGAATCAGCCTGGTAAATCTCTTTTGAACTGTCTCCAATGCCAGTATATCCTTTCTTAAATACTGGGACCAAAAATGTACACAGTGCTCCAGGTGCGGTCGCAGCCACATCCAGTACAGTTATAACAAGACTTCCCTATTTTTAAACTCCAACTCCCTAGCAATACAGGCCAAAATTCCATTTGTCTTCTTAATTACTTGCTGCACCTGCATGCTAACTTTTTGTGTTTCAGGCACAAGAACACCCAGATCCCTCTGTGCTACACTTTTTTGGAGTCTCTCTCCATTTAAATAATCTGCCTTTTGGCTTTTCCTAACAAAGTGCATGACCTCTCACTTCCTTATATTAAACTCCATCTGCTAAGTTTTTGCCCACTCACTCAACCTGTCTATATCCACTTGCAGATTCCTTATATCTTCATTACAACATGCCTTCTCACCTATTTTTGTATTGTCAGCAAATCTGGATACATTACACTCTGCCCCCTCCTCCAACTCATTAATATAGATAGTAAATAATTGAGGCCCATGGACTGATCCTTGTGGCACTCCACTAGTTACATCTTTCCAACCCAAAAAAGACCCATTAGTCCCGACTCTCTGTCTTCTGTGTGTTAACCAATCCTCAATCCATGTTAATACATTACAACCAATACCATGGGCTCCTATCTTGTGCAATAACCTTTTGTGTGGCACCTTATCAAATGCCTTCTGGAAATCCAAATACACTACATCTACTGGTTCCCCTTTATCAATTCTGCTTGTTATATCCTCAAAGAACTCTAGCAAGTTTGTCAAACATGACTTCTCTTTCACAAAACCATGCTGACTCTGGTTGCGTTAAGCTTTTCTAAATGTGCTTAATAATGGACTGTAGCATCTTCCCAATGACAGATGTTAGGCTGACTGGCATATGGTTTTCTGCTTTTTTTCTCCCTCCCTCTTGAACAGGGGCGTCACATTCGTGGTTTCCCAATCCGCTGGGACCCTCCCAGAATCCAGTGAGTTCTGGAATATTTCGACCAATGCCTCTACTATCTCTGCAGCCACTTCCTTTAAAACCCTTGGATGCAGGCCATCAGGTCCTGACAACTTGTCTGCCTTTAGTCTCATTAGCTTATGAAATACTTTATCTCTCGTAATAGAGCCCACATGCTTTATTGATCGCTTTCTTAACCTGCTCTGCCACCTTCAACTATTGGTGCACAGCCCAGCTCCCTCTGCTCATCCAAACCATTTTGAATAGTACCTTTTATTTTACATTGTTTCTCCTCGCTCTTCCTACCAAAATGTATCACTTCACACTACTCAGGGTTAAATTTCATCTGCAACTGATGCCCATTCCAACAGCCACCTATATCCTCTTGAAGTCAATCACTGTCCTCCTAACAGGTTAAAATGCTTTCAAATGTCTTCTGCAAGTTTTGCAATTGTGCCCTGCGCAATCAAATCTAGATGATTAATGTGCATCAAGAAAAGTTCTAATACTGACCTTGGGAAACCTTCCCTATATATCTTCTTCCTGTCCGAAAAACAACCACTACTGTTTCCTACCGCTCAGCCAACTTTATATCCATACTGCTACTGTTCCTTTTATCCCATGGGCACCAACTTCAATGAAATGCCTGTTACGTGGCACTTTATCAAACACCTTTTGATAATAGGGGGAACTAAAAGGCCTTTTGTGCACAACACCACCATTCTGTGCATGGCTGATTGATGTTAATTCTGAGGTGATTGAGTGTAGTTGGCATGAAAGACAATAATCAAGAGAGTAGTCCAGGTTAGTGGGTTCACATTTGGAATCTGCACTATTCAGGACTGCACTATCAATGTGTAACAGTTTAAAGATAAAATGCAATTTTCAAAATCTTTTTTTGTGGCAATAATTCCTTTCCCAATAGCTGAGGGGTGATTACAGAGTAAGGGATCCCAGGTTCCCATCCGGATTCAGTTAGCTGATCTCAACTGAGGCAATGTAAATAAACCCAGTATTCCTTGACTAGAGTAGGGAGAGGGAGGAAGAGGAGAAAAAAATTGGGAGAACTCCCAATTGTCAAATGATTTTTTTTTTGACAGGTGTGGGCTTCAGGCAAGGATAGTCTCAGGCTTGACTAGGATTCCCCTCTTGGTCCAAAAAGACAGTTGACGCCAGCCTATTGCTCATCAAATATAGCCAATTGGAATCTTATCCCAGAATAGTGTGCACTCGTATGGCTGTGCAAGTGTGAGGGAGGACAGGAGGGTGAGTGAGAAATATGTTCCAGGCTACCCATCAAAAAAAGATGGTGTTTGTAGTGGTTTTTGGAGAAAATGATTTTTTAATTCAATTACCAACTTTTGCAAATGAAACTATTAGAACACATCTGCCATACTCTGGTGATCCTTTGAGTGAGGGGATATTTTCGTGATCAGGAGATATGTATTATAGAACATATTTTTCTAAAAGGACTTTGTAGTATTCTTGCATATTTGCTCACAAGGCTGGAAAAGAGATGATTAATCACCGACCCTTTGTTGAAACACAAAGGAAAATTTCACCCAGTCTGCTTCTGCTGAATTAGAGGGGGAACAAAATAACCATTAATGAGGATAACAGATGTTATTTTCTACTGATATCAATTGTAACTGCTAAATATGTAAAGCATTTCAATTACAGTCACTTCGATACCTTACTCCACGTCAGAAAAAATGTAAGCCACAATTAGCTCAGTCAGATACATCTGCCTTTACTATCATCAGGGCTCCACATTAAATAAGTTGACATACTATCTGAATGCTGTGCATGCAGTGTAGATTTAATGTTTAACTATTCTCCACCTCCTACATCTTGGTGTTCAGTTCCAGCTCTCCCATTACTATTACCTTCATTCTCTGTGTTGGCAGGGATGGAATCAATGACAAATGGGTGCAGAGGTTGAAGGTCATCTAAATTAAACTCGCCGTCATCTGGCAGAAGCTCTATTGTTGTTTTTGTTTCAGAGAGAGATGGAACCAGTGCGTCATTTCCATAGCTAATCCGTGTGTCGCTGACAGAGTTTGCCACCATGTCATCGATGTAGCTCTGCTCCTTCTGCAGCAGTTCATCTGTGTAAATACAATGCTAGGGTCACATTTTGGAAATGGTGTACAGGTCATGAAAAATATTAGCAATGACATCTAGAACTCATGATCAACCCACTTCGATTCAAAATACCAAGTGCCCATACATTACCAGTTTGAATGTGGAGGGGAAACTTTGGGAATCCAGCACTATCTCAATTTTGTTAACTGGAAGATCCTGAATTTACTGATTATTTCTGAAAGTTGTTGCTCCCATTCCCAATAGACTTTGGCTGGAACTTTTTGCTCGTCGGGGGTGGTCAGGAACCTAAACGCCGACCGCGATCGGCTCTGCACCGCAATTTTACGTGGGCGGGTCAATTAAGGGAGCTCAATGTCCGCCGGGTCCAATGGGCACTCGGCAGCCGATTCAAAAGTGGCTCAGGCAGCCCCTGAAGGCTGTCACAGAGGGACGCAAAGTCATCATGATGGGTCCGGTTGCTGGTGGACATGGCAGGCGGAAGGGCAGGTCGGCGGGGCAGTTGGCCCCAGGTTTCTCTGACAAATGCCTCGCTGTCCTACTATAGGTGGTGGCAGCATGGCGAGAAATCCTTGTCCCCAGGGACAGGAAGAGGAGGCCCCTCAACCTCACCAAAAGGGCCTGGGAGGCAGCGGCATCCAGGGTCAGCAGCCTTGATGTGATGAGGCACACATGGGTCCAGTGCCGGAAACACTTCAACGATATCCTGCGATTGGGACGGCTGAGTACCGCTTTGGCATGGGTGACTTAGCATAGCAGTTAAGAGCTGCCCAACCCCACCCCTGGATCTCTCTGTGTGAGTGGCAAATGTCAAAGAGGAAGCATCTGGGCAAGTGGGTGAGCACTGGCTGCTTGGACTGAGTATCTTGTGGCTCCAGGGTCACGTATCAGCTGAGCCCTGTGAGATATTCCTCAGGTGGGGTTGGCCAGGCTGCAATAGCAATGCAGGTACAGGGTGGACTAATCAAAGCTCTTCTATCCTTTCGGGAGAAAACATCCCATAACAATGGCGAGAGGTTGCGGACTGGCAGGTGGCCTCCCCACCTACTTACCTTGACCCGACATAAGCAGGAGGCCATGGAGCTGGAGAGGCGCCATGCATCTAGGTCAGCCGGCCACGGTGAGGTTGGGGTGCCACAGGGAGGTAAGAGTGCAGTGCACTGAGGTCAGAATGTCTGTCATTGCAACCATTCAACTGTAGTCTCTATTGATGTGAGCCTTGAACCTGTAATCCCCATTGGTAATAGAAAGACGTGTGTAATGACTTCAACTAATGACATGTCCTTGTTCTTCTTTTCAGGCTCACCAGCAGCCCATCAGGGTGAGGAGTCTGAGGGCCCACCGCTGACTCCAGAGGACAGCAACCAACAGAGCGCACTTCCGTTATTCCCTCTCTGTCAAGCAGGCACCAGTGTAGATACCGCACTTTGGTGGGCATTAGATCGGCGGCTAGTATCTCGGAGCACATTGGTGAGGGAACTTCACACTTGCTTGAGGCGCAGACGGAGGCAGAGTGCGCCCAGGGCGCCCGCAGTCAGAGGAGTGCTGGGGACTAGGACAATGCCATCTCGATGGATGATGCTGAGCCTCTGGAGTTGCCCCTGAGGCAGCAGATGCTGGACTTCCAGCAGGGTGTGCGGGAGGATCTGGCAGGGAAACATGAGGGAATGCATGCCATGGTCTCCGTTGTGGAAGTGTCCTCGTGGAGCACGAGCAACGCAATAACCTTCATGGCCGAGTGCAATGCCTCCTTCACAGAGAGTGTGGCGACTCTCCTGGAGAGGCTCCTCCAGGAGCTGAATCAGGGGTTTCTGGGGATGCGCTCGGACCTGCAAGCCCTCATACTGGCAATGGCCTTAGGTGGTCACTGTGGGAGATGGATTGGGCACCCAGCATCCCAGCTAGGTGCTCGTCCATCAATAGTGCACAGGGAGGTCCAGAGCGATCTCACATTGGCGCACAAACTGCCTATCATCTCAGCAGGCTCCACACGGGGCATTCCAGATGAGGTCAGCAGCTCCTCCGCCCCTCTGCCAGTGCCCATGGCATCCGATGAGGCTGCGGAGACTGGGGAGAAGCCAGCTGTGGCACTGGCCGCTCTCTCACAGGCGGGGCCAGCACAGGCTCCACGGGCCAGAGGATGCCTGCCAAAGTCATCAAGGCTAACTGGACAGCAGAGTGACCAGGCTGTCTCCAATTGCAGGCAAGGAGGGAGCAACTAGACGTAGCACCCGAAGTGCAAACCTAAAGCACCTTAATCACCACATGACATGAGTGCGGGTGATATTTGTTTTCCCCACTTTTAATTCTTAATTGGTGTGATGGAGAACACCTCTGAATTTCATTTGTTAACTTTATGGCAGGCACCATATCATTAAATATGTTTCTGTACAACAAGCTTCTGGGTGCTTCATTTGTTCTGCAGTTGCAGGGTAACCCATGATGTTATGGGTGACTTGTGGAGTGCCACAGGGTTTGGTCCTTGGGCCCCAACTATTTACAACCTATATTAATGGCTTGGATTCAGGGATAGAAGGTACTATAGCTAAATTTGCACATGACACCAAAATAGGTGGGAAAGTAAATTGCAAGGAAAAAATAAGAAATTTACAAATGGATATGGACAGATTAGGTGAATGGGCCAAAATTTAGCAGATGGAGTTTAACGTGAATAAGTGTGAGGTTATCCATTTTGGTTGGAAGAATAAAAAGGCGACTTCTTATTTAAATGGAGAGCAACTTCAGAATGCTTCAGTGCAGAAGGATCTGGGTGTCCCCGTGCATGAATCGCTGAAAGCTTGTATGCAGGTACAGCAAGTAATAAGGAAGACAAATGGAATTTTGGCATTTATTGCTAAAGAAATAGAGTATAAAAATAGGGAAGTGTTGTTGCAACTGTACAAGGCATTGGTGAGACCGCACCTGGAGTACTGTGCACAGTTTTGCTCCCCTTGAGGAAGGATGTAGTTGCACTGGAGGCGGTTCAGAGGAGGTTCACTAGGTTGATTCCAGAGATGCGGGGCTTGTCTTATGAGGAGAGATTGAGCAGTTTAGGCCTATAATCGCTAGAGTTTAGAAGGATGAGAGGAGATCTAATTGAAGTATATAAGATGCCAAAGGAGATAGACAAAGTAGTTGTGGAGCGGATGTTTCCCCTTTTGGTGCATTTTAGAACGAGAGGCCGTAGTTTTAGGTTAAGGGGTGGTAGATTTAAATCAGAGATGTGGAGGAATTACTTTTCTCAGAGGGTTGTGAATCTGTGGAATTCACTACCTCAGAGTGCAGTGGATGCCGGGACGCTGAATAAATTTAAGGAGGAGATAGACATATTTTTAATTTGTAATGGGTTGAAAGGTTATGGGGAGAGGGCAGGAAATTGGAGTTGAGGCCGAAATGAGATCAGCCATGATTGTAATGAATGGCAGGACAGGCTCGAGGGACTGAATTGCCTACTCCTGCTCCTAGTTCTTATGTTCATGTGCACACGCCATATGTAAATGGAATCCAAATTAGACTCAGCAATTATAGCCTGTTTGAATGGCTGTAATGGTCTTTGGAGTTGCTATAATTGTGCACCAATTTGAACGTTCAAGAAGAAAATTTAGAAAAAGTCAGAGTGAAAAATAATTAGAAAAACGATTGTGAAAATAAAATGTCAGCTTGGCTCAGTGGTAGTATTCTCACTTCTAAATAAAGTAGTTGTAGGTTCAAGCTGCTGAATGCAGTATTTATCTAGGTTATCATTCTGTATTGTAGTACAGAGGGAGTGCTGTATTTTTGAGGTGTAGCCTCAGATGAGAGGGTTCGCCTCGTGCTCTTGCCAAAATTTATCCCTAAATTACCACCAAAAACAGGTTAATGGCTATTTATTCCATGAGTATTCATTGGACTATGCTGTGTGCAAATTGGCAGTCACACTGCCTACATAAACAAAAGTAACTCCAGTTCAAAAGTACTTAATTGGCTATAAAGTGTTTTGGGACATCCTGGAAATTTGAAAGGTGTCATGTAAATGCAACTTTTATTTTATTTCCTTTAAAGCAGCAACGAGAGATTAAAGCAAGAAACGGGCAACACTAAGTGAAATATTTTGGGTAGGAGTTATTAATTTTAGCTGCCTGGATTTGGCAAATTAATCATAGAATGATAGAATAGTAATTCAGCACAGGAGGCGACCATCTGGCCCACTGTGTCTATGATAGACTCTGCAAAAGCAATTTAGCCAGTTCCACTCCCCCCACTTTCCTCATAGCCCTGCAAATTTTCTCTCTTAGTGTTTATCCAATTCCCCTTTGAAAGTCACAATTGAATCTATATCCACAACACTCAGATAATGCATTCCACTTGCTGCGTAAAAAAAGTTTCTCCTTATATCTGATACTTTTGCCAACCTTTTGTCTTCTGTAGTTCTTTACCCTTCCGCCAATGGGAATAGTTTCTCCCTATCTACTCCGTCCAGATTCCTTAAGATTTCGAACCCCTCTATCAGTTCTCGTCTTAAACCTGATCTTCTCCAAGAAGAACTGCCCCAGCTTCTCCAATCTATCCACACAACAAGAGTGCCTCACCGTTGGAACCATTCTCACAAATTTTGTCATAAACCCCTCTAAAGCTTTCACATCCTTCCTACTGTGCAGTGCCCAGAATTAGACGAAATACACCAGTTCAGGCCGAACTAGTGATTTTTTAAAAAAAAAAGGCTGATTATAACTTCCTTAAAACATGTGGTTAAAAACTAAATGCAGATCTTTGCCAAATGGCAATAGTAGAGAAACACTGAGCTGATCTGAACTCAGAATTGACTGGTCTTCAGGAGCATAATTACTTGTGACAGGCGACAGATCTGTAATTTTGTTAAAGATTATAGTTCTCTGCTCTCAGAAAGCTGAATTTTAAAAAGAGCATTCCTGCTGAACTCAATGCAACATGTTAAATTAAAAAAACTCTAACCTCTTTAAGGGTTGTTTTTTTGATTTTAAACTGAATAATTTTCTGAAGTGAGACACTTTATGTTACAACAGCAATAATATACTGTAATTACTAAGGGCAACCTAATTCATAGTAACATTCTTTATCAAGATTCTTTGTACAGCACTACTCTGAATACAAAGCAGAACATTTTTTCAACATAAATATAAATACAGAAAATGCTGGAAAAACTCAGCAGGTCTGGCAGCATCCCTGGAGAGAGAAACTGAGTTAACATTTCATGTACGTATGACTCTTCTTCAGAGCTGAAGAACAGAAATGTGATGGATTATATACTGTTTAAGAGGGAGCAAAATAGAAGGTCAGGGATAGTTGGGTACTCAGGAGAGATTTGACAAAGATGTCATGGACACAAGACAAAAGGATTGTTAATGGTAGTGTAAAGACCAAAGAAGGTGCTGATAGCGGCATAAAGGTAAGATAGCAATGTGCTAATAGCAGAACAATTTTCAACATGTCTGCCTTAGGCAAGGAATACAACAATGTTGCTTCCCCAGGCAACAGTTATTCAGTTTCTTCACGAAGCTACAAGCACACAACTGTCAGCAGATGTTTCAAAATACTAAGCAAGAAAAAAAGTGCTCTAAATTTATTTCAAAAGTATAAGGGCAAAGCACTTAGCAAATTTGCATTGAGAAATTTGAAATTTGCTTTACGAAAGAGCACATGTGCCTGTATTTAAAAGTGCTCTTTTCTATACGAACTGAGACTATATTTAAGGTGAAGAGGCGCTTACTAAATAACGTGCAATAAATTCTCATATAAACACTTTTCGTGGCATGTTAAATGATTAAATGTTTAGCGATTTAAAGACCTGGCACTGCATGCCACACTGAGTAGATTCACTTAGTAACTATTCATTTTACTCATAGTATTCCTTTTTAAAAGGATTTTATTTATTGACTGGATCTGCCAGGGTTGCCATTTTGGCATTAACAGAAAGCTGTGCTAAATCAATGTAGTGCAGGAGTCTATTTTTATTTAACAAGGCCCATAAGATTTCTAAATCCTTTTTCTGCAATTTTCTCTTCCTTTGTCCAGATGTTTCGGATCTTGTTGAGGTTCAAACATAAGCAGTCTCTGGCATCTTACTCATGTAGTCATTATATATATAAGAGCCCATACAGTGAATTCAACTGAAGCAGGTAGTACAATTGAACCAATCCTGTGCTCACCAATCAAACACTTACTATCTACTGATCTGTGGCTGAAAATGTAAGTGTGAAGATTGACTGGGTTTTCCCCTCTGTTGCCTGGGGTTTCATGGTCAATTAAATTGAATCTGGGATTTTCTGGCCTATACAGATGATTATACTGGCCATCGTATTTACCCACCAGATGCATGGGACTAATGGCCTACTCCAAGTCCTTTCGGCCTTGCTTGTGGTATGGTTAAAAAGGGCAATAATTACAAGAACCAACGCATTTATAGAAACGTACCAACTTCATCTTGGATCTCCTCTGCAACTGATGGGACCTTGTAAAGCAGCGACAAGCTCTGGTTCATACGTTCATCAATTACACGTAGGTGAGTCATTACCTACAAGAAAGGCAAAAGATGGAAATTTTAACTGAGCTTTTTCACTGGATACTTGGAGACATTCACACTCATTGGCTTGACTACTGTTACTGGGAAACCTCAATCACTCATTTCCCTGTGGCTGCAAAATGTTTACACAGCGCTTCCTTATATGATATGCAAACTTTGTCATTTAAAACTCTCCAGCCTTAGAGCTTTCTTGAACCAAGTCCCTCTCAGCTATCTCCCTATGCTCGCTGATTTATCCTGGTTCCCGGTTAAACAATGTTGCAATTTTAAAATGCTTATCCTTGATTTCAAATGCCTCCATGGCCTCGCCCCTCCTCATCTCTGCAATTACCTGCAGAGCGACAGCTCCCCTAATCCGTGTCCTTATTCACACGAAGTTCCATTCCCCTATCACCCCTGTTCTTACTGGCCACATTAGCTATAGGTCAAGCAACACCTTGATTTTAAAACTCTTACCCTTGCTTCCAAATCGCTCCATGATCTCGCCCCTCCCTGCCTCCTTGTTGTCATCTAGGCCCTTCCTTGTCTATGCTACCAAAACACTCAAGAGTTGCCAGGATTTATTCTAATCAGTTTAATAATGAAAGCAAGGACTCATTTTCACAGCTTGCAGAAATGTATTCTTGTCAAGATGTCTCAGGTACAGACAGAAAAACCAAGGTTCATTGCTATTTTTGCACTTGTGGTCAAGCTATTAAGACCATGAAACAAAATTTCAATGAACTTGCACATAGTCAGGTATTGATATGTCTCAAGTTATTTTCCAGCTCTGTTTCCACCATCCCTGATTCACAAATGAGTGACCCATTTAGGGAGCTGGGGTTACTCAATAAGTGGTTTTCCTCAATCATAAGCACATTAAGCTGACAAAGGGGTAGGAGGAGGGTTTGAAAAGAACCAAAGTTACATCTATATAGGGAGCGGATGGTGGATGGTAGTGGCATTGTCACAAGACCAGTAATCCAAAGACCCAGGGTAATGCTCTGGAGACCGGGTTCGAATCCCATCTTGGCAGATGTCCCACCAGCAAGACAGTCCCAGCAGCGGTATACAGTCAGGAGGGAGTTGTCCTGGGAGTCCTCAGCAAAAGAAATATGAATTGCTAATTTCTAACTCTATAACCTAAACTCTACCCCTGCTTAAATCCCTATACACACACATACAAGACACACAAAAGCATGGATTTTAAGGGTGGGATAAAACAGTTCAATAGCACCAATTCTGAAGTACAGGATTCGATGGGGTGATTTTTATCGATGTCTTCCAAATTCCTTTCAGCTCTTGAGGATGACACGAGGTGGTCTTCCTGTGCTTTCAGTATTTAGTTCACTGGTTGAGCACTTGTCTTTCAATGGGCTGAGTTTTGCTGTCGGCGGGGCCTGCTCGCCGACGCGTAAAATGAAGCAGGATGACGTCTCATCCCGCCCCATTTAAGTCTTCAGGAACGCGGGCCCGAAGCAAAATCAGCTGCGGGCCCGCCAACCTGTCAATGGCCAATTGAGGCCATTGACAGGATCATTAAAACAAATAAAGGACCTGCCCGTCCAGCAGGCCAGGAGCCCCGGCAGGGAATAGAAAAAACGAAACCTCATCCACTGGCGGGATGAGGTTTCATGTAGGGATTTAAAAAGTTTAATAAAGTTTTAGTGTTAATTATGAACACGTCCCATCTCATGAGAGGGACATGCTAAGGATTTTTTTTCCTTCTATTTTTAATGTTTTTAGAACTGTCAATAATCTCCCTGAGGCAGCACTTAACCTCAGGGAGATGTGCACTTTTTTGTGTGCATGCGCGAAAGAGTGCACTCTTGCTTTTGGGGAATCCACACAGGAAGCGCATAGTGCTTCTCAGCGGACGTCATGCTGCGGGGGGGGGGGGGGGGGGGGGGGGGGGGGGGCGGGCGGTAATTGGCTCGCCCACGTAAAATGGCGGCGGGGCCTGCTTCTCCGGCGTGGATCGGCTCCCTGCCCGCCGGAGATTGGGTCGGGCCCGCCCGCCCAGAAGGCAGAAAGTTCTGCCCAATGTCTCTAACAGTGATTTTTCCCGTTGCCTCTTGACAGGGGTTTTCAGAGACAGAGCAGGTTATAGAGATATGAGGAGAAAAAGCCAGCTAGCTATTATTGTGGAATTACAGGGATCCTCCGCACACAAGAGCAAGAGGTTTTAGTTTTTTTTCCCCTTCAGGCTAGGAGCTATTCTGCTGCACTGCCCTCACATGAAACCTGGTCATCTGGTCAGGAGCCAACTGAAACATTGTTGCCAGGCAGCTCCCTTGGTCCAGGATTCCTTTCCAGCACCATCCTGTCTCTCATGGCACACTCTGTTCCAGGACAACACTGTGTATGTCTCTCATCCTGTTCCAGTGGCCATGTCTTTCAAATGCAGCCATTGTAATTTTAATCCACAGTCCAACAGAAAATAAAAAGATATGTTCGTTATGTTTTACATTGCCAAATTAACATAGGCACAACAGGTTGGTGCAAAATTATACACACTTCTATTGGTTTGAATTTAAAGTCTACCAAGATCAGAACGTGAAATGGAGATGCAACGCTCTTACTTGTGATTTTATCTGGGCCGCCTTCTTGGGATCAACCATACGAACGTGTTCAAAATGCTTCAGGGTGTGCTGCCTGTCTTTCTGCTCAGCGCGGATATATTTCTTCAGTGCATTGAGGACATGTCGGGGCTAGAAAGAAACAGCCAAGTTACTTTGATATAATTTTTTTCTGCTGAAAGCTCTGCACTAAAATTTGCAGGTGAATTAAAGCTAAAAATCCCAATCAGCAGCATATTCTTCATGCCTTCTAAAAAAATCATACTTCAGTTTGACCCAGATTGTTCAATATTTAATAAAGTAGGGTCTGAAATAGATTTCAGAAAACTCATTAAATGTCAGTGCCCCACAATAGTCTGCTTTACCAGGCACATAGCAGGGGCTGAAATTCTATTTTACTCTCAGGACTCCTTATTCTGAAGAGGATCAAAATTTCAGGAATGCAGAGTTCATATACTCGAGCAAGTAGACTCCACTCTTTGACCTGGTGGAGACATGCAGGTCCCAAGGAGCCACTGGCAGCTTCTTGAGAACCCGGGCCTCGAATTCCCGAAACACTGAAAATTTAAGATGGGCCAGGGAGGAAATAAAATTGAATTGAGGTAGGTTTTGTTTTAAACTAAAAAGGACCCACACCCACTTGCCAAGTTATTCTGTCTTCTCTTCCACCGGTGTTTATACAGCATCTCTGGAAGAATGAGCAGGAGATCTTATCCACAGCATCTACCAATGTCACTCTATACTGCCAACCAGGAAATCAATGAACTAGGCCCAAGGTAACTGGACCTCCTGTTTCCTTCCTTTGGGCAGAACGCCTGGACTTCTCTTGGCAAACTTCTCACAGGACAGTTGGAATGAGACCAAGAATACATAGGAAACTACAGGGAGTAGCCCACAGGCCTTTACCAGTGCAACCGAATACCAACACTATTCTGAATGCACCATATCATTTAAGAGAAAACAAGGCAGCTCATATCACTGAACAGAGAGAAACTCTTTAGTATGAAACAATTTATGATTAGTTCTTTTAAAAATAAAATCTTCAAAATGTAACAAGTTATGAACCAAAGCTTTAAACTCCCTTGAATTAACAATTCGCAATGTGCCAATTTTAAATGGACATTTTTTTTCACTCCATCTAGTTATGCACTTACCCGGGGTGGATCAGCCTGCAGTGCAGCAAGGTAATTTTCCAGTGCAATACGGCGTCTATCATTCAGCATGGCCTCTACCCTTGCCATGTGGGTCTCTACCAATTGCTGCCTCTCACTTGCTGCTTCCTGTTCTAGTGATTCTACCATCTCCTGGAAACGCTTAAAAGATCATAAATGGCTCCCATTAAAAAAAATGGTATGAGCTTCCAATTTCTAATTCAAAAGACGAAGGTTGTAAAATGTAGACAGTGATTTATATTAACAGTCCAGACAAGATCTAGCATACAAAAGGTACAACAGCATCATGCCTATTTACAAAGCTGGAACACACAGATGTAGAATAAATCTCAATGATTTACAATATTAAAACTAGTCATGCATTCCCTTCCTTCTCCAAAACAGCAACTATGCCAAAAACACAATGCTGCATCCACATTCATGAACTTTGTATGCAGGATTTTAAAAAAATATCCCATTCATGCTTACCTGAATGACAGCCTTTTTGTCAGCTTTAGGCAGGTTTTTAGCTTGACGCTCGGCTTCTTCCCATTCCCTCATTATCTAAAAGATAACATAGTCCATTCAAAAACCCGGTTCATGATTAATAATTCTCAAAATGAAAACCAGGAACCCCAGAGAAGCAGGCTGCAACTATTGTCACGCAAGCATACTGGATTAGTATTTAGTTCATTCGCTTCAATGCGAATAGTACATTGGTACTAAGGTCATTGATAACATTGATTAAACAGATCAATGGACATAATACAGGACCAGTAAAACTGCTGTTAATCTAGCTACAGATGCAAAGAGCTAAAAAAAAAAGAGTCAAGGTGAAATAAACCAACCTTTGACATGCGCTCTCTATGTTTGGCCTCCAACCTCTCCTTTGCCTTCTGGAAATAAGCATGCTCATTCTCATCACCGGGTGTTTCAAGGTATTTGTCAACAGCATCTGGCGTACTAGCAGCTGTAGTGGGGACTAAGGATGGAAATGACAAAAGAAGCTCATAATCAAAGTGATCCAAGAGGGAATTTGAAAAAGGCCAAGTAACCCAAGTCTGGAAAAGCTCAACTCCGTCCAGACTTTAATATCAGTACAATATCTGGGGAGGCTCTTGCACCCCTCAGCATCCTAGACAAGATGCAAGAAAAACCTTGGCTAATGGCCCTTGTCTCATTTCTAGTCTCCAAACTCCCTCTCCAATGTATTGATATAGTTTTTGTCCCATCAGTTTGGCTATGGTTGGTGATCCACTGAAATGTCCTCTCGTTCTTTCTCATTCCAATTATGTCCTGTGCATTCTCCTCCTGCTGTGCTCCCACTGTGTTGTAAAGACTTGTTGCGTTGCTGCTATGACACAATGATAGCCTGAAACCCTTTACCACACTCAGTTCTTGAACTTTAATCCTTTTACACTTGGGAGTTCTCCCTGAACATTTACTTGTTGCTTTCCCTATAATCTAACACACATACCACATTGTGATGTGATAGCCAAAATAGATACTCCTTGTTCAGATCCTTGTATTATGAAATATTAACATGATTTCTGTATATTTATGTCCTAGTGTTCTAGAATGAGCATTCTATTAACTTTTTAAAAAGCATTCAACATACATTCTGCAACTAATTTAAAGTCCCTTTTGCAGCGTGTGCCTATTTAAACTTCATTATATGCTTATCATTCATTATTTCTGTTCTACAATTTTATTTGCTCAATTTATTGGAGATTCGTATGGCTTTAACCAAATTAGAAGCCTTTCATGGGGAACTTAGACAAAACCTTTCTCAAAACTCAAAACACAAGATTGCCACACTCTACCTTATCTAAGTTCAAAGCCCCATAGTTTGTCAGTGAGGTTCTTCTCTTCCTTAATCCACACCAGCAGTTTCTCATTAAATTCTTGATATAAAGATATTCCTCCCTAGAATATATATCACTGTAGGTTCCTGTGTTGGCTTTTCAAAAGCTATTGCCAGTTGAACGTCATGAAAATCAGAAACTCCTCTATAACAAGTCGTCAATGACCAACAAATTTTCTCCTTGATCTCTTTCAGCACATTAGAATATATACTATCCAGCAAGAATGTCAAAGGCAAGTAGAATTAATCTATGGTATAGATAATTCAATGTCCATCTTGAACTAAACAGAATGAACTCTTCTTGATCAGTACACTTATCATGGAATTTATGGGTCTTCTAAACAGCCTACTACGAGAAAACCAGGGTAAGTTCTACTTTAAAGGCACCAAAATCAATGAAGGCAGTTTGTTGTCGATGCAAAAATAACAAATTGAAAGATTGACAAAAACTGCAGGAAAATGTAATTTCAAAACTCCAGCTGATGATCTGACCAGAAGCAAAACAAACAGCCAAAGCCTAAATATTGATCTGAGTGAGAGGCTGAGTACACACACATTTTCCAAAGGAAATTAGACATGAAGCGATAAGTGCATTGGACATGAAATAGTGAATCTAACGTTACCTTTGCTAGAAATGCAATATGATCAATTCCTGATTCCAGATCGTTAAATAAACACTATCTAAACTGTCTGTGACTGAGGTCTTCATATCTTCTGGATTGGATGCATTTTTAATCCACTACAGATGAGAAATTGGGATTTCAATACATGTTATCCTTCATTGGGTGGTATTGGGTGTAAAAGCATTTTAAAACAAATGCCATTGAGTTATAGTTTTTTTAAAACATCAGAGCCAAGCTTGAATAAATATTATGAAGCCCCAAATGACTTGAAAAGGAGACAAGATTACCAAGAATATTGATTCCAATCATACAGTTGAGACAACAGCAAAGGAACCAGTTAATTACAAAAGGTGACAAAGGGAGGGAAATGAAAAATGTCAGTGCCTCCCATATGCCAAGTCCCTATCTCAGCACCTCCTGGAATGCTTTCTCTAGAAACCAGGTACTCCACCTGGGCAACGGGGAAGAGAAAACAGTGCCAGTTGCTAAAAATTGGGCAGTCATGGCAGCTGAGAAACCTTGGGAGAAAGAAGATAGTTAACAGCATTTTGAGATTAGAGAAAAGAAAGCGCCAGTTTTGTTACTTGGAAAGGACAGGGGTGGTTTGGTGAATGTAAGAGCCTAGTTATGCAAAGAATCATGATCTTTCAAGAATGATAATTATTGACAAAATAAAATTTGTAAGATAGAAAAAGACTGAGGCTTGAAAGGATTGTAAAAGATAGGGAAAAAATGGATCCAAATGGCAGCAGACAGACTTATTTGTGTGGCTGCTTCAAATAAAACATACCATCATGGAACTGACCAATGCTAAAACCTGGATTTTTCATTTTTCAAACGATACGTCATAGCAAGACAGCTTTTTAAATGGCATCATATTCCAAAGTATAGGTTAATAAATTTATAGTGAACACTGCATTTTAGGCTTTTGAAGCTGAGAAGTGTTTGAAGTTGTTATGGAGAATCCACCATCATCTCAGGTCAGACTCCATTCATAAACTTGCAAGTGTGCCAGAAGGCTAAGAGAGAGCTAATCAAACACAGCTCCTGTTTGGGATATCATTGTGGAGGATTTATTTCCCTTCCAAAATAGAAATAGGAAGCCAACTTGCACCTCAAAGTGACAAGCGTTGTGCATTCACTGCGGTTTGCACACAAAACTATCTCAGTACCACTTTATTTCACCTGAAATACTAAGTAAATAACTGCAAGCTGTGTTCAGAAATATCATTACACGAAGTCATTCATTTTGAATAACCTAGAAGACACTTCAGCAGTTGCATGCAGGATTTAATTTTCACTTTCATTTAAGCTGCTTCCAAACAAACTGCAGTGGCTCAAAGAGGCAGCTCACCACCTTTCTTAAGGGCCATTAGGGATGGGCAATGGATGCTGGCCTAGCTAGCAATGCCCACATCCCACAAATGAATAAAATAAGCAAGTAGATGTGGTGCTTTTAATAGCGAAAAGCAAATCTTTGAAAGGGGAGATCTAATGGCAGCACTTAAGGTAATTTTAGTTTACACGGTGAGTGCAGTTCAGAATGTCACTATTTTATCGAGTTTATTTCTGTAGAATATCCAAATTTCATTATTTGTGAGCTGTTTATTTTAAATTTTTTTTGTATTTTTTCTTGGGACGTGGACATCGCCTACAGGGCCAACATTTGTTGCCCATGCCTAATTGCCCTTGAGAAGATAGTGGTGAGCCACCTTCTTCTTGAGGTGTAGGTAAACCAAAAATGCTCTTACGGAGGGAATTCCAGGATTTTGACCCAGTGACGGTGAAGGAATGGCGATACAGTTCCCAGCAGGATGGTGTGTGGCTTGGAGGGGAATTTGCAGGTGGCGGTGTCCTCATGCATCTGCTGCCCTTGACATTCTTGGTGGTAGAGCTCGCAATTTGGAAAGAGTTGTCAAAAGGAGCTCTGGTGAATTCCTGCTGTGCATGTTGCATAGTGCATACACTGCCACTGTGCGTTGGTGGTGGAAGGAATGAGTGTTTAAGATGGTGGACAGGGTGATCAGGTCGACTGCTTTGCCATGGATGGTGTTGAGCTTCTCGAGTATTCTTGGAGCTGCACTTACTGAATCTTTACAGTGCAGGAGGGCATTCAGCCCATCAAGTCTGCATTGGCTCCCTGAAAGAGCATTCTACCAGTCTCACTCCTTCCATATCGCTTGCACATTCTCTCTCTCCAGATAGAAATCCAATTCCTTTTTAAGTAACTTGATCAATCCTGCCTGCACCAACCTCTCAGGAAGTTTGTTCCAGATTCCAACCACCCTCTGGATGAAAAAAATGTTCCTCATCACTTTTATTCCTTTTGCTAATTACTTTTGAATCTATGTCCTCTAGTTCTTGATGCTCCCTCAAGTGGGAACAGTTTCTCACTATTTACCCTGTCCATACCTCGCAGGATCTTGAATACCTCTATCAAGTCTCCTCTCAGCCTTCTTTTTTTCAAGGAAAACAGTCCCAACCTCTCCAATTTATCCTCACAGCTAGAGTTCTTCAACCCTGGAATCATTCTTGTGAATCTTCTCTGTACTATCTCTAATGCCTTCACATCCTTCAAGTATGGCACCTAGAACTGGATGCAGTACTCCAGATGAGGCCTAACTAGTGCCTTATGCAAGTTTAAGATGACCTCCTTACTCTTGTACTCAACACCCCTATAAATAAAGTCTAAGATACTATATGCGTTATTAACTGCTCTCTCAACATGCCTTGCCATCTTCAATGACATCTCCACTGAGGTCCCTCTGCTCCTGCACCTCCTTTAGAGTTTCCCCCTTCATTTTATACTGTCTCTCTATATTCTTCCGACCAAAATGAATCACCTCACACTTCTCTGCATTGAACCTCCATCTGCCACTTGCCTGTCCAATCCATCAATATGGCTAAGTCCTTTTGAAGTTCAAGACTATCCTCACCACAGGTGACAATGCTTCCAATCTTTGTATCATCTGCAAATTTTGAAATCATGCCTGGAACATCACAGTCTAGGTCATTTATATATGTCAGGAAGAGCTAGGGTTCCAACGCTGACCCCTGGTGACCTCCACTACAAACTTCCCTCCAATCCAAAAAGAATATCCATTAACCACTACTCTTTGTTTCCTGTCACTCAGCCAATTTCTTATCCAAGTGTCTATTCTCCCTTTTGTTCCATGAGCTGGAATTTTGCTCTGATGTTTCAAATGCCTTTTGAAAATCCATATACATCACATCAACATGTTGCCCTTATCAACCTTCCGTTACCTCCTCAAAAACTCCAGCAAGTTAGTTAATCATGACTTTCTCTTCATGAATCCATGCTGGCTTTCCTTAATTATCCTGCACTGGCCTAAGCGATTATTGATTTTGCCCCGGACTATAGTTTCCATAAGTTTCCCTAGTACTGAAGTCAAACTGACCAGACTATAGTTGCCGGCTTTATCTTGGGACCCCTTTTTCAACAAGGGCTTAACATTTACAATTCTCCAGTCCACTGGCACCACCCCTGTCTCTGAGGAAGGCTAGAGGATTATCGCGAGTGCCTCTGTAATTTTCACTCTCACTTCCCTCAATACCCTTGGATGCATCTCATCTGATCCTGGCTCCCGATAAAATTTAAGTAAAGATAGCCTTTCTAAAACCTCCTCCTTCTCAACTGTAAGTTCTTCTACTGTACAAGTTACCTTCTCTCTCACCTCAGCCTGGGTAACATCTTCTTTCTTTGGAAAGACAAATGCAAGGCTTTTGTTTAATACCTCCGCTATTTCCCCTTCCCCATGTACAAGTATCCTTAATCGGCCCTACTCTTTCTTTACCATCTGTCTATTATTTGTATGCTTATAGAAGACCCTTTTAAATTAGCTGCCAGTCTCTTTTCATGCTTGCTCCTTGCTTTTATTAGTCTTTTTGCTTCCTCTGGTCCTTCTATATTCAGCCTGATTCTCCATTGTATTTTCTACCTGACTTCTGTCGTATGCATACTTTTTCCTTTTCATCTTCACTTCTTTCTCTCTCATCATCCAGGGCGCTCTGGATTTATTTGTCCTACCTTTCCCCTTCAAGGAAATATACCTTGATATTGCCTGCAATACCTTTTCTTAGAAGGTAGCCCATTGTTCACCCGCTGTCTTTTCTGCCAACATTTAATTCCAAATCACACAACTCAGATACATTCTCATCCCATCAAAGCTGGCTTTCCTCCAATTAATTATCCCTGCTCTGGATTGTTCCTTGCCCTTTTCCATAGCCTACCTAAAACTTATGATACAATGGTCACTGTCCCATAACTGGTCTTCCACTGATATTTGATCCACTTGGGCCAATTCGTTCCCCAGAATCAGGTCCAATAGTGCGCCCCTCTTGGGCTGGAAATGTACTGCTGCAGAAAATTATCTTAAACACATTCCAGGAACTCTCGCACCTCTTGTCCCTTTGCACTATTCCTATCTCTGCCCATATTTGGATAATTTAAGTTTCCCATTATAATTACTCTAATTCTTGCACACCACTGTAATTTCTTTGCAGATTTATTTCTCTAAATCCCTTCCACTAGTTGGTGGTCTATATGCAACACTGATCAATGTTATTGCATCTTTTTCATTCTTTATACCTAGCCAGAAAGATTCCATCTTTGACCCCTCTGGAACATCCTCTCTCTCCAGTGCTGTAATGCCATCTTTAATCAATTCTGCCACTCCCCCCGCCTCTTTTCCTTATTTCCATGTCTCTCAAACACCTTGTACCCAGGAATATTTAATGTCCAGTCCTGCCCTTCTTAGAACCAGGTCTCAAAGCAATATTATAAATCCATTTGTGTACCTGTGCCTGTAGTTCATCAATCTTATTAATCACACTTCGCCAATTCACATACACACACAATAGCCCTGATTTAGGCTTTTTTTTACTTTCCCCCTTACTCTGACCCCATTTAATGACTTATTATTGCTTACTCTAATTCTATCAAACTCTCAAAGTATCCCTTCTACCTTGATACTACTCTCTGATATATCCTCTTTATCAGTTAATATTTCTTTACTTCCCACTGCCAGTTCCTTTCCTCTCCACACAATTTCCCCTCAGGTTCCCATCCCCTAGCCAATCTAGTTTAAACCCTCCTGACAGCACTAGCAAATCTCCCTGCGAGGACATTAGTCCCAGTGCTGTTAAGGTGTAACCCATTGTTCTTGTACATGTCCCACCTCCCCCAGAACCAGTCGCAAGGCCTCAGAAATCTAAAGCCCTCCCTCCTTCTCCACTTCGCCAGCCACATGTTGAACTGCTCAATCTTCCTATTCATGTGCTCACTAGCACGTTGCACTGGAAACAAACCTAAGATTACAATTCCTTACCGAACTCCCTAAAATCTGCTTTCAGGACCTCATCTCTTTTCCTACCAGGTCATTGGTCCCAATGTGGACCACAACCTTGGCTGTTCACCCTCTCCCAAAAGAATGTCCTGCAGCTGATCTGTGACATCTTTGACCCTGGCACCAGAGAGGCAACACACCACCCTGAAGTCTACGGCCGCAGAAACACACATCTGATCCCCTAACTATAGGATCCCTACCACGACAGCACTTCCATGCTTCCTCCTCCCCTCCTGTGCAACTGAGCCACCAGTGGTGTCACAAATTTGGCTCTGGCTACAGTCCTCTGAGGAATCACCTCGCTCACCAGTATCCAAAATAGAAAAATGGTTAGATAGCTTCAGGGGATTCCTGCCCTGCCTGCCTTTTCTCTTAGGTATTCTGGCAGTCAACCAATCCCTTTCTGCCTGTGTACTTCTTAGCTGCTGTGTGACCACCTCTCTAAACGTGCAATCCATGTAATCCTCAGCCTTGCAGATGCACCACCATGACTCCAGCTGCCGCTCGCGTTCTGCAACCCGGAGAAGTTTCTACAGCTGGCGACACTTCCTGCACATGTAGTCATCGAGACACTTTATGCCTGCATGACTTCCCACATCCCACAGAATGCACATTCCACACAGCAGAGCTGCACTACCTTAAACATTATATAAAATGTTTACTACAGTATGGCATAATATAATTCACCTGTCACTCATGAATCGTCTCCTCTGTGCAGAATTCAGAAAAGCCTATACTTACCAATCAATTTACAGGGCTCCTATGATGTCACTTATAGGTTTTACCTGTAAACTCCCAGCTCTCTCTCTCCCAGCTGTTTTACGGGCTCGACTTCTACAAAATCCCCATGGCTTTCTGGGCTCTCTTACGTTACTTAGTCAACTCATCCAGGCAAGTGGACAGGCTGTGGGGAGTCAGGAGGTGAGTTACTCGCTTCAAAATTCCCAGTCTCTGACCTGCTCTTATATACTTGATATTTACATGGCTGGTCCAGTTCAGTTTCTGGTCAATGCTAACCCTCAGTAGGTAGATAGTGGGGGACTCAGTGATCATAATATGATTGAATGCTGAGAGCAGGGGCTGGTCAGATTCTCTCTTGTTGGAGATGGTCATTGCTTGGGATTTGCGTGGCATGAATGTTACTTGCCGCTTTCAGCCTAAGCCAGGTCTTGCTGCATATAGACACAAACTGCTTCAGTATCTGAGGAGAATTATACTGAACATTGCACAATGAACAAGCATCCCCATTTTTGGCCTTATAATGGAGGGAAGGTCATTGATGAAGCAGCTGAGGATAGTTGAGACTAGGGCACTAACCTGAAGAACTCCTATAACGATGTCCTGGGACTGAGACGATCGGCCTCCAACAACCACAACCATCTTCCTTTTTTGATATATGACTCCAACCAGTGGAGAGCTTTCACTGCCCTGATTCCCATCAACTTCAATTTTGTCAGGGCTCCTTGATGTCCCACTTGGTCAAATGCTGACATGATATCAAGGGCAGTCACCCTCACCTCCACTCTTAGTTCAGTTTTTTAGTGCATGTATGGATCAAAGTTGTAATGAGGTTAGCAGCTGAGCGATCCTGCAGAACCCAAACTGAACATCAGTGAGCAGGTTATTACTGTGTATGTGCTACTTTGTAGCACTGTCGACAACCTTCCATCACTTTGCTGATGATCGAAAGGAGGATAATGGGGCAGTTAATGGCCTGATTGCATTTTACCTGCTTTCTGTCGACAGGATGTACCTGGGCAATTTTTCTAAAGGCATCAGCTGGACTTTTGCAACAACCCATCAAACCTCAGTGCTTTTTTTCTGGTGCCATCCCAAAAATAACCAGATTTATCTAATTTCAGTTCAAATTTGCTATGGTGGGATTTGAACACTCAATCTCTGGGTCAGTACCATATCCTCTACACGACCTTAACAACAGGAATGGAGTCAGCATGATGAAGCGTTCTCAGAAACTTAAGAGTATAGAGACAAGGTGGGTAAATGAAGTTGAGATACAGATCAGCCATGATCTAACACATCAGTAGAACAGGCTCAAATAGTCAACCCTTGCTCCAAGTGAATCTCGCTACCCTACCTGATGTCACCTCAACTTTGATCCCATTGTGAATTTTTATTAGGGATGAAAAGCATAACTGATTGAACAAGGAATTTGAATGTTATTAATTTTAAGGAGATGAGGTCTAAGAATTTGCTAACAAAATGGTTTCAAGGGATGCACATATTCCTATTCATTCAGCTCACTTCATTATGGTAATGAGACCAATCCAAGACAACCCTGAAAAGCGCAGCCAATTCTCCTGAGAAAGAGAATGTGGTAAAACTATTATAAATGATGAGGGATATATGGAGCTCTGTTCAGATAAGGCTTTAGATGCAACAAAATGTAAAATAAGAAAACTGAATATTCACCATATGGAGCACTGAAAATGTGAATTATTTCTTGTTGGGGGATAGAAATTTGGTGGCAAGAAAGGAGAATTTTGGACCTGCTGCAACTTGTCAATTTTAGAGCCAATTCATAAAAACTGACTTTAATCACTGTATAGTTGTTCATTTGCAACATGCAATCTAAGGAGTGCCAGGGAAGCCAAATTTTCAATGATTAGCTGAAAGATTAGTGGTGTGAGAAATAACTGACTTTACTCAAATTTAGTCACTTTCACAGATTGGGATTATTGCATTTCTTTTCCGAATTGGGCGAGATGCTTACTTCATCCAGACTGCAGACTGTAGGATAGAATAATTCATTTAGAGAGTTCTAACATTATATAAACTATCATGCAAAATGGACTAAAACTTGACTATTGAAATACACTCAAAGAGCATTGTAATTCATCAGGAGTCTTCATTTGAGTCATTAGATCTCTCACTTGGAATAAATTCTGAATTCCTATATTTTAATACAATGCTTACAACTCAGCAGAGGTTTAAATCCTATTGTATATTCTTTATTTGCTGTGCAAAAGTGTGGCTATTATACAGGGCAATCATGTATCATACAAATTTAGAATTTACACTTTCCTGATGCTTCCCTGTAGAGAAGCAAACTGGTGCAGTTTTATTGGGCAAAATGACTTATTTTTCTGTTGTTAAATGATTATAGCTTTCCTCTGCAATGCAGAGCGAATGTTATTATTTGTTACTGTTTTGAGGAAGGAAAAGATCTTTTTCTCGAATTTTCTCCTTTTCTTACTTCTTCCCCAAAAATGTACTGCAATTGCAAAGGACTATTGCAATGCCAAATGGAACTACCAGCAGACTATTCAGAGCTTGTATTAAAGGGAATTGAGATTATAAATAATACTATGGCCTCTCCTGCTCTCAGGAGCTGGTACTGAACTATTTTTAAAAAGTATTGGAGACTTGAGTGTGTGGTCAGTATACTGCCAGCATAGTTATGGGGCCCCGTGAATTGAACTCAGGGGTCCTGGGCAAGTTACCAGGAATCTGATGGTTACTGGCATCTGGGAAATTGTAACCATTATAAGCCCCTGTCTTCAGGAGGACAAGAAAAGGAGAAGATTGGAAAAAATCTAACTTTTCCTCTGTAAAAACAGTAACAAATGAGAACTTTCGATTTCCTCTGTGATACAGAACCATAATCATGTAAAAGCACAGAAACAAGCTATTTCGTTCATTAAGTCAGCACCAATGCTTTTCTCTGAGGCCACTGACTCTCATCTTAGTTTCTTGCTCACCTCCTATATATCCCTTAATATATTTAATTCCATCTGTAGCCAATGACATCTCCAAGGATCTGCATACAGATCAGGAGGAGAAGCAGGCCAAGGATAGATCCTTGACAAGAATCCAGAAATGATTATGCAGAGATGCTGTTTCTGGACATGATCTGCCTAAAATCAGGTTAGGTAAGAGTGAAATCAAATGAGGCCAGTCCCACTGGTCTGGATAACAGGCAAGAAGCACTGGAAGGGGATATTGAGTTAGTTGCATCAAAAGGTTGCAGAGGATGTTTTTTCCATTCATTCATGGGATGTGAGTATTACTGGCAAGATGAGCATTTATTGCCATCTCACTGTCATTTGCAAGTTTGCTTAAGGCTGTTTCAGTGTCTCATCAGAAAATTGCCATTTTTCATAATTCAATCCAGAAAAGTCAGATCAGCTCTGAAATGAAAACAGACAATATACTAGATGAGCTGAACAATTATTTTGAACCGACTTACTCTTAAAAATGGACAATGTGTTGTAACAAAAATGGTCGCCAGAAGTCAGCTGACCTAGTCTGTGTATGTAAGAAACTGACTCAGTCTGGCTGCGCCCTAAAGACAACCGGGCGTTCCAAACTAAAAGGAGCTAACTACACATATCCTGGAAGACCATCAAGAAGGTATTGCTGAATTGAATAGGTCTCTTGAAAGAAAGTAATTGGCTTAGCCCACTAAAATGGATGTCTTAAAATAATCAAGGAGGATGTGGCTTATCAATCTAAGAACACCACCATATTTGATAAAGAAACCACAATTGTGAGCAGTCACATAGTGGGGTAGCCCTTTTAATCTTTAAATGCTGTCTGCAGAAAGAGAGACACAGAGAAAAGGCAAGAAAGTCAAGGCCTGAAAAATATCTGAAAGTTACAATGTCATATGCTCTCTAAACCCATTGCATTTTGGATCCGTCCACTGAAACAACAAACTGACCTCCTGGTTACGTGACAACAAGAAACTCATTTTCTGATCTACAGAATCACACAGTGCAGAAGAGGTCCTTTGGCCCATCGAGTCTGCACTGACACGTGAGAAACACTTGACCTACCTACCTAATCCCATTTACCAGCACTTGGCCCGTAGCCTTGAATGTTATGATGTGCCAAGTGCTCATCCAGGTACTTTTTAAAGGATGTGAGGCAACCCACCTCCACCATCCTCCCAGGCAGCGTATTCCAGACCGTCACCACGCCCTGGGTAAAAAAGTTTTCCCTCACATTCCCCCCTAAATCTCCTGCCCCTCATTTTGAACTTGTGTCCCCTTGTGACTGACCCTTCAATTAAGGGGAACAGCTGTTCCCCATCCACCCTATCCATGCCCTTGATCATCTTGTACACCTGAATAAGTCTTCTTTGCTCCAACAAAAACAACCCAAGTCTATCCAACCTCTCTTCACAACTTAAATGTTTCATCCCAGGCAACATCATGGTGAATCTCCTCTGCACCCCCTCCAGTGCAATCACATCCTTCCTATAATGTGGCGACTAGAACTGCACACAGTACTCCAGCTGTGGCCTCACCAAGGTTCTATACAACTCCAACATGACCTCCCTACTTTTGTAATCTATGCCTCGATTGATAAAGGCAAGTGTCCCATATGCCTTTTTCACCACCCCACTAGCGTGCCCCTCCATCTTCAGGGATCTATGGACACACACGCCAAGGTCCCTTTGCTCCTCAGAACTTCCTAGTGTCATGCCGTTTATTGAATACTTCCTTGTCAAATTACTCCTTCCAAAGTGTATCACCTCACACTTTTCAGGGTTAAATTCCATCTGCCACTTATCTGCCCATTTGACCATCCAGTCTATATTTTCCTGTAGCCCAAGACACTCAACCTCACTGTTAACTACCCGGCCAATCTTTGTGTCATCCACAAACTTACTGATCCTACCCCCCACATCTATGTCATCTATGTCGTTTATATAAATGACAAATAATAGGGGACCCAGCGCAGATCCCTGTGGTACGCCACTGGACACTGGCTTCCAGTCACTAAAGCATCCTTCTGTCATCAACCTCTGTCTCCTACAACTGAGCCAATTTTGAAACCACCTTATCAAATTACCCTGTATCCCATGTGCATTTACCTTCTTTATAAGTGTCCCATGTGGGGCCTTGTCATCCATATAAATTACATCAAATTACATCAAATTAAATTACCCTCATCTACACACCTGGTCACCTCCTCAAAAAATTCAATCAAATTTGTTAGGCATGACCTCCCTCTGACAAGGCCATGCTGACTATCCCTGATCAAACCTTGCCTCTCCAAGTGGAGACAGATTCTCTCCTTCAGAATTTTCTCCAATAGTTTCCCTACCACTGATGTGAGATTCACTGGCCTGTAGTTCCCTGGCTTATCTCTACAACCCTTCTTAAATAGTGGAACCACATTAGCTGTTCTCCAGTCCTCTGGCACCTCCCCCGTGGCTAGAAAGGAATTAAAAATTTGGGTCAGAGCCCCTGCGATCTCCTCCCTTACCTCCCTCAGCAGTCTGGGACACAAATCATCCGGACCGAGAGATTTGTTCACTTTTAAGCCTGCCAACACCTCCAATACTTTGTCACTCCCTGTATCAATTTGCTCAAGAACCTCCCAGTCTCTCTCTCCGAGTTCGATAACTTCATCCTTATTCTCTTGGGTGAAGACGGATGTGAAGTATTCGTTCAATACTCTACCGATGTCCTCTGGCTCCACCCATAGATTGCTCCCTTAGTCCCTACTCTTTCCTTGGTTATCCTCTTCCCATTGATATACTTATAGAATATCTTGGGATTTTCCCTACTTTTACCAGCCAGAGCTTTCTCATATCCCCTCTTTGCTCTCCTAATTACTTTTTTAAGCTCCACCCTGCACTTTCTGTACTCCACTAATATCTCCACTGATTTATTCTCCTTGTACCTACTAAAAGCCTCTCTTTTCCTTCTCATCATATCCTGAATATCTCTGGTCATCCATGGTTCTGTGGGCTTGTTACTCCTTCCTATCACCCTGGAGGGAACATGATGAACCTGTACCCTTCCCATTTCCTTTAAGAATACCTCCCACTGCTCTTCTGTAGATTTTCCCATAAGTAGTGGTTCCCAGTCTACCTTGGCCTGATCCTGCCTTATTTCATCACTTCGAGAAAGCCCTGCAAACAATTCTGACGTATGAATTCATCTAAATTAAACTTCAAGGCCATCAGGCCTTCTCTAAAACAAGGCAACCACATGAATTATAAATAAGTATTTTTTTAATAACTTGTAAAAGCGCACTATTCTCTTCAACTGTATCTTTCTTCAGTTTGTTTTGTTTGAAATTGTGTGTGGGGTGCCATGTTGTCCAATTTCGGGGTGAGAGTGCTTAAAATAAAAAAATCATCTTTCTTTCTTTAAACCTATGAAAAGCTTGCTGTTAGTTCATCAAATTATCCACAGTCAAGGGTTAAAAAAAATTACACATATCTTCCTCTCAAAAAGTCACTAATTTTGGACAGTTAAGAAGGGGACAGGGGTTTCAACAGTTCACTCTCGTGCCATCTGTAACATTAAGTATTCAAATCAAATGGTGCAGGCTAATTTAAGAGCTCTAAAATTAGCATCTGAATTCAGTCTCCAGTTATTAATGTATTTATAAAGAAAATTGGGCTGAGCACAGTGCGCTCCCTTTGTAAGTAGAGTTTGTTTAGTAGTTTGAGAAATGAGAAAAAAGTAAGTTGAAGCAGAAACAAAGATTTATACGTTAAGAAGCTGCAACAGCCATCAGCCACTGGTGCTGGGAAGTCAGTGTGTGTTGGTGCCTATCCCATGCCCAGATAAATTGGGAGGGTATCTGACAAAAAAACCACCTGCTAATTCCAAATGATGGTTGATATGAATGCAAGTGGCACCCATGTTAGGGCTACCCTGAAAGCTATGCACAGGGTGCCTGCCTGAACCCTGCGAGGAATGGGCCATAGGATGGCTAAAGAAGAAAGCACAAAAGAGAAGTGAAAAGATGACCAAACTCAAGAAAACAAGTCCAGATGTCAGTAACCTGACAGGGAGAAGCAGTTGAGTAACTGACCTAATGGTGAGAGAAGGAATACAAATCATGGGTCTCCAGGAAACAAAAAGGGCTGCAAAGCAAGAGAAATCGGTAGTGGATATAAACTTTATTGCCATGGATGGGACGGGAGAGGAAAAAGTGTTGGGATAATACTAAACAAGAAAATGAGAAAGTCAAGATGCGGGTAGTGGACAGAATCAGTGACACAATTTCAAAATAATGTTACAAATGGGGGGGGGTAAAATCTGGAACATACTTAGTCGTTGTGCATGTAGGTTGTGGGTGTAAGATCAGAGGAGAAAGAAGAATTCTGGCAACAGATGGAAAACACAATTCATACAATACCAAGCACTGGTGGCAGGTAACCTAAATATACACGTGGGGAGAGATAGAGCGGCACATGAGGTGGAAACAGTTTTCGAGAAGCAAATGAGGGAGACAAGATCCTGGAGATTACTGAGTCATATCAACTGGTAATACTAAACGCCTGTACCAAAAATGCAGAAATAATCTTATAACCTACAACAATGGTGGTAGAGAAATAGAGCCGGGCTACATCATGGTTAGAAAACAAAACAAAGAACTGCAAAATCTTCAAAGGCGAGGCATTAACCAGCCAATATGGAGTGCTGATGCAGAACTAACTGCAAAGAAAATGACAGCAACAAGAGGTAGACAGGACATCAGGTGGTGGAAGCTCAAAGATCCACAAGTGAAGGGGGGAACTCAGAAAGCAAATGGAGAGATAGCAGAGAGAATTTTTAAAAAATATATTCATTCATGGGAAATAGGCTTTGCTGGCTGGGCCAGCATTTATTGCCCATCCCTAGTTGTCCTTGAGAAGATGGTGGTGAGCTGCCTTCTTGCACCACTGCAGTCCATGTGGTGTAGGTACACCCACAGTGCTGACAGGAATGGAGTTCCAGGGTTTTGACCCAGTTACAGTGAAAGAACAGCAATATATTTCCAAGTCAGAAGGGTGAGTGAATTGGAGGGGAACTTCCAAGTGGTGCTGTTCCCATCTATTTGCTGCCCTTGTCCTCCTAGATGGTGGTGGTTGTGCGTTTGGAAGGTGGTGTTGAAGGAGCCTTGGTGAATTCCTGAAGTGTATCTTGTAGATAGTTCACACTGCTGCTACTGTGCGTCGGTGATGGAGGGAGTTTGTGGATGTAGTGCCAATCAAGCAGGCTGCTTTGTCCTGGATGGTGTCAAGCTTCTTGAGTATTGTGGGAGCTGCACTCATCCAAGCAGGTAGGGAGTATTCCATCACACTCCTGACTTGTGCCTTTTAGAGGTGGATTGGCTTTGGGAAGTCAGGAAGTGAGTTATTCGTCACAGGATTCCTAGCTTCTTGACCTGCTCTTGTAGCCACAGTATTTATATGGCTAGTCCAGTTCAGTTTCTGAATGGTAACTTCCAGGATGTTGATAGTGGAGGATTCAGTGATGTTAATGCCACTGAGTGTCAAGGGGTGATGGTTAGATTCTCTCTTGTTGGAGATGATCATTGCCTGGCACTTGTGTGGCGCAAATGTTACTTGCCACTTGTCAGCCCAATCCTGGATATCGTCCAGGCATTTGGACATGGACTGCTTCAGTATCTGAAGAGTCACGAATGGTGAACATTGTGCAATTGTTAGCAAACATCCCCACTTCTGACCTTATGATGGAAGGAAAATCATTGATAAAGCAACTAAAGATGGTTGGTCCAAGGGCGCTACCTAGAGGAACTCCTGCAGTGATATCCTGGAGCTGAGATGATTGACCTCCAACAATCACAACCATCTTTCTTTGTGCTAGATATAGATCCAAATAGCGGAGAGTCCCCCCATCCCCGATTCTCATTGACTCAAGTTTTGCTAGGGCACCTTGATGCCACACTCGGTCAAATGCAGCCTTGATGTCAAGGGTGAGTCACTCTCAGCTCATCTTGGGAGTTCAGCTCTTTTGTCCAAGTTTGAACCAAGGCTGTAATGAGGTCAGGAGCTGAGTGGCCCTGGCAGGACTTGATAGCTGTTGATGACTCCTGCCATTACTTTACTGATGAACGAGAGTAGACCGATGGGGCAGTAATTGCCTGAGTTGAATTTGTCTTGTATTTTCTGTACAGGACATATCTGGGCAATTTTTCACATAGCTTGGTAGATGCCAGTGTTGTAGCTGTACAGGGACAGCTTGGCTAGGGGCTGCAGCAAGTTCTGGAGCACAAGACTTCAGTACTATTGCCGAAATATTGTCAGGGCCCACAGCCTTTGCAGTATCTAGTGCCTTCAGCAGTTTCTTGATATCACGTGGAGTGAATTGAATTGGCTGAAGACTGGCATCCGTGAAGCTGGGGACCTCTGGGTGAAGCCGAGGTAAATCATCCACTCGGCACTTCTGGCTGAAGACTGCAGCTTTATCTTTTGCACTGATGTGCTGGACTCCTCCATCATTGAGGATGGGGATGTTTGTGGAGCCTCCCCCTCCAGTGAGCTGTTTAATTGTCCATCACCATTCATGACTGGGTGTAGCAGAACTCCAGAGCTTAGATCTGATCCATAGGTTGTGGGATCGCTTAGCTCTGTCTATCACTTGCTGCTTATGCTGCATGGCATGCAAGTAGTCCTGTGTTATAGCTTCATCAGGTTGATGCCTCATTTTTAGGTACTGCTCTTGGCATGCCCTCCTGCACTCTTCATTGAACCAGGGTTGATCTCCTGGCTTGGTGGTAATGGTAGAGTGAGGATATGCCAGGCCATGAGGTTACAGATTGTGTTTGAGTACAACACTGCTGCTGATGGCCCACAGTGCCTCATGGATGCCCAGTTTTGAGTTGCTAGATCTGTTCGAAATCTATCCCATTTAGCATGGTGTACGTGCCACAGAACATGATGGGGAGTATCCTCAATATGAAGGCGGGACTTCATCTCCACAACTTCTGAACTGTGGTCACTTCTACCGATACTGTCATGGACAGATGCATCTGCAGCAGGCAGGTTGGTGAGGATGAGGTCAAGTATGTTTTTCACTCTTGTTGGTTCCCTCACCACCTGCCACAGACCCAGTCTAGCAGCTATGTCCTTTAGGACTCAGCCGACTTAAGTCAGTAGTGATGGAACCGAGCCACTCTTGGTGATGGACACTGAAGTCCCCCACCCAGAGTACATTCTGCCTTTGCCACCCACAGTGCTTCCACCAAGTGGTGTTCAACATGGAGGAGCACTGATTCATCAGCTGAGGGGGTGCGGTATGTGGTAATCAGCAGGACGTTTCCTTGCCCATGTTTGACCTCCTGACTGTATACTGCTGTGCCACCTCCTCTGCTGGGGCTGTCCTGCCAGTGGGACAGGACCTACCCAGGGATGGTGATGGGTGGTGTATGCAACATTTTCTGTGAGGTATGATTCCATGAGGATGACAATGTCAGACTGTTGCTTGACTAGCCTGTGAGACAGCTCTCCCAATTTTGGCACTAGCCCCCAGATGTTAGGAAGGAGGAGTTTGCAGGGTCAACAAGGTTGAGTCTTTTCCAGTGCCTAGGTTGATGCCTTGTGGTCCATCTGGTTTCATTCTCTTTCTGAGACATTGTAGTGGTTTGATACAACTAAGTGGCTTACTAGGCCATTTCAGAGGGCATTTAAGAGCCAACCACATTGCTGTGGGCCCAGAGTCACATATAGGCCAAGTCAAGATGGCAAATTTCCTTCCCTAAAGAACATGGGTGTTTACAAGAATCAATAATGGTTTCAATTTAATTCCAGATTTTTACTGAATTCAAATTCCACTAACTGTCGTGGTGGGATTTGAACCCAGAGCATTACCCTGGGTCTCTGGATTACTAAGATTAGAGCAAAATACTGCGGATGCTGGAAATCTGAAACAAAAACAGAAAATGCTGGAAAAACTCAGCAGGTCTAACAGCATCAGTGGAAAGAAAGACAGAGTTAATGTTTCAAGTCCGTATGACTTTTCGCTGAGTTTTTCCAGCATTTTCTGCTTTTTTCTCTGGTTTGCTAGTTCAGCGGCAATGCCACTACTCCATCGCTTCCGTCATAAGAAGCTGTTATGCTAGGTACCATGGAAGACTGGTGGAATTCGGTTGCAGACTTGATTGGGAAAACTGGTGAGAAAGTGTATAAAAAATCATCAGGGGGAGGAGAAAGTCTGGAAATGAAAACTTGATGGTGAAATGAAAACGCAAAGTACAGTAAAAGAAAAGAAGGAACTGTTGAAGAAGTGGAACAAGTCAGGGTTCAAAGGCAAAAAAGAACAGTGCAAAGGCAAAAAAAGAATGGAAAGAAAGTGATTGCTGGAGAAAGATCTCTGGCTATGGAATATGTGAAAGTCTTGATACCAAAGAGGGGCAAAAAAGATACTTGTCAGAATAGCAGCTGCTAGACGTTGCTTAACAAAAGGTATGGGAAATATACAATCAAGGATAATGGCGAGGTAAACTTGGTGAACAAGGATGAAATCAAGAGATGGGGCTAATACTTTAACTGGTTTAAGAATAAAGAAAACCTGAGAATAAAGACAGAAGTGGTAGCTAGGAATCAAGGAATGCCAACTAACATCAATTTGGAAGAAATTAGAACAGCACTGAAAGGAATTAAAAACGGTAAAGCAGTAGGAGCAATGAGATACCAGTGAAAGTAAGGACCCGCCTAGGTGAATGTGGGGTCTAGGCCCTGACAATCTACTCAAATGTGTTATTATAAGAGAGAAAATTCCAAAAGCAAGGCGGTAAAACATTTAGGTAACAATATTCTAAGCAAGGGAGCCATTCAAGATTGCAAAATCTACCAAGGAATTAAACCCCTACCACATACTTTCAAGATATGGGAGAGTGTCATGGAAAAATAGTGGGAATCCATGAAAGTCAATTTGGATTTATACCCGGAAAAAGCACCGCCAATGCCATTTTTGAGATAAGCAATGGAGAAATATTGGGAAGGCCAATGCAACATGAAGATTATATTCATCAATCTAGAAACGACTTACAAACAGGTGCCTAGGGAGAAGTGTGAAGGTGTGCTAGAATTTGTGGAGTCCCTGAGAAGTACATATGACCATTACAAGACATGTACAAAGAATGCCAGACAAGAGTAAGCAGTGTGGGGCAGAGTGAGTATTTCAAAGCAAAGGTTGGACTACACCAAGGATCGGCATGAAGGTCTTTCCTCTTCCTGATTGTCATGGATGTTCTAACTGAGCAAGTGAGATGGGAAGTGCCACGGTCAATGATGTATGCAGATGACATTGAGCTATGTAATGGGGATGATGAGAACATGACTGAATATCTGGACAACTGGAGAAAAGCACTAGAAAATTATGAAGATCAGTGTACCAAATACCCAATTTACAGGCTGTCAGTTTCAGCCTAGGGAAAATGATCAAAGTAAAGGTGCAAAGATTATGAATGAATACTTGGAGAAAGTGAGCAGTTTCAATCACCTGGGGTCAGTGGTGGCAGAAGATGGAAGTATGGAAATTGAAATTAAGCAATGAATTAGCTCTGGTTGGAGTGATTGGAAAAAAGTGCAGTGGAATGTTATATGATAGAAAAACGTGAAAAGAAGAATCTGCAGGATGGTTGTGAGATTGGTCTTGTTATATTATGCAGAAACTTGGGCAGCATCAAGAGAGAACAATGATTGGATACTAATGAGATGGGGATGCGAAGATGAATGTGTGAAGCAACAAGATGGGAAAATCAGGAACCAGCACAACAGAGAGTCACTGAAGATTGTGGGAGCATCCAAGTAACCAAGAGGAGATTGAAATGGTATGGAATCTGTTGCAGAGAGAGAGAGGGAGAGAGAGAGAGAGAAAATGTGGAGGCGACTGATGGAGGTGGGACTGTCAGGAAGAAGAGGAAAGTCTAAGACCAGGTGCAAGATCCAGTGGTGAGAGACTTAAACGCAGTGGGATTGGAGGAGGAATGGGTGATTGACAGAGGTGGTGGAGAAGGGTGATCAACAAACATTGTGGAGATCCCAAGTAAAATGGGAGAAGCTGAATGATGACTTCAATGGACATGGATAGGAAATGGTTTGGTACCCTTGATTTATGCTCATTTACATTTTGATGTCACATACTAATTTCTGAAATGAAACTGGGAATGCAGTCTTCCAATGTCGGTTCAAGGGAAGGTCAGTTGAAGCTGTTTGTGTAGATTAGGTATTTTAAGTTATGTCCTGTCCTTGAATGAAGTGATTACCATATTCAACTGAAATGGAGCCTACAGCATCAAGTTACTTAAACTCAGGAATTTTATAATTAATAGTCATTTGGCAATACAGAATTTGAGTATAGCTGTTAAAAAAATAGACTTGTACTCATCAGGATAGCTCGCATGAATTTTTCACTTGTTACGGGGAAACGATAATTTATACTGCATGAGAAGAGAGAGGTGATTGGTTGGCAAGTGGCTCTGATTGGTGGAGGCATTGCCATGGAGAATGCAGCATGAATAGTTAACTGCCCAGCTTTGTTTAAATCCAAACCAGGCAAGTTGACTCTGGTTGGTCAAGGCATTGCCCTGGGGAATGACTTCCCAAAGCTTCGGTTTAATTGAAAAATAAGCAATGTGTGGACATGTTCCCCTTATCTGCAAGGAACAGGGCCCTGCGTGTAAGTATATATGGCTTCTAGCATGCATATGTGAGCCACACTGTGAGCCCAAATGACAATCTTAAATTGGTTTCCAGTGTAATTCTTCACATAATCAGGATTATTTAGGTGTTGTCCAATCGCAGAATCACATCTAATGTTGGACATTACGTTTCGAGTTTTGTAAGCACGGGATGGTTGGGTACAGTCAGTACTTTGTGGGTTGCAACAGCCAAAGGGACGTGCTGTTTGATACGATCTGTGAATTGTTGGGACATACTGCCCAGCAACACACTGGCACTGAAATCCATATGCCACATTGCTCATTTGTGAGAAAGGCAGAGAATCTTTTTTGCTTGATAGTTAGTGGAGAATACCACTCGTGTTGTTACTGCATAGTAACAACATGCAATGGCTACAGGTGAAGCCAATTAAATGTTCTGCCTATCACAGAAACCAGCAACGTGGTATATGAATTTCAGTGCTGGTGTGATGCCAGGTATATAGGCTGTATGTCCCAATGATTGATCGCATCAAATAGCACTTCGTTTGGCTGTGCACAACAGGCAAAGTACTGACTGCACCCAACCAGCCAATGCTTGCAAAACTCAAAACACAGCACTAAACAATCTTGGTTGTGCTAATCATACTGAAAACCAATTTAAGAATGTCAGTCGGGCTCAGTGTGCTTCACTTACTAATACTAGAAGCCACATATATTCATACACAGGGCCCTGTCCTTTGCAGACAAAAGGAACATGTCCACACATTATTCTTTTTCTCAATTAAATAAAAGCTTAGGGAACAGTCATTCCATTGTTCATTCCTCAGGGCAATGCCTCAACCAGTCGACCTGCCTGGTTTGAATTTGAACAAAGCTGGGTAGTTAACTATTCCATGCTGCATCCTCCATGGCAATGTCTCCATCAGCGCCCATTTGCCAACCAATCAGTACTCTCCCATACAGTATAAACTGCTGTTCCCCCTTTATAGTTGGAAAATTCTTGCACTTTGTCCTGATGAGTGCAAGATGTCAAGATTTGATGGCATGTCTCTTTTTTTCAGCAATATTATTTTATAATTAAACCATCAAACATACATTTAAAACTCAACAAAATTCTTTCTAAAAGTTCATGAGCAGCTCCTCTTCCTGCTAATTTCTGTGTTCCAATGAAGAAGATACCAGTGCAGAGAAATGGAACACTGCCTTGTTTTTGGAAGCCCAGTGTCCTAAGTTTTCAATGCTCTCTGCTCACTTTCAGTTACGAACCTTATCCTAAACCACCTGTCACTGCCTGAGTTGACACCCTCATTTCTCAACCTGTATACTTGCAGTCCCAATGAATTTCTTCTCTCAGAGGGTAGTAACTCTGTGGAATTCTTTACCGCAGAGGGCTGTAGAGGCTGGGTCGATAAGTATATTCAAGGCTGAAATAGACAGATTTTTAATCAATAAGGGAATCATGGGGAAAAGGTAGGAAAGTGGAGTCGAGGATTATTCAGATCAGCCATGATCTTATTGAATGACGGAGCAGACTCGATGGGCTGAGTGGCTTACTTCTGCTCCTACATCTTATGATCTTATGGTGATGCTCACAAGGAGCAGGGTTTACAGAACTCAAATTCATGCCTTTCAGGATTAAAGAGCTAATGGTGGTGAAAAAGTAAATCACCTCATTACACTTGGCTAGGTTTAGATAGGACTTCAAAATGTACTGTGTGTCAATTTCTTCCACCTAATTCTCCGTTAATTGGAAGGAATGCACTCAAAGATTTGAAGCCATCTATTGTGAAGTGTCCTTACGCCAAGTTTGTAGCTTCCATCTACTAGTTAACAGTGCAATTTGCAATTATCTAGTGTGCTTAGTTTTGGTTCAAGCCAATCTGATTGGGGATTTCAGATGGCTATGTACCTATAACCAGAAATAGGAACCTTCTGGGATCAACAATGAATTCAACAATTTTACATCAGAATCTCTGCCCCCAAACTGTTTTATGTTTTTTTTGTTGGTTTGTTTCTTTCCCTCTAGTTTCTTTCTTAATATTTTTACTTTGCGTTCAAACAGCTGCTATCTGGTCATTCACATCTCATCTAGACACATTTTTTGTTTTTGTACTTGTCCCATTCCACTCCCTTTGGCTTTTTTTCCATGAAACCGTCATTAAATCTGTCCTCCTTCCAACCGATCCCATAGCTTCCCTTTTGTAGTTCTTCCCCCCTCCCCCCCCTTTCACTTGCTTAAAACCTATTACATTTTAAACTTTCCTCAGTTCAGATGAAAGGTCAGACCTGAAGCATTATAGGATTAAAATCCCCCACAGCAACTCAAGTCATATTGGGAGGAATGAATGCTCGAGACGATTGAGCTTTATTAAAATCCCAGAAAAGATTGCCACAAAAGGGATTGGAATGTCTTAATCATTTGTGATCAAAAGGACATGTCGAGAGGCCCCTATGTTGGGTGGGGAGGTGGGGCTGAGGGTGCTTGCCAGTTTATATTGGCAACCCAACTGGTCAGCTCCTCAGCAGAGAGGAGGCCAGAAAGAAAACTACCAACCTCCTTTGAAACCAGGGAACAAAAGAGAAAGGGAACACTTGGCCCAAGTCAGTTCTAGAAAGTCTATTGAGACACGGGCAAAGACCAAAGCACTCCTTTTAAGATAAGAGTCTGAAATGTTAATTAAGCTCAATCATAGCATGCAATTTTGTTTTCTCACACCAGAGGGGTTAAAAAGTCAAAAAGTGAGGTGAAACTCACTGGACGAAATTTAATCCAGACAATGAAGGTCTTTGGTTGGCAAGCCAGCAAGAGCCCCATGTCGCTTCTTTTGGGATATCTCTCCATATTAAATGATATTCAGGTACTTAAGTGGTCAGTGGCGGACCTTCCCTGGGATCAAGGATACAGGAGCAGAAATCCTGCCCCACACCCCCACGAGAGCTGCCAGCTCTTCAATGTAGGGAGCAGTGGTAGCTGTCACCAGAAGCCCAGGATCAGCAAGGAACTCAGGCCACAGGTCAGTGAGGGCAGACTGGAGCTTGCGAGGCGGGGTCGCTGGCTAGGGGGTGGCTCTCAGTAGGCAACCCCCTCTTCCTGATTTCTTGATCAGGCACTGAACACTTTTGAACAAGGGACACTCTCCTGGAAGGCCACAAGCAAACTTGACAGGGTTTGATTTTTTTGGCTTCCTGCATGAAAATAGCTTTGCTTGCTGCTAGTTGATTACCAGTGGCGGTGAGATGAGGCCCTTATAAGGTATTAATTGGGCCGGCAAGGCCATTCACAATTCTGTCGAAGGGTTATGAGGACTCGAAACGTCAACTCTTTTCTTCTCTGCCGATGCTGCCAGACCTGCTAAGTTTTTCCAGGTAATTCTGTTTTTGTTAAGGCCATTCACAAGCCTGGAATTGAGCCAGAGGTGGGAGGGTGGCGGAGTCACCACCCGCATTCTCTAGCTCAATGAAATACCCCCACTTACAAACTTGCCTCAGGGGAGGGCATTAAATTCCACCTAGTTACTTTGCATACTTACATTACTGATAGCAAAACAAACCAGTTGGTTTCATCTAATTTTCTGCCACTAAAGTATTAAACAGCATTAATTTGGCCAGCAGGGCATACACAAGTGGGGCATACGTGTGAATATCATATCAAACTAATTTATTGTAATGGCCACAGGTTATGCCATCTCTTAGCCAGTTAGTGGACAGTAAAGGTAAAAGTCTGATTGCAAGGGATAATGGAGCTGCTGAACCAAGGGAAATATTTAAAACAGGTCTGAAATTTGCAGCAGTAACCTAAAAAATGCAAAACCAGTTTAAAAGCCATCTGTAACTGCATGGGTACACATGTGCACAACTTCTTGAGTTCTCTGCCTGAAGGCAGCTCTCACCCACAAAACACCATGACCTCCACCACAAGTAGATCAAGGAGGCAGGTCCCAAATCTGGGACTGAATCTCATGCCTTTGGCACTAACCTGACCCACAGAGACCATCGAGCCAACTGCGCTAACCGGCCCACCACTCGCCCCAACCCAAGGAGTCCAGGTTGCTGTGGCAAGATACACTTTTCATGCATGTTGTAGCCTGGAGCTAATAGTGATTGTAGAGGCTCCAATTTCTTTCCATCACATGGCTGACCAGTAATCTCTACCACTCTTACCGCCTGTCATTGGCATGTGTTGGAAGGATTTAAAGGTTGATAATATGGCCAAACGGGTTGGGTGAGTGCAACTTCCTTGGCCATCAGCTTCTGGGGTGGGGCATGAACGCAGAGCTTCCGGCTCAGAGGCAGGGACACTATCCACTGTGCCGCAAGACTTGTGAATTTTGCAAAGCAAAAGGCTCATCTATTGAGTACTTTACGGGATCTCTTTGTCGTTTTTCACCTTTGAGATGCTTTCTCTTGTCTGAGGTAGTCAGTGCTCTTATGCAAAACATTATGTAAAACATTCTCCTTCTGCTACCATTTCCTAGAATCTTTTCCTATATAGCAACAAAAGTGAAAGCACACCAAGGATGAAAACCACAAAACGTTTACATTTTATTAGTGTTTATATTTTGTCAAATAGTAATGGTATTGGATTGGTACATCTGGTTTGAAACCCAAGTGTGTCATTAATCTCCCCAAAGGGCATTTCCTTATTGGCTTCGACTGCAAAAACACAGACTGCGATGCTTTAATTACACTCCTATGAAGGATGCACACATCCTGCTTGCTGTACTGGCCTAGTTTCAAAAATCTAGTTAACAGGATATTAGGACACAGACTCAACACCCAATGAAATATACATTTTCCTTCCTTTCACTTGTATGTAGATACGTTTTCATAGGAAATAGCAGATTTTTCTGGACATGAAGGCATTACATTTAAAAATTAGTTCTTGAAGTTACTGGGGCCTACATATTCAGGTTTACAGAATGAAAACACATTTCATCTCCCCTGATATTGAAAGGAACTAAGACAAAAATAAATGTTCAGCCTGTTGGATGTAGGAAATGGCTGCTCAGACATGCACAGTAATCCATGATCAAAAATTAAACCTATCTTTTAATGGGGGTATTCTAAATAGAATATCTGTATGCGGTCCCTTGGGGTTCAATAATAGGAATCTACGTTGTGCATGAAAATAAAAAGGTTGGACCCCTGCTTTATGTTTAGTTTGGATTGTGTTTTTGCCTCTAATTTTATTACTACATATATTTAACCTAGGTAAAATGATCTGGCAGCACAAATATTTTGCAGGAGATGTAGGGGGCATCCTGTGCAACCTTCAGCCAGCAACTTACTATGAGTGACAAACTATTAGTCTTAGGTATACTAATTCAATGCCCACAGAGTAAATTCAATATGATGGATGGCAGTCAGCAGTTTCTGTCAGAAGCTTAGAAGGGAGAAAGAGTGAATGGCAGATCAGATATTTCACATGGCGGGTTTGGAATAGATTTTCCAGGGAGACCATAAAGACTGAGATCAGGAACTTCAGCAGTAAATCAGACAAGTAGTGAGAGAGAAAGAGAGAGAATCAGTTGAAGGATACAGATAGCAAACTGTTTTCTCTGCATTTGAACTCTAGGTTAACTACAAAGATCAAAATCTTTTCTAATCCTGCATGTTTTTAAGTCCCAAGAAGTGTGATCTTTTCTTAGTGCAAATAATAGTAAAAGTTTCCAACAAAAGTACTGGAAAAACCTTCAAACATAACTAGAATCACTGAGTCTGAAGAATGAAAAACAATTTGTCAAACATAGAAAACTCTGAGGCTGCTGTTTGTTACAGAATGCGTGATCTACCAAAAGATGCCTAAATGTCCACTGTTGGCATATTTCTCAAATTTCTTCCCTTTAGTATAAATCTTCAATTGAATGGAACTTAAACAAAGCAGACAAAATTTAGTCTCCACACGGAGTTCAAACATATTACTTTTAAGGAACATATAGCTATAATAGTTGGGCTATAAATTTTAAAACCAAGCTGTTGGATATTTATTTTGTTTATAGTTGCATTCCAACACAACTGAAGCTAAAAAATTCTCTCTTACTCTGGGATTGTCATATGTTCAACAAAATAGATGAATCTGAGGAGCTGCAACATAGTGCTTTTGGATGTCTGGCTGGGTAGTGCTGTTAGTGTAGCAGAATAAGGAGCTGGATGAAAATGATGAGGAGACTTTATGCTGCTGCCATGGTAGGTGTTGAGAGACAGATAACAAAATAAATTATCCAAAGTCCCACAGCTTCCAATCAGATAGAGTACAGCACTTTAAAATAATACAAATATGCTTAAATATAACATAAAACTTTTCAGTATGGTTTAAAAGGAGTAAAAATGTCATCTAGTCTTTTCTACAGGAACTCCAGTTTCACAATACAATTTTTTTAGTTTTAGCGCCGTTCCTCCATTCTGAAATCAGTAGGCTGCCTATTTAAAGCTAGCCGCTGCAACCAAATGTTTTTCAAGTTGTGTCAAATACTCCCACTGCAAATATTATAATTCACAATTTAAAAAAATCATTCTTGGGATGTGAGCATTGCTGGCAAGGCCAGCATTTATTGCCCATTCCTAATTTCCCTGAAGAAGGTGATGATGAGCTGCCTTCTTGAACTGCAGCAGTCCACATGGTGTAGGTACACCCACAGTGCTGTTAGGGAAAGAGTTCCAGGATTTTGACGTAGTGACAATGAAGGAACGGCAAAATATTTCAAGTCAGGGTGGTGTGTGGTTTGCAGGTGATGTTCCTATGCATCTACCGCCCTTACTCTTCTATATGATACAAGTGGCGGGTTTGGAGGGTGTTGTCAAAGGAGGCTTGGTGAGTTACTGCACTGCATCTTGTAGATGGTACACAATGCTGCCACTAGACTACATACATTACCTCAGCTCATGTTTCACATCTCACTGTACTTTACTTTGGGGAGATGCTTTAACTAGTGCAAACTCTGAAGGTCGCAAGGCAAGCTCGAAGCCTAAGTGAGGAAGCAACAAGCTTACATTACAGTTTAAAAACTAAGTTAGGAATATACAGAGCGGTTAGTGTATAGTAATTCAAGGGGTTAGGGAGAAAACAGACGGTGAAGAGTAGCGCTACAGGAGTTAAGCTGGCAAACTGCGGCACTTGCTCTACAGGTGTACAGCAGAAAAACTGGTTGAGGATTTCAGTGCAGAGCGACAGAGGCTGCAACCAGCTGGAGGGTTCACTTACTGACACTGTTACAGACGGCCAAACAGTACTCTTCGGAGGCAAAGTTGTTTCTGTTTCCTCCGCAGCCTCCATAAATGAACTGTGCGCATTTTCCTTCACTGATGTCAAAGTACCATCGAGGTATCATAGCTTGACAAGGCCCAGTTTCTGCTTGCTCAGAGCAAACTTCTGAATACGAAAGATGCAAGGGTTTTAGTTAGGGGAGAAAAACAAATTTACAACAAATAAAAACTACCCTTATAAGCCTCAGAACTGTAGCAACTCAAGTGATTTTGCTTTAGAAACCATAATACATCAATTTCATTTCCCATATCTATAACATTTTGCCTACATTTTAATCACCTTGAATAAACCCTTTGGAAAATAATGGCTAAGATTTTGTCGAGCTGATGGGGGTCTCGTCTCGCCCACCGGTCGGAGAACTGGCAGGGAATTCTCGTCAGTTCTGTGGGGGAGACCTGATGGAATCACCTTCCCCTCACTCAAGTGGGCACCAGAGGTCCTTCCTTGCGAGTGAGGTTCCTGGTGACAGAATCAGAGGCCAGCAGCTCATGCCACTAGTGCCAGTGGAAACTGTGGCTGCTGCCAGCAACGCATCCACCAGAGACCCAAGATCATTGTGGGACCCCTGGTTAAAATGAGGGTGAAATGGCATCGCACCATTAGGTTTGTGGGAGAGAAGGGAAGGGGGAAGAAAGCTGAGGAAGAGCAGAAGGGTGGCTTTCATCAGTCACCCTCCTGCCCATTGCTAGGTCCCTCAATTGGGCACAGATTGCCTCACTATGAGAGACCCACCCAAAAGGCCACTGGCAAACCTGAATGTTTGGTGGGCAGCCTTCCAAGGGCATGGGAAAGCCTTGTCACTTCTATTTAATCTTTGAGCCATCACTAAATTGCGGTGAGCTCAAGGATAATGTGTGTCAATTGGCTCATTAATGAGCCTAAATTGAAATCCTGCTGTTGGCAGCCAGGTATCCCATTCCAGCCTCTTCCATCCTTCCACATAATCAGTAAGGCTTTGCTACTGTTTGGAGACTGATGCAGGGGTCTTTCCCAGGTTTAAGTGGGCCTGACCGCCATGTTTCTCACTACAACGGCATGCATTAAATCCAGCCTGTTGTGCTTTAAAATGTACTACTGGCATGGTTCAGTGGTCAATGAAATGACAATCTAATGGTGTCCAAAGAAAATCTACTTAAAAATCAAGGGTTAGAACATATAATTCTTTCACCAATAGAACTCTGTTGCAGGGGTTGCAGAGAGAGAATTTGAACTTCTTCTGATCTAGATGAGAGGACATGGTTCCACAGGACAAACAGTTAAGTGGTATTAAATTAGCAGCTTAACAGCTTTATGCAGCTTATGGAAAACTGACAGATCACACTGACAGAGCAGCAAGTGATGGAAATTGTACAGTAAAAGGACCTTTGTTCTGCATTTGGCTCAAGCTGAAGTGACCTGGGATGTGACCCCAGTGTTCGAAGTGGAAAATAGTCCCATTCTTTATCACAGATATCTCTCCCCAGTACAACAATGTCACAAGACCAAAACAGAAGAAATTAGGAATTAAGAGCTTGGGACCAACCTGAGGATGCAAACCAGTGTAGAAATCACTAAGTGGAAAACAAATAGGGACAGGAATACAAATGTTGACTCAGGGTGGTACAGAGATTAGATAACATTCTTAAGCAATGAGAAGTAAAAGAGGGGGAAAAAATGCTTATATAGAGTTATACAGGGATCAAACCAAGCATCACAGTATTTCTTCCCTGCCATATTAATTTGGGATGCTAGGGTCACCACAATTAGTCACAACTCTATTCTACTTTATGAAACTGGAATTCCCCGTGTTCCTTCTATCAAAGTAAGGCTGTCAGATAGCTTCAGAGCATGTTGCACAAATATTTTAACTACAAATACAAAGTAGCCAGTCTCCTAGGCACCATTCCCCAACAACTCGAATACAAATAACTTGCTGCCTGCCCCATTGTGCAACCTGAAAATTTTCTTACTATGTGGAAGTACCTGATCATTGCAAAAGCATCACTCAAGCAGATCAATAGTTCACTGTCTGGGAAACCATGTTCATAGAGCCTACATTCTACCAGCACTTGGCATTGTCCTGTCCTTCAATCTAATTCCCCACCCCCTCACCACCAAAATGTCTTCCTAATGTTTCTCGTGCTGTACAAAACTAACAGCTCTTCCTGGAATAGGGATGCATGAATTCCATCAACAATCCACTGCTTTGCTGAGGAGGCCACCATCAAAAATGAGCGCAGATAGTGAATATCAACAGGCTTTTCAACTGTGGACGATTTCGCACTAGAGCTGAATCTCAGTTTCATCTTGTGGGCATGCACTTCCCAGCAGGTGCAATCAAACTTAAAAACTAGACTGATTGTAATTCTGCTCACTGGAACAAAGATATAAACATAGAAAGCCAATTACTTCCAAGCTGAGATCAGCTTATTCCTCACCAAGGATCAATGGAGCTGATTCACCTATATTTTTTAGTTTTAGATGGAGTGCCTCCTTTCCCCACAAGGCCTTTGTGACATCACCAAGACTTTGGAACAGAATATTCGTGGGGGTGATTCCCAACATTTCTTTAAGGTTTTTGAAGTTACAAGAAAATCCACCTTGGAAATTATCAGCATTTAGGTCTAGTAGATTCTTATGTAATTCTCATCCTTTATGGGTTGACTAATTATAAATTGTATCTGATTGCATAGATTCGACGATAACTGTTTGAGGATGTTTATTTGACTTCACAAAGGCCCTAAAATCTACTATAATGATTTTTTTTTTGGCAGAGCAGTGCAGGTTTCTTGCTGGTACTGGTTTCAGAACTGAACGCTCCAATTGGCTCAGCCAACAAGCTAATTTAATGAGCTCTGAAGAAATATTTCAGCAAGAATGTCATGTTCCTTTCCCATCAGATACAGTCTGCCTTTGGCAGGCTATGCTCTGCCAAAGCCACACCAGCGTTGCACACAATTGAGAAGAAGGATTAGGTAAGCAAAGGGTAAAGCCTTGCAGGCAACATCTTGAACAAGCTTTATCAGTAGGCTTGAGCCTGCCACTATGTAAGATGATTCACTTCATGTGTCCCTTCATAGCTACATAACAGAGCAATTGAATCAATTTCTGATCTATTCATAAAATCACTATTTTAATTTAGGGTTATGGAAATTAGCCATTTAATCATATTTCTCAATTTAATATTTTTCCCACAATTTTCTCTAAGCAAACCCTACATGTACAGACCATTGTGACAATACTTTTAAAGTACTTCATTGGCCGTAAAGTACCTTGTGATGTCCTGAAGCCGTAAAAGGCACTGTAGAAATGTAAGTCTTACTTTTTTTTAAACATTACACAAGGGGCTAATTAATAGCATAAACAGTTTAGAAACAGGCAATTCAGTCCAACCAATCCATGCTCCACTCCAACCTCCTTCCTTCTATCCTCATCTAGCTCTAGCATAACCTTCTACTGCCCCTCTTAAATGCAGCTATAGCACTGTATATGCCTCAAATTCTCCCTGTGGTAGCAAATTTCACATCTCACTATTCTCAGAATAAAATTCTTTCAAATTCCCTACTTCATCCTTGGTGACTATTTTGTATTGATGACCTCTAGTTTTGCTCTTCTTTACAAGTGGAAACACACATCGTCCTTGTCATCAAAACCTGCCATAATTTTGAAGACCTCTATTAGGTAATTCAAGAGAAAAGACCCAGCTCCTTGTAATTTTTCTTCTTTACAACCCCTCTAGTATCTATTATTTTTATAATATGGCGAATAGGACTGTACACAGTACTTCAAGTGTGGTCAAACCAAGTCTGGATTCAAGTTTAACATAAATTCTTTACTTTTCAATCAAATTCCTCTCAAAATAAGCCCTAGCACTTGGTTGGTTTTGTTATGGTCTTATTGACCTCCATCACTACTTTTAGTGATTATGGGTTTGTATTCCCAGGTCCCTTTGCTGCTCTACTTCATTTAGACAATATTCCAAGTAGTGTGTGACAATCTTATTTTTCTTACCAAATGCAATACCTAACTCTTGTCTTGTTGAAATTCATTTGCCAATTACATGTCCATTCTGAAAGTTTATTAATCTTTTCTTGTAATTCGTTCCAATCCTCCAAAGTGCTGACTATCCCTTCTAAATTTGATATCATCAGCAAATTTAGAAATTGTCTTTTGGTTCTAAAGACTAAACCGTGAATATAAATTGTCAGCACTGATCCTTGGGGGACCCCACCTTTCGTCAGCCTAAATAGCTACCTTTTATTCCTACTCTTTGCTTTTCTATCTTTCAGTCAGCTGTTATCCATTCTGCTACTGCCCCTGACTCAATATTAATGAATAAGATCAGAGCTTATGGTACATTATATCTACTACACTATCCGTGTCTACTCATTGTTACCTCCTCAAAGAATTCAATGTAGTCAGTCAAAAAAGGCTTTCCTTTTTGAAATCCATGCTGACTAGGTAATTCATTATCATACGTTTGGTGTCTTGTTGTTTTCTATTTTCCCCTTTAGTGGGACTTGCATTTTTTTCCTAGCCATGTAAAGCTGACTGGTCCATAGTTTCCTGGAAATCTTCTATCTCCTTTCTTAAACGTAGATGGTATAATGTGAGGTGTTCACCAGTCCACGGGCACTACATCTTTTTCTAATTAAGTATCTGCAATAGTTCCTCTGTTGTCTCTTTCCTTGATTCTTTTAGAATCCATGGATGCAATCCATCTGGACCGGGGTTTTGCTCGGAGTTTGGCTAGTTTAATGTTTCTTTAATGTTTCTCCCCTATTTTAAATGTGAATGTAGGATTTCTATTCTCAGATGCCCTGTTCAGTTGATCCTTTTCCCTGGCAAATACTAAAGCAAAGAATTATTGAATATTTCTGCCATTTCGCTATCAGTGCCTCAGAGTTTATCCTGACCTGTCCAAATATGGTCTTAATCTCATCCGGACTTTCTTTATACGTATCTGTAGAATATTTTACTTTTTGTTTCAGGTTCCTTGTTAAATTAATCGGTTGTCACAAAATCTAATCTGGTTCATCAATGTCCTTTAGAGAAGGAAATCTGCCATCCTTACTTGCCTACATGTGACTCCAGATTCACAGCTATGTGGTTGGCTCTTAACTGTCCTCTGAAATGGCCCAGAAAGCCATTTCGCTCAAAGGCAATTAGGATTGGGCAACAAATGCTGGCCTTGCCAGTGATACCCACACCCCATGGAAGAATTAAAAAATGGTGAGATTGATCCCTTTTTATTTTTTCATCTCTATTCACGTGGATTCTATTTCAGTCGCATTGGCTGTTTTTTTTTCTACTATCATTGTTATCTCTTCAAAGTACAACTTCACTTTCACTTTTCTCACTCTACCTTAATCTGTACATGCACACCTAGACAGCTGGGCTAGAGAACATCCTCAGATGTGTACTCTGTGCAGCAGGAGTCAATGGATATCAAATCAGGAGTAGAACCTCCCACTGCTGTGCCAAAAGCCCTGAATACTGAGACTGACCACAGTACCACAACCTCTACCCTGACTCAAACTTTTTAAATCAGCAGTACGCTGGAACCTAGGTCCTTCCCATAACTGTATGACTATTTTCACATTGGGCAGTGCACTGACAATTGTATGATCAGAGAAACTTCTCTGACTGTATATCATAAAGCACAAACCCGGCATGGGCCAAGGAGGATTTAAGTTATCTATTCCCTTTTTTTAAAAACAATTTTTCTTTAACATAGTGACCTAACTCAGTTGTTACATCACGCAAAGTTGGGAAACTGGAATTCCTGTTACATTGTTTTATCAAAGAGAAATTGCTAAAGCAAAGCATAATGGAATAATCTGATTTTCACTGGTTCTTTGCTCAAATACAACACAGGCAGGAGTGGGAAATCAAAATCAACAGAGCCCATCAAACTTGTTCAATAAATTTTAGCACTGCTTTCTGCCATTAGCTGGGCTGTTCTAATAGTTATGCAGCTTATTGAAGAGCTTTATGAGTAACAATACAGCATGAGACAACTATTCAAAAATCAGATGAAAGTTTGAGCATGTAGTCAAGTCATGGGTTTGTAAAAGCCATTTTCTCACAAAAATAGTGTTCACACTTACCATAACAATTTCTTATGAAGCTTGCAACAGGTAAAGCATTTAGCTAAATGCACAGAGTTACAAAATGGAAATCGATAAGTGGTTAATTCAGCAGGTCCACTTCAGAATCTTCCCTTCTTGGGCTTCTTACATACCAGGTTAGAAAGGAGTCCTATACATATCCCCTAATCTACCTCTTCTGGCCAATTAGTTTTTGGATAATTGAAATACCCACAAGTATTAACCTATGTTGGTTACATGTCTCCCCAATTTATTTGCATATTTCTTCCTCCATCTCCTTTCCAATATTAGGTTATCTATAGATCACCTCTATTAGTCTCCCCCACTCTCGAGGGAGATGATGGCATTGTGGACCAGTAAACCCAGAGGCTCGGTAACATCCACAATCAAGCAAAGAACTCTTACTCTGCTGATTACAGTTATTCTTTCTTCATGGTCCACAATTTACCCTTTTTTTTGCGTTTTCAGTTAGTATTCGATAGACCCTTTATTATAAATGGAGTTAAATTATTGATGTTTAACGAAGCTCCCATAGGCCTCAAGGGACAGAGATGTGGTAGAATTGCATACGATAAGCAGAGATGAGGGGATCAGGTTTTTCCTTAAATTTTTTTTTAAACCAGCCAAGCAAAAACATATCTAATTATCCCTTCTATTCATCATCAGAACCTCCAGTCACAGGATGTGCATAGGCAAGTGATGTGCACGGGCTGGCTGGTGCAGATGATGCACCAAGCATGTTTAAAAAATGAAGGAGGACTAAGTAAGAAATAACTGATTGTATCTAAATGTAAGCTACAAAAGTGGCTTAAGAGAAGTAAGGCTCTGCCAAGTGTGTTTACTGATGCACATTTCTTCACATAAGCTTACAGATATTCAAAGGAAGATTGTTAAATGAGCAAGTTATACTCGCTGCATCAACAAAAAAATAAAAAAAAGATAGCAATCATCTGACACCACACATGGTACATGATGTCCAAAGGGTAAACATGACAAAGCCACAGGTCCTCCTGTGAATGGCTTAATAAACTAAATTACATCTGATGCTGAATTTAGAAGAATGGTTTTTCATAATTATACAGCATAGGATGGGCCATTTAACCTGTTGTGCCTGTGCCAATTCTTTGAAAGCTCTATCCAATTCAGTTCCACACCCCAGCTTTTCCCCATAGCTATGCAAATTAGTCTTCAAGCACACGTCAAATTGCCTTTTACAAGTTCTTATAGAATATGCTTTCACCACTCTCTCAGGAGGGTGTAAAGAAATTTCCCATTTCCCCTCTCATTCTTTTGCCAATTATTTTAAACCTATGGCTTCTGGTTACTGACTCACTTATCACAGAAAATAGTTTCTCCCTGTTTGTTATATCAAACCTTCGCATCATTTTGAATACCTCATCTTAACATTCTTTAATCGAAGGAGAACGATCCCAACCTCTCCAATCCCTCCACATGACATTAGCCCCTCATCCCTGTTCATCATTCTGGTAAACCTCTTCTGCACATCCTCCAGGGCCTTAACATGCTCCCTAAAGTACTGTGCCCAGAACTGTACACAAAACTCCAGCTGAGGCTCAACCAGAGATTTGCAAAGGTTTCCATGGTTTTATTCCATATCCTATTGACAAATCCAAGTATTCCATCTGTTTGCTGAATCACCTCCTCAACAGTGAGGCATAAGTGACTGCCCTTGACATTAAGGCAGCATTTGACAAGAGTGCGGCTTCAAGTAGCCGTGGCAAAATTGGAGTCAATGGGAATCAGGGGGAAAACTCTCTGCTGGTTGGAGTCATACCTAATAAAAAGGACAATGGTTGTGCTGTTGTAGCTCAATCATCTCAGTTCCAGGACATCACTGCAGGAGTTCCTCAGAATAGTGCCCTAAGCCCAACCATCTTCAGCTGCTTCAGCAATGACCTTCCTTCCATCATAAGGTCAGAAGTAGGGATGTTTGCTGATGATTGCACAATGTTCAGCACCATTCATGACTCCTCAGATACTGAAGCAGTCCATGTCCAAATGCAGCAAGACCTGGACAATATCCAGGCTTGGGCTAACAAGTGGCAAGTAACATTCGCAACAAACAAGTGTCAAGCAATGACCAGCTCTGACAAGAGAGAATCTAACCATCATTCCTTGAAATTCAGTAGCATTACCATTGCTAAATCCCCCACTATCAACATTCTGGGGATTACGAGTGACCATAAACTAACTGGACTAGCCATGTATACTGTAGCTACAAGAGCAGGTTAGAGGTTAGGAATCCTGTGGCAAGTAACCCGCCTCCTAATTCCCCAAAGCCTGTCCACCATCTACAAGGGACATGTCAGGAGTGTGATGGAACACTCTCTACTTGCCTGGATGAGTACAGCTCCAAAAGCATACAAGAAGCTTGGTACCATCCAGGACAAACCAGCCCGCTGGATTAGCACCCAATCCACGAACATTCACTCCCTCCATCACCGACGCACAGTGGCAGCAGTGTGTACCATCTACAAGATGCACTGTAGGAACTTACCAAGGCTCCAGCTGCAGCACCTTCCAAACCCACGACCACTACCAGCTGGAAGGACAAGGGCAACAGACACAGAAACACCACTAACTGGAAGTTCCCCTTCAAGCCACTCACCATCCTGACTTGGAAATATATCGCTGTTTCTTCACTGTCACTGGGTCAAAATCTTGGAACTCCCTCCCTAACAGCACTGTGGGTGTATTTACACCACATAGACTGCAGCAGTTCATGAAGGCAGCTCACCAACACCTTTGCAAGGGCAATTAGGGACGGGCAATAAATGCCAGCCTAGCCAGTGATGTCAGTGAATGAATAAAAAAATTCATCCTACCATCAAGGTTTTGGAGGCTAGAATGCTTCAGAATCATCTCATACACGAGTACCAACTACATCAAAATAAATGCAATTGCTTCCATCCTGGTGCTCTGTGCAATTTATCAAAGAGCTATAATGTTTCTGCATAGTCTATTCTGTGTAGGGATAGACAATTGAAGACAGGGTCTCGGTGTTGTTAATCTGGAGGGTAGCTAGCGATATTAATCCGTATCCAGGGCAAACAGGTGCTTTTGGGAGAGAATCTGTACCGACATCAGACTGTAACATCCATACTTACAGCCTATATGACAAAATGTTTGATCTCAGGTCAATCAATGCAGGGCTGGGAAGTCATCCCAAGTTGCTCCCATGGTTCCTTCAGTAATTTGCTCCACATAACTGGAGCTTGAGATCTGGAGACTAGTAAGGAATTCAGTTTGCAGTCTTTCAGCTCTGTTGTTATGAGACAAAGCGCTGGAGGATCCATGCAAGCAGTCTGGAATGATATCCCGTTTTCTTTGGGGGAAAACAGTGGGAATAACTTAAAAATTTGTTAACAGTAAATACAGCATTAAAATGAGTGTTGAAAGTTCTAGTATGGAGACCAGAGCTGTGCAAAGTATGCCGAGTGCGATCTAACCAAGGGGCCATACAAACAAATTCTCTCCCCTCTGGAAGCTCGAGTACTTAGCTTGCTTTCCTTCAAAAGTCTTATGTTGCTACTTTTAGCGATTTGTGTTTCTGTACACTGCTTCTGCACCCCATTAAGTCTCTTTTCCAAGGAGTACATGGCCTCCTTATTCTTCCTTCCAAACAGTGTACATGCACAGCGCTGTAAATGTGCCACACCCCACATTGGTATAGGCACTAAAAGAAGTGTCCAAGGTTCACACTAGAAATAGGCATTGGCCACTTTGCATATGAAAATAAGGGGCACCAACACTCATTTGATGCCTTCCTTACTAAATTGGTTTGCTCTGAATGCAACCAGTGCTGGGCCACCTGAGTTCAGGAAAATCCTTAAATGGACCATCTGTTGTCAAAATGCTAATTTCCCACACCCCCATCACCCCGCTGCCAAGGTATTTGACTAAACATGGAGCCAGAAGTTCTTCTCCTTGCTGCATGTTAAAACCATGGGCCTCTATGAACACTGCTTGCCCCATTCCCCTCTCAATATTCTTCACCGGTGAGATGAAAGCTCAGCAGGACACCCATGACTTGCTGGCCTAACGTTAATGAGACCAGAGGTGAGCCTTGGGCCCATGTGTTCTGGCACAGGACTTTTCATGGTTAATGTAAGGAAAAGGTTTCAGGGAACAAATTATGATCTCAAAGCATTATGTTTCTTACTATTACACAGGGAGAGGACCTTGTAAATCAGCTATCCGTAAATTCAATCTGTAATAAGCTACACACAGACACAATCTTAAAATGTCACACTACTGAAACAAAACAAAAAACACCCCTTTGCTTCTTCAGCTGTAATTGCTTAGAAGATGTTCTGATATATGTAGTACACTTTCACTGACTAGTTCTTCATTAAGTTTAGTCCAAGCATCACTCTTGCAGACAGTCCTCCATTTAGAAAGTACAATTAGCAAATATTAATCAGACTTTAAAAATTCACAATGACCTCAAAAGGACAATACAGTAAAAAGGGAACAATCGTTTCCAACCCTTTCACTCCCCAGTGTCTCAAACAACAATGTGGAAAAGAAAATTTTCAGCAATTTCTGAAATGGAGTGTGATATTAACTGCAATGTTACTACAGGCCATTTTACTGTAATAAAACTCTCCTGCTATTCTAAGCAGGTTAGACAGCTTCAATTAAGTTTTTCTTTCCACAGAGCTCCCAAACCGGTTGAGTATTCCCACAATTTTGTTTTTATTTCACTGATTAAAAACTCCTAATGTGCACCAATGCTCTGTATTTCCTCAGTATTTTATAAAGAAAAAGATTAGAGATTTAAAAAAAAATCTTTCATGGGATGTGGGTGTTGCTGGTTAGGCCATCATTTGTTGCCCACCTCTAATTGCCCTTGCACCAAGTGGTTTGAGAGACCATTTCAGAGGATAGCTAAGACTCAGCCACAATGCCATGGGTCTGGAATCACATGTAGGCCAGACCAGGTAAGGATGGTACATTTCTTTCCCTAAAGGACATTAGTGAACTAGATGGGTTTCAACAACAATCAATGATAGCTGCCATAATCACCATTACTAAGAGCAGTTGTATATTCCAGGTTTTCTTAATTGAATTCAAATTCCACCAGCTGGCATGATGGAATTTGAACTCATGTCCCCAAGGCATTAGCCTGGGCCTCTGGGTAACTACTCCAATGACATTGCCACTAAGCCACCATCTTCTCCCACTTACTGACAAAATTGTCCATAATTTTAAGGGGTCAGTAGTAGAAACCTTTTTAAACTACCTCGCACAACTTCTTCAATTGCCTCTGTAGTGGTAGTGGTGCTACTGGTGGTATGTTCGGTGGGGTCCTCATACTGGTCCTCATCCTCTTCACCATCCAGATCATCATCATCCTCATCATCAATGTCACTTTCCTCCTCCATAGGTTGTTCTTCAATAACTTTATCACTGAAATGAAGAGCGTGCAAAGTAATTGTTATTGATTGAGGAGTTTAAGAACGTCTTAACATTCTGAAATATCGAGAAGCAAACTGCCCTGTATAATTTATTAAGAGCCAACCTGTGAAACAGAATAGCACCTCACACAATGAATGTGGACAAAAATGAAGATTAGGTCAGGTGCAGCAAGTCCAGAAACCCAAGTATTGCAAAAGGCATAGAAATTTAAATGCTGTGAATGTATATTCCACAGGTATAAATGAGGTGCTCCAAATAGACTAATGCCCGGTTGCTCATTCCTACTTTACATTTTAATCCAAGCAAAATGTAATTCTTCCTTTAATATAAAAATATAGCTGATTAAATTTAATTTGGTTTGGAAAAATGTTGACTAGGGGCCAAGCCAGCATTGTCAAGCCCTCATCTATTTCAGGGTGCTATTTTAAAATAATGAGATCAGGTTGTAAAGAAAACATAAAAGCCATTAAAAGCTCAGCTTTCATAGCATTCCGATTCTCTTCCATCAAGTTCAAATGTTAGACACCAGGTGCGTGGAGAGCAACAGTAGAGTTTTGTAATTTGTTTGAATGATAAATCAATTATTAAGCAGCTGGAGACAAAGCCTTCTTGACCCTACATGTAATATAGAATACCCTTACAGGAAGAAGAGGAGAAAGAGTCGAGTTCCTGTGGCATAGATACACCCACAGTTCTGTTAGGGTGGGAGTTCCAGGTTTCTGACCCAGCAACGAGGGAATGGTGATACAATTCCAAGTCAAGATGGTATGTGCCTTTGAGGGGAACTTGCAAGTGGCAGTGTTCCCATGCGCCTGCTGCCCTTCTCTTCTGAGAGTATTAGGATCACTCCGTTTGGAAAGTTCTGTCGAAAATCTGGCAGACACTGTTCCCACTGTGCACCAGCAGTGAAGAGAGTGAATGTTTAAGGTGGGGGAGGGGAATGTCAATCAATCAAGTAGGCTGTTTTTGAGGTGCATGATTTCCTCTTTATGGAGGAACTGCATTGCAAAACCCAGAACTATTATCTAGAATGTAATTCAAGTGTACCATCAGATCCATCTTAAAAACCTGCACACTTCCATTAGTTCTGGACCTTTATAAATCTTGGCAGGCATCTCAGATTTACCCAACATCCACACAATGAACTGAAGACAGTAACAGTGCAGTCACTACAAAAAATGCAATGCAAGTTGGCATACATGGGTATTCAATTAACTTTTAAGTGTCTTAGAAACAATTCTCCATAAATTGCATTACTTTAACTAAAATCTTTGTGCTTAAGGAATTATAGCATCCTAGATTACCTCAAATGTTAATTGCTATTTTTCCTTCAGGGTAGAATAAATTATGCAGGATGAAAAGTACACATTATTCCACGACCATGAATTGTTTCATTGCCCGCATAATGAGAGTATTCACAGCAGACATATTCTGGAACACAATGCTGGACAAGTGCCAATCGATGGCAAGATCAGTCTCTATGTGCCTGGGCTGCACACACATTTACCATATAACTATTTGCAGATTTCTTATTTACTGTGCTAATGAACATATTTATGCACATTGTGGGGTAATGTCAAAATGGTTAAAATCATAAGATATGAAAGAGCAATGGCAAGTTCTAGCCATAAATCAGGAAGTAGTGCCTGATGTGGTTGAGCTACACTGCCTTCTTGACATCCATCACCCAGAGGATCAAGGGCAGCAGGCGCATGGGATATCCACTGCTGCAAGTACCCCTCCAAGTCACACACCACCCTCATTTGGAAATGCATTCCATTCCTTCAAAGTCGCTGGTTCAAGATCCTGAAATTCCTTCCCTAATAGCACTGTGGTTATACCTACGAGACTTTTTTTTATTCATTTACCGGATGTGAGTGCATTAGCTAGGGCAGCATTTATTGTCTGCTCGCAATTGCCCTTGAGAAGGTTCTGGTGAGCTGCCCTCTTGAACCGCTTCAGTCCCTGTGGTGTAGGTACACCCACAGTGCTGTTAAGGGAGGGAGTTCCAGGATTTTGACCCAGCAACAGTGAAGGAAGGGTGTTATATTTCCAAGTAAGGATGGTGAGTGGCTTGGAGGGGGATCTTCCAGGTGGTGGTGGTCCCATGTGTCTGCTGCCCTTGTTTTTTTTAGATGGTAGCAGTCATGGGTTTGGGATGTACTGCCTAAGGAGGCTTGGCGAGTTTCTGCAGCGCGTCTGGTAGATGGTGCAAAATGCTGCCACTGTACATTGGTGGTGGATAGAGTGAATGTTTGTGGATGAGGTACCAATCAAGTGCGCTGCTTTGCTCTAGATGGTGTCAAGTTTCTTGAGTGTTGGAGTTGCACTCATATGGGCAAGTGGGGAGTATGCCATCACACTCCTGACTTGTGCCTTGAAGATGATGACAGGCTTTGGGGATACAGGTGGTGAGTTACTCGCCACACGATTCCTAGCCTTTGACTGCGCTTGTAGCCACAGTTTTTTTTGGCTGGTCCAGTTGAGTTTCTGATTAATGGTAATCTCCAGGATGTTGATAGTGGGGGATTCAGCGATAGTAATGCCACTGAATGTCAAGGGGCGAATGGTAAGATTCGCTCTTGTTGGAGATGGCCGTTGCCTGCCACTTATGTGGCATGAATGTTACTTGGCACTTGTCAGCCCAAGCCTGGATATCGTCCAGGTTTTGCTGCATTTTGACATGGACTGCTTCAGTATCCGAGGGGTCACAAATGGTGCTGAATATTGTGTAATCATTAGTGAACATCCCCATTTCTGGCCTTATAATGGAAGAAAGATCATTGATGAAAAAGCTGAATATGGCTGAGCCGAGGACACTACCCTGAGGAACTCCTGCAGTGATTCCTGGAATTCAGATGATTGACCTCCAACAACCACAACCATTTTCTTTTGTACTCAGTATGACTCCAACCAGTGGAGAATTTTCCACCTGATTCCCATTGACTCCAGTTTTGCTAGGGCACCTTGATGCCATACTCAGTCAAATGTGGCCTTGATGTCAAGTGTAGTCAATCTCACCCCATCTCTGGAGTTCAACTCTTTTGTCCACGTTTGGACCAAGGCTGTAATGAGGTTGGGAACTGATTGACCCTGGCAGAATCCAAACTGAGCATCAGTGAGCTGGTTACTGCTAAGTGAGCGTCACTTCACAGCACTATTGATGACCCCTTTCACTTTACAGATGATTGAGAGTAGACTGATGGGGCAGTAATTGGCCGGGTTGGATTTGTCCTTCTTTTTGTGTACAGAACAGACCTGGGCAATTTTCCACATTGCCAGATAGATGCTAGTGTTGTGGCTGTACTGGAACAGCTTGGCTAGGGGCGCAGCAAGTTCTGGAGCACAAGCCTTCAGTACTATTGCTGGAATATTGTCAGGACCCATAGCCTTTACTATGTGCCTTTAGCCATTTCCTGATATCATGTGCAGTGAATTGAATTGGCTGAAGACTGGCAGTGATGCTGGGGACCTCAAGAGGAGGCTGTAATGGATCATCCACTTGGCACTTTTGACTGAAGATTGTTGCAAATGGTTCAGCCTTATCTTTTGCACTTATGTGCTAGGCTACTCCATCATTGAGAATGGGTATATTTGTGGAGCCTTTTCCTCCAGTGAGTTGCTTAATTATCCATCACCATTCATGACTGGATGTGGCAGGACTGCAGAGCTTAGATCTGATCCATTGGTAGTGGATTCTCATAGCGCTGTCTATCACTTGCTGCTTATGCTGTTTGGCATGCAAGCAGTCTTGCATTGTAGCTTCACCAAGTTGACACCTCATTTTTAGGTATGCCTGGTGCTGCTCCTGGCATGCCATCCTGCACTGTTCATTGAACTAGGGTTGATCCCCTGGCTTGGTGTAATGGCAGAGTGGGGGACATGCTGGGCCATGTAGTTACAGATCTAGGTTGAGTACAGTTCTATTGCTGCTGCTGATGGCCTATAGCACCTCATGGATGCCAAGTTTTGAGCTGCTAGATCTGTTTGAAATCTATCCTATTTAGCATGGTAGTAGTGCCACACAACACGATGGAGGGTATCCTCAATGTTAAGATGGGACTTCGTCTCCACAAGGACCATGTGACGATCACTCCTATTGATACTGTGATCTGCAGCAGGAAGGTTGATGAGGATGAGGTTAAGTATGTTTTTCCCTCTTGTTGGTTCCCTCACCACCTGCCGCAGACCCAGTCTAGCATTTATGTCCTTTACGACTCGGCCAGCTCGATCTGTGGTGGTGTACTGATGCACTCTTGGTGATGGACATTGAAGTCCTCCACCCAGAGTACATTCTGCACCCTTGCCACCCTCAGTGCTTCCTCCAACTACTGTTCAACTTGCAGGAGTGCTGATTCATCAGCTGAGGGAAGCACGGGACGTGGAAATCAGCAGCAGGTTTCCATGAGACTTCATGGGGTCTGGAGTTGACATTGAGGGCTCCCAGGACAACTCCCTCCTGACTGTGCCACCACCTCTGCTAGGCTGTCCTGCGAGTAGGATAGGACAAACTCAGGGCTGATGATGATGGTGCCTGGGACTCTGTCTGTCAGGAATGATTCCATGAATATGACGGTCATTTCTCTAATTTTTAGAGAAATATTTGTTGCAATCATTTGAGACATCAGTGGCTTAATGCAAACTAATCCTATTTGCTTATGAACACACTGACGCAAAATCTGTTGAATCATCAGTGCATGAGCGATGAAAATGGCTTTAAACTCATGTTGTTCCAAACAAAACATGCGCTAAAAACTTGTTGAATCTTGTTTCCAGTCTTCTTCTGAAATGTTAACTTTGTTTCTCTCTCCACTGATGTTGCCAGACCTGCTGAGTGTTTCCAGCAATTTGTTTTTATTTCAGATTTCCAGCATCTGTAATATTTTGTTTGTATAAAACATTTGCTGAATGCTTGCTGAGGAAATTACTTTCCCTTTGAGACAAAAACATATGCACAACCACAAGGAGGAGAAAGTGCTCGCATTCATGTCGTGGTTTATAGCTAATGAGGTGCTTCTGATGTTTAGTCACTGTTTTAATGCCGGAAATGCACAGCCACATGATAACTTCCAAGTAATAATAACCAGCTGGCGTTTTAGGTGCTGGTTGAGGGTTAAATATTTGTTGAAACCCCAGAGAGTTCTGCCCTATTTTGCTCCAAAGCAGTACCACAGGATCTCTTACATCCACCTGAGGGAGCATATATGACCTAAAATTGAATGTACCATTTGAAAGATGGCACCTCCAAAACTGCAGTGCTCCCTCAGTGCCGCACTGCAGTGGAGGCCTAGATTTTGTGTTCAAATCTCTGGAATGGGACTTGAACCCACAACCTTTTGATTCTGAAGCTGAGCCACAACTAAATTAGCTAAACTGCATCAAAGTCTTTCAGGGCTAATGCCCAAACACAGAGGGCTGACTAGACAAAAGGACACAAAACTAGAGTCTGAAAGAAACATTGGAGTTGAACAATGAAAATTCAATTAGCCTCAGATAAACCTATACTGCAATGGTCATACAAAGGCCTTATTATTTCAAAACCTTTTGCCAAGGAGGACATGCTAATGCAAAATTAATGATATATCCTTAGTTACTTCAAAAGTAGTTTAATTTTTAATGCAACCTTTTATGATCATCAATACCACTTGGATAAGACTCAAGTTTTTGAAAACAGGTTTTATCCAATTGATGCAGAGCACTAATTATGTTACAGATTACATAAAATACCAGTTTTGTTTTAAACTTAATAAAACATTAATCTAGTTTTTCTTAAATTGCTTTTTGCTAATTCACTCCCCTCCTTGAAGGGCATAGTAGCTCACAAAAGTTAACCACTTTCAAATGAAGGCAAAATATGGCGGATGCTAGAAATCTGAAACATAAACAAAAAATGCTGGAAAAACTCAGCAGGTCTGACAACATCTATGGAGAGAAAGCCAGAGTTACTTTCAAATGACACAGAGGGTTAGGGAGTTCATCCAGAAGAGGAAATCACACCCAACTTTGATCCTGCCTAACCCATATATGAACCTATGAGCTAGTGTCAGTGGATAGAAATCTTGTGTTCAAATCTCTCCTGCTGAATTTTTCCCTGGTTGTTGTTTCTCAAAACTTACCTACTACTGACATGAAACTAACTGGCCTGTCATTGCCAGGACTGACCTGACATGAATAAGGATGTCACATTTGTCACTCTCCAATCCTCTGGCATCTCTGGGAAGTTTGGAAGATTATGGCAAGTCCTACCACTATCTCCACTCTGCTACACAACACTACAATGCCTACCCCCAATCAGTACTGCCACCCCACCATCCTTTTTCTCCTTCTCGATCTTTTCTGACCACTTTATATCCTTATAAGTGCCACATCCTCACCATTTTAAAGCCACATTTTCGTTATTACATCATAGCCCAACACTATTTGTGCTTGTAGCTCACCAACCTTGTGCGTTTATATACAGGCGGTGTAATCCTTTCACTGCATTCCACATAGCCCTTTTTAGTCTACTCTCATCTAATACGGAGCTACTCCTTTCTCTAGTACTGCCCAGAACTCTCACTTCATGGTCCTCATTCGTCTTTTCTATATGCTGGTGCCCATCTCCCTGCCAATTTAGTTTAACCTCTCCCCAACCACACTAGTGAACCTACCCACTGGTCACCACACTTTAGAAAGGATGTGAATGTACTTGAGAGGGTACAGAGGCAATTTACCAGAATGACTGCAAGGTGGGGAATTTTAGTTACAAGATTAGGTTGGAAAAGGTGGGGTTGTTCTCCTCGCAGCAAAGGAGATTAAGGGGAGGTTTGATTGAGGTGCACAAGATTATGACAGGTTTAGATAAGGCAGACAATGAAAAACTGCCCCCCTAATGGTACAAGGATTAAGGGATCACAGATTTAAGGTGCTGGGCAAGAGGTGCAGGGGGAATATGAGGGAGAACTGTTTTTGCACAGTGAGTGGTAAGGACCTGGAACCTGCTGCCCATGGGAGTGATGGAACTGGAGATGATAAATGGCTTCAAGAGGAAATTGGGTGGGCACTTGAAGGAAATAAACTTGCAGGGCTATGAGGATTGAACAGGGATGGGACTGACTGGATTGCTTTGTGGGAGAGCCAGCATTAACTTCATGGGCCAAATGGCTTCCTTCTGTGCCATAAATTACTCTATTAACATTGGCTCAAGGAGACTTAATCATAATGCCACTAATGCCATACCAGCTGAGATTAGTTAACAGTGTAGGTTGTGAATCATACTTGGGACCTCCTGGTCCATATGGCTCAGATACTCACTAGATAAACTGCCTGAATAATCAAGAGCCACTGTTTTCTTCCCTTATAACATAAATTTAACATTTCACCTTGAATTTCTAACAGAAAAAAAGGAAAAATCAAATAAAAAGGTTACTTAAATTGCAAAGGATGCCTCTGTATTTAATACAAACATTTCTGTATTTCAGTTTTGTGGTTAACTGTAGTGGGACAGAATTTCAGCAGTTTCTGTTAGCTGGACACAAAAGTTTTGAATGAATGTTTAGATGTAAAATGTTCATGAAGGGATTATAGAAAGCAATGTTAATACGCTTTGCACTCGACTGCTCTGCAGCAATCTTTAGTTTTAAAATCTTGGTTGAATCCCTGCTGCACATGTGCAGGTTAGAAATCAGCAACAATTTACTGATAAGACTGTAACCCAATGGATAAGATATCATAAACTATAATCAAATTGATATTTTAAAGCATCCATTGGTGCTTTAATGCAATGGACAAAATAATCTTAGGTGGAAAATTTAATATTTAATAAATTATAATGGTGTCCAGCCTTAGATATTATTACAATGCTGTTGTATGACTCTAAACCGCTTATCTTCCAAAATGTTGCTTTTTGAAAAACCATTCTTGATCATATTAAGGCCAAGGGATTGCATGCACTCGTTTCACATACAAATACTCTGACGAAATGCTGTTCAATGGTATCAATGTAATTTAAAATATATAAACCTTATTTATCACCTTATGTTCTCATTGAATTGATTAATATTGCCTCATATGAATTTGATTTTGTTGTCCTAAAATGTGGGGAGGTTAAAAAAAATTTAAATGCAACAACATAACCATCACCTGCCGTCTGCGTAGTCAGCATCATCTCCTCCCCACCAGACATCTGAATCCTCTTCATCCATGTCAGAGTCATCAATCTTATCGTTTTCCTCTGGAATAGGGCAGCAAACAAATTCTACTCCACGAAACTCGTCAATTCCACAAGGCAGCAGCATCCCATAGTCATGCAGGTTCATGATCTTGTCACCGCAGGTCTGGGAAGATAAAAAGTAATTAAACAAAGTCTCACACAAACTCACTTGGTCCTGATACTAATAAAAGTTTTTGCCCACATTAGATATTTTCTCTGGTTAAACCTCAAATGAGCTTGTTGATTTCACAAGGGAAAGTATCAGGTTTCTGTTTCATACAATTGTTCCCAGTGGATCCATGGTTTACAAGTAGATAGCAAACCTCTGCTGTGATCTTCCTGAGATTGAGCAAGAAAAGTGCATTTCTTTCTATACATATACACCACAAAAAAGAGTTTTGAATACACAAAAACCTGATTGAGCCACATGAAAATAAAGGGGCATGTTTATAAGGGGTTATAAGGTGGGTGGGGAGAAAAAAGATTAACAAGGTAGGAGGAGGCAAGAAGAGGTTAAAAAGGTACATGTGGAAAGGAATGATACTCAAACCAAAATTCCTACAGCTCAATGAAATGGACTGACTATCAATTGGCTTAAGTGTTGGAGATGGCAGTGGAGCATCAGCATGATGCACCAATTACTCATATTAATAAAATATTAAAAGAAGAACATTTCAGTAATACTGAAAACTCTAAGAGACAAAGAAGCTAAGGTACTGGGCAACCATAGAATCACAGCACAGAAACAGCCCCTTCGGCCCATCATACCTATTAAGCACCTATCTATTCTAATTCTATTTTCCAGCACTTGGTCCGTAGCCCTGTATGCTATGGTGTTTCAAGTGCTCATCTAAATGCTTCTTAAAGGTTGAGGGTTCCTGCTTCTACCACCCCCTCAGGCAGTGTGTTCCAGATTCCAACCACCCTCTGGGTGAAAAAAAATGCTTCCTTGAGTCCCCTCTAAACCTCCTGCCCCTTACCTTAAACCTATGCCCCCTGGTTATTGACAACTCTGCTAAGGGGAAAAGTTTCTTCCTATCTACGCCCCTCATAATTCTATTAAGTCGCCCTTCAGCCTTCTCTGCTCTAAGGAAAACAACCCAATCTTCATAGCTGAAACGCTCCAGCCCAGGCAACATCCTTGTGAATCTCCTCTGCACCCTCTCCAGTGCAATCACATTCTTCCTATAGTGTGACGACCAGATGCCAGATAACCACATGCTAAATAACAGTGCAAGTTGAAATTTGTAATACTGGAAAGACCTGAAGCATACATCTTAACATCTCCATTCTCTCATTTCCCTCATGCTTTTTCTCACACCAGCAAATGTTACAAATAAACATTATAAAATGCTGTGGATTCTGGAGATCTATAAAAATAAAAAATGCTGGAAATACTCAGCATTTTCTATTTTTATTGTACATAATTAAACTTGATGCTGAGACAACAGATTCTCTGAGGCTGGGGAAGTGATGGCTGAACTGAAAAAATTAACAATTTGATACATTTGTCCTGTTTTAAATTTTATTCAAATGAATTTCAAATCTAATGCAGATGCATTCTGAACATTAATATTTGAATCAAGTGTTGTTGTACTTGGTCTGAGTGCACTGATAGTACAAAAAAAACCTCATTGTTTGGTTACATTTTAATGGGCTACACAGAGTGAGAGGAGGGGAATATGGCAAGATAACCTTCAGCCAATTTTATTCAGAAATTACAGTGTGCTCAAAACCACTGAACTCACTAGGAGATTGGCCTATTAGAAGTCAGCCCTGGAGATCCAAGGCTACTATCTGGACAAAGCCCTGAGGTACTCCTGCAGTGATGCCCTGGGATTGAGATGAGCTTTTCCTGATTCCCATTTACTGCAATTTTAGAATGGACTTCAATTTTAGTCTGGCTCTTTGATGCCACCCTTGGTCAAATGCTGCCTTGATGTCAAGGGCAGTCACTCTCAACTCACCCCGAGAATTCAGCTCTTTTGTCCTTGTTTGGACCAAAGCTGTATTGAGGTTTGGAGCCAAATGGCCCTTTCAGAACCCAAACCAAGCATCCATAAGCAAGCGACTGATGGCCAAGTGCTGCTTGATAGCTACTGTTTATGAGACCTTCCATCACTTTGCTCATGATTGAGAGTAGGTTAGTGGGGCAGTAAATTGGCCTGATTGGATCTGTCCTGTTTCTCGTGAATAGGACACTCGGGTAAATGCCTGTGTTATAGACGCTTTGGAACAGTTTGCCTAGGGGTACGGCTAATTCTGTTGCAGAAGTCTTCAGTGCTCCTGCCGGGATGTTGTCAGGGCCCAAAACCTTTGCTGTACCAGTGCCTTCAGCTGTTTCTTTATGTTACGTGGAGTGAATCAAATCGGCAGAAGTCTGACATCTGTGATCCTGGAGACCTCAGGAAAAGACCCAGATGGATCATCCAATCTGCACTTCTGGCTAAGGTGGTTGCAAGCATTTAAGTTTTATCTTTTGTGAAGTGCTCGATTCCACCATCTTGAGGGCAGGGTTGTTTGTGGAGCCTTCTCCTTCAGTTGGTTTAATCGTCCACCACCATTCAAAAGTTGATGCGGCAGGACAGCAGAGTTTTGTTCTGACCTATTGGTTGTGGTATCGGCTAGCTGTGTCTGCTTCCGCTGTTTAGCATGCATGTAATGCTGTGTTGCAGCTTCATCAAATTGGCACCCCATTTTTTTTTTTAGGTATAACTGCTGCTGCTTCAGGCATGATTTCCTCACTGAATCAGAGTTGGTCCCCTGGCTTGATGGTAATGGTAGACTGAGGGATATGCCAGGCCATAAGGATACAGAATGTGGTTGAATACAATTCTACGATTGATGCCCACAGCACCCTTGTGAATACCCAGTTGTTCCATCTGCTCTGAATCTAACCCATTTACTATGGTGGTTGTGCCACACAACACAATGGAGGATGCCCTTAATGTGGAGATGGGACTTTGTTTCTACAAGGATTGTGATGTAGTCACTTCTGCCAATACTGTCTTAGATAGATGCATCTGCAACAGGTAGATTGGTGAGGACAAGTTCAAGTAGATTTTTCCCCTGTTGGTTCTCTCATCACTTGCTGAAGCCCAGTCAGGCATATATGCCCATCAGGGCTCAGCCAGCTGTAAGTCAGAAGTGGTACTACCGAGCCACTCTTAATGATGGACATTAAAGTGGTTCATTCAGAGGACATTCTGTGCCTTTGCTACCCCCTCAGTGCCTCTTCTAAGAAACATTTAAAAAGAGGAAAATCCGATTCCTCAGCCAAGGGAAGGCGGTAGGCGATAATCAGCAGGAGGTCTCCTTGCTATGTTGAGCTGTTACCAGGAGACTTCATAGGATCTGGAGTCAAACGCTGAAGACTCCAGAACCACTCTCTCACAGCTATATGCCTCTGTGAACGAATGTGAAGCCAATGACGAAATGGTTAAAATCAAGGACGCCCCACAGGCCAGAATTTTATGACCGCAGATACCTAGAGGAGTTGTGGGGCTGGATGAAGGTACAGAGATAAAGAGTAAGGCCATGGAGCGATTTCAAAACAAGGATGAGGGTCTGATCAATAAATACAAGACTTATTTTCCCCTTGACCCCTGTAGTCAGCCATCTGTATAGCTCCCACAAAGGACATGAGCATTATAAGCAATTTGACAAACAATGATAGAATTCAAGGCACTGGAAAAAGATATTCCTCATTTAGGATAGAAAAAGAATACAAAGAACTATTTTGGTACCCAATATCCGATTGCTCTGCCAAAATTTCATTTCCATCACAAATACAATCCTTACAATACAAAAACTACATTTAGAATGACTGGCTGATGAAGGGATAAGGAACTTAAAATCACAGATAAATATTTGCTTAGTTACTGGAGGAGCTTTCAGTAAAGTGACTGTACCTCTTTCGCCACAGTGTGCCAGTACAGATGGCTCTCACAGGTGTCCACCTTCTCCCGATGCAGAAACTTGCACTTGTCTGGGACAAGGAGGGCGTCACTTACAAATTCACCAACTGTGTTGAGGGAAGAGGAGAGCTTTAGTGACAAAGCAACTACAACTTCAGAACACAAGTTGCCAAAATTAGACCAACATGGAGCCATGTAACGAAGGAGTTCAGTATCAAACACCAGGACACCAAATTGCAATCACTCGCCTCGCCCTTTTCATTTCCCAACGTGCGCAAATGAAATCCTGCTTACATATTACCCAAAACAACTTCTTCATAAAATTATGTATATCCCAGCTCGTGCCATGTAGGACCATGTGTTTAAAGGGTTGGCAATCACAATTTGAAGATTGAAAGCAGATGACCTTCCCATCACTGAGTTAGCTAAATTACATAAGAGTCAAAACTTTCCTCTCCCCTACGTAATTTAAAAAAAAATTAACTGCAGATATTGTTACTGGAAAATTTACCAAGTCCAAATACCTGAAGGGGCTGAAATCTTGACAGTAGATACAGTTATAAACTTAGGGTAGCACGCTACAGTGGTCAGGCCATTCCAAATATATATACTGAACTAGATAACTAAGCAACCAGGCAAAATCTAGTTTTCTTAAAAAGATATTAAATTTGTTCATAATTGTCTATTTAGTTATCAGAATTGGAGAATTCCTTCAATAGCATCAGGAGGATATATACCACATGAATTTAAGTGCCAGTGTGATGCCAGGTATGTAGGCTGTACGTTCCAGTGACTGGTGGATCGTAACAAACAGCACGTACTTTCAGCTGTTTGCAATAGGCAAAGTGCTGACCATATCCAACCAGCCTGTGCTTGCAAAACTTAAAACATAATGTCCACTGTTAGATGTGATTCCACAATTGGACAACACTTGCTAAACAATCCTGATTGGTTTTCAGTGCAATTCTTGGCACAGTTTAAGATCAATAGTCGGGCTCACTTACACATGCTAGAAGCCACGTATATTTCAACCTGCCTAGTTTGACTTTGAACAATAGCTTGGCAGTTAACTGTTCTCTGCTACATTCTCTATAGCAATGCCTCTATCAGAGTCCACTTGCCAACTAATCAGTACTCTCTTCATAGGAAGTATAAACTGTTGCTCTCTTTACTGATGGTAATCTTGCAATCTGTCCTGATGAGTTCAAGATGAAAAACTTAGACAGCATGTCTCTTTTTTCAGCAATACTCAAGTTCTGTACTTCCAAACGACGATTTAAAAAAAAAAAATGTTACTCTCAACTTCTGTTTTTCCAAAATCGCATCTATCACATGTAGACTTAACTTAAAGGGCTTACGTAGAGAAGAACTGATCTGGAAGTGAAACCATCAGTGTAATGATTAGGGATCATTTATTGTGTTATTGATATTCCTCCTGTTTCTACATTAAACATTTACACTTGTTGATTCACAATAAACTTACATACAACATTCCTGATAACTCAATAGGTAAAATAGACATAGTATCGAATCTCAGATCAGCAAAACTCAAGTGTGGATTGAGATGCTATGACTCTTTTGACCGGGGGGGGAAAAAAAAGAGACATCATCCATTGTTCCCACTGATGACTCAAGGGTGAAAGGATTAAAGTCGAGATCAGATTTAGTGATGATACCTCATGAAAAGCCAGCCAGACCACTGTCAACAGACTGCACAGTGATTGATAGTTTGTGCGCAAGTGCAGTCCACAAGGAATCAGGTCCTTTAGAAGCAGACGACACCTATTTAGAAAGTGAAGCACCACCAAACTACTGAAGCTATAAAACAGGACTCCTTACGTGCCAAACAGCATAAGCAGCAAGTGATAGGCAGAACTAAGCAATCTCATAACCAACAGATCAAATCTAAGCTTTGCAATCCTGCCACATCCAGTCATGAATGGTGGTGGGCAATTAAACAACTCACTGGAGGAGGTGGCTCCACAAATATCCCCATCTTCAATGATGGAGGAGCCCAGGGCAGCAGTGCAAAAGATAAGGCTGAAGCATTCGCAACAATCTTCAGCCAGAAGGGCTGAGTGCCGAGTGCTAGATCCACCTCGGCCTCCTCCGGAAGTCCCCAGCATCACAGATGCCAGTCTTCGGCCAATTCGATTCACTCCATGTGATATCAAGAAACTGCTGAAGGCACTGAATACTGCAAAGGCTATGGGCCTTGACAACATTCTGGCAATAGTACTGAATTCTTGTGCTCCAGAACTTGCTGTGCCCCTAGCCAAGCTGTTCCAGTACAGCTACGACACTGACATCTACCCGGCTATGTGGAAAATTGCCCAGGTATGTCCTGTACACAAAAAGCAGGACAAATCCAACCCGGCCAATTACCGCCCCATCAGTCTACTCTCCATCATCAGTAAAGTAATGGAAGGGGTCATCAACAGTGCTATCAAGCAGCACTTGCTTAACAATAACCTGTTCACTGGCAAGCAACATTCATGTCACACAAGTGTCAGGCAATGACCATCTCCAACAAGAAAGAATCACCATTGCCCCATGATGTTCAATGGCATTGCCATCACCGAATCCCCCATTATCAACATCCTGGGGGTTATCATTGACCAGAAACTGAACTGGACTAGCCATATAAATACTGTTGCTATAAGAGCAGGTCAGAGGCTAGGAATCATGCGACAAGTAACTCGCCTCCTGACTCTCCAAAGCCTACCCACCATCTACAAGGTACAAGTTAGGAATGTAATGGAATATTTCCCACTTGCCTGGATGAGTGCAGCTCCCACAACACTGTAGAAGCTAGACACCATTCAGGACAAAGCAGTTTGCTTGATTGGCACCACATGCACAAACATTCACTCTCTCCACCACCAACGCACAGTAGCAGCAGTGTGTGCCATCTACAAGATGCACTGCAGGAATTCACCAAGGCTTCTTAGACAGCACCTGCCAAACCCACAACCACTACCACCTAGAAGGACAAGGGCAGCAGATTAATGGGAGCACCACCACCTGGAAGTTCCCCTCCAAGTCACTCACCATCTTGACTTAGAAATATATCGCCGTTCCTTCACTGTCGCTAGGTCTAAATCCTGGAACTCCCTTCCTAACAGTACTGTGAATGTACCTACACCACATGGACTACGGCGGTTCAAGAAGGCAGCTCATCGCCTTCTGAAGGGCAACTAGGGATGGGCAATAAATGTTGTCCAGCCAGCAAAGCCTGCATCCCATGAATGAATAAAAAAACTTGGCTCTGTGCACTGCAACCGCAAATCTGTTCAAATTTGTAGATCTGTTGCAGCCAAATGCATCAAAAACTGCAGAACCAAAAGGTTGGGTGAAAGCTTTGAAAATCACAGGAAGTCTTAAAAACAAACCTGGAAGTATATGTTTTAACAGGCATCTAAAACTAATGACTTGTTGCTTCATTCTACTAATCCAAACAGAAAACCCCATATGAGCCTGCACGAAAACATCCCAGATGAATCTTTTAAATTAAGATGGGTCCTGGGTGGTATTAGGGATCAGGTGTTCTACAATTGCCAGCTGCAGGAGTAGCCAACTGCGGTCATCAAAATAACATTATTGGTGTAAAATTTCCTTAAATCTTCAGGTTCAGTTAAGTGTGACATTAATCAGCTGTCAGGTTTCTGTATACTGTTTACAAAAGACTTTCAAAACAGGACATCCTACAAGTTTCATTTTTCATATCAGCCTGAAGAGAATTTGTAGATATTCTGGCAGTTTTGACATGCACAAACTGAAGTATTGGTAGAAGAATTCGAGGGAAATTTAGGAGTATTTCTTTTACCCAGAGGGTAGCAGGGTTCTGGAATGCACTGTCCGAAAGGGTGGTAGCCTCCAGAAACCTTCAACGCATCTAAAAAAAACTCAGACAAGCACTCGGAGTGCTGTAACCTGCAGGGCTATGGATCAAGAGGTGGAAAATGGGATTAGGTTTGATAGCTCTTATTCAGCTGGCATGAACATGATGGGCTGAGTGGCCTTCTTCTGTGCCGTAAGTCTTTGACACAATGAAGTGCAAGTTATTTTCTAATTCTCAATTACAGCTTTGATCTTTTCTTGTATGCTGGGAGTATATTAATGGAAGAAACACTTATCCAACGGTTCCATTGTTTAACACTTTATCTGACAACTTCTAACTAACAATTAACAGGCGGCTACTAGGGAGTTATTTAAAACCACGTAAAGTTTGCATGTTATAACAGATTAAAACAATTGCCTCAATAATCAGTCAATACGTGCACAATTTGCCAAGTGACCTGTGGAAGCAAGTGTGAACCTCCACAATCTATTTTTTCAATTGACAAGAATCAGTTCCAAAGAAAAGACTTGGATGAAAATTTCTGATTTCAGCGTGACTGTCGTGTCCATTGTCTAGAGAACAATTAATAAATTGCCACACTTTGGTGGCTGAGAAATGGCTGAAAGAGGCAATTTACCAGGTTCACAAGGACTTGCCACATAGCTTAAACAGCATAGCTTTGTGATATCTGCAAAGTTCATAGGGTGTCAGAGAAAGGGATGGTGTAAGAGAAGGGTAGAATAGAAAGAATAAAATGCTGCACATTTTTTTCAAGTTACATGAGGCCTTTTCAACTTAACCTTGGCTAGGCTCCTTATACAACTGTTGAGGCTCTTTCCAGACACAATACTTTGCCTGAATAAGAAATTGACTTTAAAAATAGAATATACTAACTATACTGTAGTATAAGTTAGGGAGGGGTAGCACATTTCATAGGCAGGCTTTCTGCACTCTTTGGAGTGGCTCAGCCTGTATTTGTCCTCCCCTTCACCCAGCTCTCACCTGCGGCTCCAAGCAGTTGATAACATGTGCCCTGGTAAACTGCTTCAGTTCAGGTGTAGGTAGCAGTTGGTTCTCCTACCCTCGGCGACATAGGGGATTGTCCCTCACTATAATCCAATTCACATGCAAGTCATGTTCATCATCTTTCTGTCATCCATCATCTATCTCTCACAAGTCCTGTGGCGATGGACACATGATGTAGTATCAGGTGTGGATTCACTGGGAGTTGAAGCTGCAAACCTGCACACAGGCAGCTCATGCCATAGGGTCATTTTTCATTGGAATGAAGCAGAAGTTGTACTTAAGCAGGCCAATTACTGAGCAGCCCTTTACAGGACCACACTGCTCACCTCCCTAGTATGAGGAAGGTGCTAGAAAAGCACTGTCTGCTTCATTTCCCTTGCCAGCAGACCGCAGCTGGCAGGTATCCCACCAATGCAATCAAAAGTCACTCTCAACAAATAGAGGCGACCAATCAGCATTGGTGCAAGGAACATGGACAACACCACAGTTGACTGATCTTGAGAGATGAAACTTCTCACTAGTAGAGAACCGGCTAGGTACAACATGCAGATCTCTGCCCTCCGCGAGACTCGTTTACCTAAGGAGGGTCAACTCAAGGAAATCAGTGCAGGTTACACATGATTTTAGAGTAGCCGTGAAAATTAACAGCACAAAGCTGACATAGGCTTTGCTGTCATGAACCAACTTGTCAGTAAATTGACTTGCCTTCCCAAGGGTGTTAATGATAGTCTGATGGTGCTTAAACTCTCATAGGAACAGGAGAAGGCCATTCAGCTTGTCGAGCCTGCTTTGCCATTCAATTAGCTCAACACCACATCCCACACGATCTCCATATCCCCCGATGTCATCAGAACCATAGAGAAGTTGTGGCGCAGAAAGAGGCCACTCAGCCTGTCATGCCTGTACTGGCCAAAAAAAGATGATAAAGAAACTAGCCGCTCATTTCAATCCCACATCCCAGCACCTGGTCCGCAGCCTTGCAGGTTACAGTGCTTCAGATGCAGTACCTTCTAAATGATTTGAGTGTTTCAGCCTCAACCACTGATTTAGGTGGTGAATTTCAGACGCCCACCAACTTCTGGGTGAAGAAACTTTCCCTCCCCTCGAATCCTTCTACCAATCATCTTAAATCTATGCTCCCTGGTAACTGACCCTTCAGCTAGGGGAAATAAGTCTTTACTATCTACCCTATCTAGGCCTCTCATAATTTTGTACACCTTAATTAGGCCACCCCTCAGCCTCCTCTGTCCTAAGGAAAATAACCCTAGCCTATCCAATCTTTCTTCATAGTTGCAATTTTCAAGCCCTGACAGCATGCTTGTAAATCTTCTCTGTATTCTCTCCAGAGCAATTAAGTCCTTCCTGTAATGTGATGATCAAAACTGTACACAAAATTCCAGCTGTGGCCTAACCAGTGTTTTATACAGTTCCATCATTACATCCCTGTTTTTGTATTCAGTACCTGATCCAATAAAGCATTCCATATGCTTTCTTTACCACCTTATCCACTTCTCCTGCCACCTTCAGGAACCTGTGGACATGCATTGTAAGGTCTCTCATTTCCTCAACCTTTCTCCATATCTTCCCAGTTAATGAGTATTCCCTTGCTTTGTTTGACCTCCCCAAACGCATTACCTCATACTTCTCTGGATTGAATTCCATTTGCCACTTTTCTGCCCACTCAACCAAACCATTGATATAATTCTGGAGACAACAGCTATCTTCTTCATTCTCAACTACTTGGCCAATTTTTGTGTCATCTGCAAATTTCCCAATCAGGTCTTCCACATTTGTGTCCAAATCATCAATACATACAACAAACAGCAAGGGCCCTAACACTGTGCCCTGTGGAACACCACTGGAAACAGTTAGCCTCCAGAAATCTATCGATTTCTGTTTGGGACATGCTCAGTGATTGAGCTTCTATAGCTGTCTGGGGTAGAGAATTCCAAAGATTCACCACCCGCTGAGTGAATAAATTCCTCCTCATCTCAGTCTTAAATGGCCTACCCCTTATCTTGAGATTATGTTTCCTGGTTTTAGGTTCACCAGCCAGTGGAAACCTATTATCTACATCTACCTTGTCACACCTTGTAAAAAGTCTGTAAGTTTCATGCCTTATTCTTTGAAATTCAAGGGAACATAGACCCAGTCGCCCTAGCATCTCCTCATAAGACAACCTCACCACTCTTCCTGCAAGGCACTCATCAGTGTTTACTGCCCTACTGTGACCAACCCTGATGAAGTCAAAGATAAGGACTTCCATTCCTTGAATTTTATTGTGCTGATGTTAGACAAGCTAATCCTCCCTGGTCATTTCAATGTAAGAATTGGTGCAGATCACCAGGCATGCAAAGAGATTATCATAAAATACAGCATTGGCAGTTCTAACAGCAAAGGTCTCCTCTTGCTGAAGATGCGTGCTGAGTGTGAGCTCTTAATTACCATAGTTTTCCACCTCCCTAATCACAACAAGATGGCTTCAATGCGCCCCTATCCTATGCATTGGCATATAATCAACTATGTCATTACCATGCAGAGGGACAGGCATAATGTGCATGCAACACAGAGCTCTGTTTTGAATATGTTCAACGACTGGGAATTTCCACAGCTCTTTGGTTACTAAGGGAATTAAGAGATGGGGGACAGTGCAGGAAGCTGGAGTTGAGATTGAAAATCAGTCAATCAAACCCATCTGGTTCACTAATGCCCTTTAGGGAAGGATATCTGCTGTCCTTACCTGGTTTGGCCTACACGTGACTCCTGACCCATAGCAATGTGGTTGACTCTTAAAAATGCCCTCTGAACAAGGGCAATTAGGGATGGGCAATAAATGCTGGCCCAGCCACATCCCATGAATGAATTAAAAAAATTGAATGGTGACTCGAGCTCAAAGGGCAGAATGGCCGACTCTTCCTTACGTTCTTAAATTTATGCCATTAGTTTGCATAGCAGACTTTTTAATGCCATGTTCGTTAATTCAATTCAGGGCAGGGCATAGCTAAGCAATCCAAAACTAACAGATCAGATCAAAGCTTTGCAGTCTTGTCACAATATTTACAAATGGTGTAGACGTTTAAACAAGTAATTGGAGGAGCAGAGTTCATGAACAACTCCACCTTCAATGATGGAAGAGTTCAGCATGCAAGTGCAAAATATAAGGCTGAAGTGTTTGCAACAATTTTCAGCCAACTGAGCAATGATTGCCTCAGCTTCTCTCTGAGGGCTCAATCATTGCACAAACCAGACATAGCCAATTTGACAGGTTCAACATGAAGACGGCAGAGTATTTAAGGCATTAGACTTAAGATCCAATGACGAAAGTTTTAGGGCTAGTTGTCAGGATAGGCGAGTGATCCAAGGCCACCAGATTCAAGGACTGCTAAAGGTTGGTGAATTTTGGTCCCTTTCTAGGGACGTGCAGTCAAATTCCACTTCTGACATTGGCATTTAGGGCTATAGTAACATAATTGTTTAATTACTGGACGAGTAATCCAGTGGCAATAGTTTAAATCTCACCAAAGCAGCTAGGGAATTTAAATTCAATTAATGAAATAAAACCTAAAATAAAAAACTAATATCAGTAATGGTGATGATGAAACTACTGGAATATTATAAAAACCCATCTGGTTCACTAACTTAACCGCCCTCTAAAAGGACCTGAGTTGGGCTCTTGCTAGCAACAGCCGCATCCCATGAATGAATACAAAAAAGTATTCACTGTAGTAGAAGGCTTTGAAGCTTTAAAAATAAATGTAAACCTATTGGACCAGCATTAATTAGCTCAATGAAACCAACTTTTATAGGAAATGTCTAAAAGGTCTACTCCTACCACAAATTTGTAGTGGTTCAATATTAGGTGCAGACCATTCCCACCCTCCCCAGTAATTCTTATGTCAACTGTCTTCACCAAAGGTAAAGAATCTAACATTCAATCTTTTATTTTTGAAATTCTTCCAAAAATTATTTTTCTTTTTTCTTACAATCTACATTCTGAAATCAATAGTCAAATGAGAACTCTCTCCAGGTACATTGGATCCAGTCACTCAGGAATATAATCTATCAAAACCCCTTTAACTAATTAAGTTTACACAATTTCTAATTAATTTTTAAACAGACAACAAAACTAAATACAAGAATCTGCAGAATGTAACTTATATCCTACCTTGAATTGTCTGATTAGGTTGGTAAAAGATATATTTTTGGGTGGGGATAGAGGGCAGGGAGATGATAAAGAAAACAAGAAAATGGGATGAGCCACAATCTAATCTATCAGCACCATATGGCATATGGCAACTTTAGAATGGAGCAAACAGGGCAATACACAGTATATTCACACAAAATCTCATCACTTTATCTCGATAAACAGCTGTGCGTTAATGCAATTACCATATTAAGCAATGCAACGTTGTAGGCTGACCTCCCAAACTGTGGGCTTTTTAATTAGCCAGGGTCACTAAAATGTTTCCAGCCACTGATTTTGAAAGAATTATTTATACAACCTCAGAAATTGAGACACAAGGGGATAGAGTTTCGCCTTTGGGCACAAATTGACATTCTGGTGTAAACTCCACTGTTTGGGAGTTGTAAATTTGCTCAAGTTTCCACTCAAATTCATTTGTCTACCGCTGAACATGAAATTTGCCACAAAACTGTCCAATCAGGCAGCACTTGAACATAACTTTTAAAATATTTTTTGCTTTAAATAATAGTGGTAACTTGGGATTTGATTAATACAGCTGAATATGGCTTGAATCACTAAAAATAAGCATTGTAATCAGTATAGCTGTGAGTAACCAGACTTTAAATAATTGAAATAAAGTTTTTCCAGATAATTCTGTTTTTGTTTTTGTTTTAAATAATTGAAAGTGATTACCCATACAGAACTATTTTCTAGCTGGCTTATATTGGTGAAATCAGGGTTAATGAATTAAAAATAAATTAGTTGAAGTTTTTTTGCACCAAAGGAACTAGCTTAAATTTAAGAGCAAACCGGCAGAATTAGCAGAAACTCGCAACATTGATTCATTCAATTTCAGACTGTGGCCAGTTTTGTGGTAAGGCCAGTTTCCAACATAATAGTATTGTGAATTATAAGGAGGATGGTGATGGATTGCAGGAGGGCATAGGCAGACTGGTGGAATGGGCAAGGATGTGGTAGATGGAAATTTAATGCAGAAAAACGTGAAGTGATTCATTTTGGTGAAGAATGAGGACAGACGATATAAAACAAAGGATACAATTCTAAAAAAGAGGGAACCTGGGGTATATGTGCATAAATCATTGAAGGTGGGGTGGATTGAGAAAGTGGTTAATAAAGCATACAAATTATTGGGCTTTATAAATGGGGCATACATTACAAAAACAAGGAAGTTATGGTGAACATTTAAAAAGCACTGGTCCAGCCACAACTGCAGTAGTGCGACCAATTCTGGGCACTACACTTTAGGAAGTATGTAAAACCATTAGAGAGGGTTGAAGTCCCTCATCCCTGGAACCAGTTAGGTGGCTAGGCTGGAGAAACTGGGATTGTACTCCTTAAAGAAAATGTTAAGTGGAGATTTGATAGAGGTGTTCCAAATCATGAGGAGTCTGGACAGGGGAGATAGGGAGAAACCATTCCTATTGGCAGAAGGGCCGAGAACCAGAGTACACCAATTTTGGATGATTGGCAAAAGCAGTGAATTGAGGAAAAACCTTTTTAAATGCAGAAAGTAGTTAAGATGTGGAATGCACTGCATGACAAGTGTGGTGGCTTCATCATGGCTTTAGAAAGAGAATGGGATAATTATCCTAAGAGTAAAAACTTGCAAGGCTATGGGGAAAAGGTAGGAGAGCGGGGCTAGCCAAGTTGCTCTCGCAGAGGGCCAGTAGAGACTAACTGGGCTGAATGACTTTCTTCTGTGCTGTAACCAATCTATGATTTTTTTTAAACCAGTGTAAAAGATTGCAGAAACTGGATTTTATTTGGATATAAGTTATGCTTAAAACTCCACAATCTTTTGCCCTGAAGAACACTGCAATTGAGAGGAAACTTCCAGCCAAGCTGTATAGGTCAATAGAAAAGATGAGAAACATGTCAATGACTCCTGATTTATATCCTTTTGTTATTGAAAAAAATCAATCTGCATCATATCATTTATGAAATTCAAATTCTTTGGAATAAATATCTTTGCTTTACTCTGCTATGAGAGATTTTTATTTGTAATGCTCCAGTTACCTTTATAGAAATATTACATTTTACTTTTGTCTCAAGGCAAACAAGTCTTTTGCTGCCCTAACAGCAATTAGTAATGTTGACATAAAAGATGCAACTCTCAATTGTGACATAGGAATAAAGATTTGCAGGCAGACTGTTGCATACCACATGCTGTCAAAAAGTTGACCTTCGACCTGATACTGCCTGCTCCCTCTTTCAGCTGTCATTTTTCACCCTGCCCTGGGCTTTTGATCTCTGACACATAGCTTTGCTATGGTTGTGGGGATTGCAAAATACCTTGGGATTAGAGATTAAGTTGTGCTGAATCTTAGTGGTATGAGGGCAGGGAGAGAAGAAAAAGTTCTTCGGCAAAATCTAATCCAAATATAAGTTTCAACTGGGTCAAACTCTACCAACTGGGTCAAACTCTGCTGGGGGGGGTGGGGGTGGGGTACAGGGATATTACTATGCTTCTGTGGATAGACAGAATTAATTCTCCAACAATGCTGCCTTTTCCCACCACCCCCCTCAAAAAAAAATCAGTAAACTTAAGTATCTTCATTGCAGTGATACTAGCCCTAGTGCTAAACTGCAGCCCACAGACTGGAATGCAGCTTTCAAATTTCTCGCTGCAGGGTGCAGGTGGGCTGTTTGTTAGGGGTCTTGATTTTAAGAGATGACGAAGAAAGCTTTCAATTTCTTTCTTACAAAGGTTTGTAATGTGCTTACCCAGCCCAAGCTAACTTCACTCACAACTGTGGTGACAATCATTGGTCAAAAACAGACTTCGTCATGATTTCAGTGTCATGGTGGTCAACTTCATAAACTACTGACTGACTTAATTTATTAAATGCATCAAATGCTCTATGCAACTAAAACAAGGTACTCAGTTGAGTGGTGGGAAGGCAGTTTATGGAACCATGAAAAGCACCACAGTCACTCTGAAATTGCATTTTGGACGGGGAAGAAGTGCAAGTTAGGATGCGTAAGCGATTGGTAAAGGAAGAAACAGAAAAGGAGGAGCAACACAGTGCTTAGGGAAAGACAAAGAAGCAAGAGCAGCAACAGGATCTGCAGTAGGAGTGACCATTTCTTTTGATATACAGCAAGCAGTGGAAATAATGCTGTGAAATCAGAGAAATTTTGGAGGATTCTCATTAATATAACAAGAGAAAAATTTAAGCATGACAGATAGATGTGAAGGAAAAAGATTGACAAAAAAAAATGGAAGAGTACTACAGGAAGAGCTACACTAGAGAAAAACATGGTTTATGCAAGAGTATTAAAATTATTTTAGTACAGAATCATGTAAAATTGATTTTAACATTAAGTGATGCACCATATTTTTATCTGATTGCTTCCACTGTTGCTCGAGGCTGTGCGGGTGCTAATTAGATTAAGTTGTGTGAGGAGCATTTAGAGCAGAGAATGTTCAAAGCATAAATTAATTTTCATAGAACATTTTCCAGAGAATGCAATGTGGAATATTTTAGACACGTGAGATTATAAACAATTGCCAGAATAGCGTCCTTGAAATAAAAGATAACACACATACCCAAACATCTGTAAGGAACCACGATGTGAGGGTGGCCTTTACATTGCTTACGACCCTTTTTGCACCAGTTCTGGATTGTGACAGGTTGGTTGGCCTCAACAACATTTGTTATCTGCAAATCAGGATAAACCTAGGAGACAGAGAAAAAAAAATTACAAATATAAAGCCAAAAGTAACAGCACTGAACTCTGCAGCCTTGATTCAGACTGCATTCTCATCCTGATGTTTATATTTCTGAATTGTTGAATATGCAATTTTCATTGTCACTGACTCTGACACACAGTACAGGCTTTTACACGCTTGGAAGCAACTCTGCTCTTGAAGCGCAAATCGTCAGTGACAACTGCTCCCTGGCAAAATTGATTTGGTAGGCTACGTATGCTTGAGGATCAATGGAACTAAAAATATTCTATGTTCTGGAGTTTGTAGGAAAAAAAAATGCATTCTGGTTAATCAACTGAAAATAAAATGCATTCAAGTTCAGTGATGTCACAAATAGAACAAGATTTCAGGTCACTTGGTAATAAGGAACTCTTAGATTCAATTTAAACTGGAAAGTGATTTCTGTAGAAATAATTTTCCATTCGAAACATTAGTAGCCTTTGCAAACAGAATTGTAATATTTATTAAATATAGAGTCAGTTAGGCAAAAACTCCTTTTTGAGGAAAACCACCGAAACATTTATTTGGTCTATTGTGTACCACTTAACCTAATCTCCTATTCATGTCCCATTTTAAAAGCAACTATTTAATTCACTTTTAAAATAATTTGTTATAGGCAGAGTTTGCGATTGAGTTTCACATTATATTTATCCAATATGGGGATGTTTTTTCTAACCTCACATTTAATTGTGATTACCTTAAGGTTCTACCCTCATTATCACCTTGCCAGCGAAAAGAATTATTTAGAACAAAAACAAAAATAACTGGAAAAACTCAGCAGGTCTGCCAGCTTCTGCGGCGAAGGATACAGGTGACGTATCGAGTCCGAATGACCCTTCATCAGAACTAAGACACAGAGAAATGAGATGAAATATAAGCTGGTAGAAGGGGGTGGGACAGGAGAGCTCAATAGAGGGCCAATGATAGGTGGAGGCCAAGAAGCGACTGACAAAGATGTCATAGACTAAAGGACAAAGGGGTGTTGACGGTGGTGATATTATTTAAAGGGTATGCTAATGGGGACATTAAGGGTAGCAAGAGGATAAGCTAGTGGCAGATGGCCCTAGTGGGGGTGGGGTGGGGGAAGGGATCGAAATGGGCTTAAAGGTGGAGATGAAATAATAGATCGAAATAAAAGAATTATTTACCCCATCATAACACTTTCTAATTTAAGAATTCAACCTGATCACCCTTTACCTTCTGTGTCTCTAAAAATATAATTCCTCATCTGTGGCAACATTCTACTGAATCTACACTGCATCTTTTCCATTGTTCTTATTCCCTTATTATGCATAACCAAAATTGTATAGAATGCTCCAACTGCAGCCTTGGTTTGTTCACAAATTCAACATTAATTCCTTGTTTTTGTACTCTATATCTTTAAGTAAAACATGCTGGACTCAGTGTGCCTTTTTTGTAAAAAGTCCAGTTTTAAATGTTTGTAGTGTGACTTTCATGTCACCTTTATATCTATTTGATCTTCTCTGTCAAGTAAAATATTACCTTTTGGAGTTGTTATTTCCTTTCCCTAGTATTTTCAAAATACTTTTGCTTCATTTTTCTAATCAGAACTACGCCTTCCCACCCTGCTAGTCTATGCCCTTCAATAGTCTTCCATAATTATGATTTGCAATATCCATCCTAAATTTCAATATTCTCCCCTCAATTCTGTGCCCAGCAAATCTATGCATGTAGTTAATAAGCTCAGCCCCTCAGACCCCTGTGGAATATTCACACCCATCTTTCAGGCCCAAGAAATGTTTCTTTCACATCGTATTTCATTGGTGAGACTCCAGCACTGATCCTTGCGGCTATTCACTGGCTGCCAACCTACTAAAACCCTATTTATGCCCACTCTCTGATTTCTACCTATTAACCAATCCTCTATCCATGCTAAAATATCACCTCAACCTCCAAGAGCCCTTACCTTGCCTATTGACCGTTTGTCTGGCACCTTATCAATTGCCTTTTGGAAATCCAGGAACACTGCATCAACTGGTTCCCCTTTACCTACCCTACTAGTTACATCCTCAGAAAACAAATGTGTCAAACAGCATTTCTCTTTAGTAAAACCATATTGACTTGTTCTAATCTTTCTATGCTTTGCTAAGTGCATGTGATTTCAACTGGCTTCGGGATTCTCTAAGTTTGAAATTTGCTGCCCCAAGCTAGATGGCGAGGGCATAGAGAGGCTACAAAGAGATATAGATAGATTAAGTGAGGGGGCAACAAGATGTCAGATGGATTATAATGTAGGGAAATGTGGAATTATTCACTTTGGTTGAAAGAATGGGAAAGCAGAATATTTTTTAAAAGGTGAGAAATCTGTAAGTGTTGATGGTCAAAGAGATTTGGGTGTGCTTGTACAAGGAATACAGAAAGTTAGCATGCAGGTGCAGCAAGCAATTAGGAAGGCAAATAGCATGTTGGCCTTTATTGCAAGGGGATTGTACAAGAATAAAGAGGTCTTGCTGCAATTATACAGGATTTTGGTGAGACCACATCTGGAATACTGTGTGCAGTTCTGGTCTCCATATTTAAGAATGGATATACTTGCATTGGAGGCAGTGCAGCAAAGGTTCGCTAGATTGGTGCCTGAGATGAGGGGATTGTCCTATGATGAAAGGCCAAGTAAACTGGTTTTATATTCTCTGGAGTTTAGAAGAATGAGAGGCATTCTTATTGAAACCTTCAAAATGATGAAAGGGCTTGATAGGGTAGACAGAGATTCCTCCCATTGGTAGGGGAGTCTAAAACTTGAGGGCACAGTCTCAGGGTAAGGGACTGAGATGAGGAGAAATTAATTCATTCAAAGGTTTGTAAATCTCTGGAACCCTCAGAGGGTTGTGGACACTTCATTGTTGAATAGACTTAAGGCTGGGATAGACAGATTTTTTGGTATCTCAGGGAGTTAAGGGATATAAGGAGTGGGCAGGAAAATGGAGTTGAAGCCCAAGGTCAGCCATGACTGTTCTGAATGGCAGAGCAGGCTTGGCAGGCCATATGATCTACTCGAGTTCCTATTTCTTGTGTCCTTGTGTAATCCAGCTGAACACTTTAAATGCCAACTATATTTTAATAAATGTGGCTGTGGAACTGAAAAGATCAAATGCTTAAAACTTTACACCTTGGTCTCTTTAATTTAATCCCTGTAAACTAAACACACCCCACAGAGGTATTTCAGCATTACACAGCACAGCACAATTTCTTTTGTTGTTTTCCACTTAGAAACACAATGAAACCCATTAAAATAAAAGGTCAATGACTGCTAGAATTTCTAGATATAAAAAGGCCAGCTGTTTATAGTGGAGAACATAAGACAAAAATAAACAAGACTGAAATTTGGTACGTTAAACCATTACCATCAGCCTCAACACCCTCTCTGTACAGTTTACAGAAATAAATTCTGATGAAGCTATATTTGTGGAAAAACCATTGACAAGTAATAAGACCATGTTAACATGCCTTGGTTTTTAAAAAGAAAATGTATTCACAGAATGTGGCTAACGCTTTGCCCATCTTATATTGCCCTTTATGAAAGTGGTGGTGAGCCACCTTTCTGAATACAACAGAATGGCCTGCTAGGCCATTTCAGAGGGCAGTTAAACGACAACCTTGCTATGGGTCTGGAGTCACATGTAAGGCAAGCCAGATGAAGACAGCAGATTTCCCAAAAAAAAAATTAGCGAACCAGATGGGTTTGTTCGACAACCTGGTAGTTTCACAGTCACTATTACTGAATGCTAACTTTTGATATCACATTTTATTCAATTAATTAGATTTAAATTCACTCATGGTGGGAGTTGGACTCGTGTCTCTCAGTCATTAATTAGTCCAAGCTTCAGGGTTACTAGACGAGCAATATAACCACTATGTATGCCTAATGCTGAAGTAAAGCTCAACATGTGCACAGTACTAGATTGCAGAATGTCAGCATGGTGCTAAGTGTTCACTGCAACCAAATTTTGCTCATCCTTCCTCCAGCTATTTATATTATGCTTTAAATGTAATGACTCCCTCTGATGAAGTTGCTTAAATACAATTACTAGGGGCTGCCATTCTCCCTTACCTTGTCCAAAACTCATTGGAATGGCCTCCCACTGCTTGCAATGGAACCATTTCAGGACAAGATCACTGGAATGTTTTAACACATAGGTAGAAAAAGTGTATGGGTATGCATTCTGGAGAATATGGCTTTTGCAAAAAGCCTGAGACTCTCCACCCTCCTTACTTTCCACATTATGTAAAAATACTTACCGTACTCATGAGCTGAATTAACTCCAGTTATCAGCTGCCCTGGGACTTGCATTCCACTTGTATTATACAATGAAGTTAGCTATCACAAGAAATTTATTCCCTCAGGCCATTTACTTTAAGCAGCATAAAACTGGGTGTTCAAAGAACTGACAATGCACAATGGAGCACTGTTTCACCACCCACTGTTTCACCACCTGAAATGCTTATTCGTACAGCATTTAAGTTACACACTGTTCTATCCACAATACCCAGCGCATCATAAACCCACCCTTTTTCAAATCACTCGATCAACTCATTTGAAGCATCCTCCCTGGAGAAAAGCCTAAATGGAAATGAAACACGAGTTCAGACTTAATCACAGAATTGCTACGGTACAGAAGGAGGCCACTTGGTCCATCATGTTTGCACCAGGTCTCTGAATGACCAACTCACCTAGATCCATTCTCCCACCTTCTCCATGTAATCCTGCACATTCTCTCTTTTCAAATGACAGTCTAATTCCTTTTTGAATGTTTCAATTGAATCTGCACCACCACATCTCTGGTAGAACATTCCAGACCCTAACCACTCTGTGTGAAAAAGCTTTTCCTTATATCACTATTGCTTCTTTTAGTAATTACTGTAAATTGGTGCTGTCTTGTTCTTAATACTTTCACACGTGGCAACAGTTTTGCCTCATCTACTCTGTCCAGACCACTCATGATCTTGATTTCTTTTTAAAATTGCCCATCCTTAAATGCCCTCTGAACAAGGCAATTAAGAGTCAGTCACATTGCTGTGGGTCTGGAGTCACAAGTAGGCCAGGCCAGGTAAGGATAGCAGATTTCTTTCCCTAAAGGACTTTAGTGAACCAGATGGGTTTTTATGATAACTGACAATGGTTTTATGGTCATCATTAGACTTTTAATTCCAGATCTTTATTGAAATCAAATTCCACCATCTGTCATGGAAGGATTCACACCTGGGTCCCCAGGGCATTACCCTGGGTCCCTGGAATACTGGTCCAGTGACAATACCACTATGTCACCGCCGCTGCAATACCTCTATCAAATCTCCTTCTAGCCTCCTTTTCTCAAAAGAAAACAGTCCTAATTTCTTCACTCTATCTTTATTACTCAAACTCCTCACCACAGGAATATTCTCGTGAATCTTCTTTGAACCGTCTCCAATGCCTCACATCCTTCCTAAAGTGTGACATCCAGAACTGGATGCAATACTCCAGCTGAGGCCGAAGTAGTGACTTATACAAGTTCAACATAACCTCCTTGTTCTTGTGCTCTATGCCCTTATTAAGAAAACCCAGGATACTGTATGGTTTATTAAGCGCTCTCATAGCTTGTCCTGCCACCTTCAATGACTTATACACCCAGGTCCCTCTGCGCCTGCACCCACTTTAGAGTTGTACCCTCTATTTTATCCCATCTCTCCATGTTCTTCCTACCTAAATGAATCATTTCTTATTTCTTTGCACTAAATTTAATCTGCCACTTGTTGGCTGATTCCACCAACCTATTCATGTCCTTTTGAAGTCCTACACTATCCTCCTCACAGTTCACAATGATTCTGAGTTTTATACCATCCACAAACTTTGAAACTGAGCCCTGTACACCAAAAATTTATATATATCAAGAAAAGCAAGGGTATCAATACTGACCCCTGGGGAACTCCACTACAAACCTTCCATTAACCACTACTCTGTTTCCTACCACTCAGCTAATTCTATATCCATGTTGCTGCTGTTTTTTTTATTCCACAAGCTATAACTTTGCTCGCAAGTCTGATGTGCGGCACTGTATCAAATGCCATTTGGAAGTCCATGTACACCACATCGACAGCATTATTCTCATCAACCCTCTCCGATACCTATTCAAAAAATTTTATTGGCACCCCACCCACAAACATTCACTCCCTCCACCACTGACGTACAGTGGAACCATCTACAAGATGCACTGCAGGAACTCACCAAATCTCAGACAGCACCTTCTATATCCACGGTCGCCAACTAGAAGGACAAGGGCAGCAGATACATGGGGACATTACCATCTGCAAGTTCCCCTCCAAGCCATATATCAACCTGACTTGGAAATATATCTCAGCTCCTTCGCTGTCGCTGGATCAAAGCCCTACAGCTTCCTTCTTAACAGCATTATCGGTATACTTATATCACATGGACTGCAGCTGTTCAAGAAGGCAGCTCACTACCACCTTCTCAAGGGCAATTAGGAATGGACAATAAAAGCTGGCCAAGCAAGCGGCGCCTGTATCCCATAAATGAATATATTAAAAAACATTGCATAACTGCTACATAACTGGCACAAGTTTGAAGGGCCGAATGGGCACCTTCCTCATTGTATATTCTGAACAGTGAGGGGGCAATAAAGTTGAATAGATATTTCCAGGATTTTCTTTTCCCTATAAAGATGGGTAATAAATATCACGTGACACTGTCATGACATGTGCAATTTCAAATTCTTTTAAAACTGTATGTCACGAGTTACAAACACTACAAAGTGTCCCCGATGTCTCCATAGGTGAATGCATCACTTGGTTTGTGTAAGTTAGCTGATCTCTCTGAATCACATGTTTATTTTCTAGGCTGGCAGGGAAAAAAAAATTAATACAGGGTTATTATTCCAATTCCACAGTGGCTACCTCTGTCAAATTTGTACGTGGCAGCACTGCCCATTCATCCCACAGTCATATCGTCTGCTTGATGCTAAATATTGACAGCATCTGTGTATAATGACTGACCTCTTGAGCAGATGTTGATAGGATACTGTATCCTGTGGAGGGAGAGAAAGACTCAAAAATATGCAGTCCATGCAGTATAGATACGCTCGCTGTGAGGGAGGGAGTTCCAGGATTTTGACCCAGTGACAGTGAAGGAACAGCGATATATTTCCAAGTCAGGATGGCGAGTGTCTTTGAAGGGAACTTCCAGGTGGTTGTGTTCCCATGTGTCTGCTGCCTAGATGGTAGTGGTCATGTGGGTTTGGAATTTGCTGTCTAAGGAGGCTTGATGAATGTCGGTGGTGGAGAGAGTGAATGTTAGTGGATGGGGTGCTAATCAAGTGGGCTGCTTTGCCCCGGATGGTGTCGAGCTTCTTGAGTGTTGCTGGAGCTGTACTCATCCAGGCAAGTAGACGGCATTCCATCACACTCCTGACTTGTGCCTTGTATATGGTGGACAGGCTTTGGGGAGTCAGGTGGTGAGTTACTCACCACTGGATTCCGAGCCTCTGACCTGCCCTTGTAGCCACAGTATTAAATGGCTAGTCCAGTTTAGTTCCTAGTCATTGGTAACCCCAGGATGTTGATAGTGCAGGATTCAGTGATGGTAATGCCATGAATGTCAAGTGGCGATGGTTTGATTCTCTCTTGTTGGAGATGGTCATTGCCTGGCACTTGTGTAGCACAATTATTACTTGCCATTTGTCAGCCCAAGCCTGGATATTGTCCAGGTCTTGCTGCACTTGGACATGGACTGCTTCAGTATCTGTGGAGTCACGAATGGTGCTGAACGTTGTACAATCATCAGCCAACATTCCCCACTTCTGACCTTATGATAGGAGGTCAGTGATGGAGCAGCTGAAGATAGCGGGCTTAGGGCACTACCCTGAAGAACTGCTGCAGTGATGTCCTGGAACAGAAATGATTGATTTCCAACAATCACAACCACCTTCCTTTGTGATAGGTATGACTCCAACCAGCATAGGTTTGCCCTTAATTCCCACTGACTCCAGTTTTGCTCGGGATCCTTGATGCCATATTCATTCAATGCTGCCTTGATGTTAAGGGCAGTCTCTCTCACCTCACCTCTGGAGTTCAGCTCTTTCATCCATGTTTGAATCAAGGCTGTAATGAGGTCCAGAGCTGAGTGACCCTGGCCGAACCCAAACTGAGTATCAATGAACAGATTATTGCTAAGCAAGTGCCGCTAGATAGCACTGTTGATGACCCCTTCCATCACTTTACTGATGATCAAGAATAGACTGGTGGGGTGGTAATTGGCCATAACAAAAACAGAATTACCTGGAAAAACTCAGCAGGTCTGGCAGCATCGGCGGAGAAGAAAAGAGTTGACGTTTCGAGTCCTCATGACCCTTCGACAGAACTTGAATGAGTCCAAGAAAGGGGTGAAGTATAAGCTGGTTTAAGGTGTGTCTGGGGGGGGGGGGGGGGGGGGGGGGCGTGGTATGGGTGGGGGGAGAGAGAGAGAAGTGGAGGGGGTTGGTGTGGTTGTAGGTACAAACAAGCAGTAATAGCTCCTATTACTGCTTGTTTGTCCCTACAACCACACCAACCCCCTCCACTTCTCTCTATCTCCCCCCACCCAAACCCACCCCCCCCCAAACACACCTTAAACCAGCTTATACTTCACCCCTTTCTTGGACTCACTCAAGTTCTGTCCAAGGGTCATGAGGACTCGAAATGTCAACTCTTTTCTTCTCCGCCGATGCTGCCAGACCTGCTGAGTTTTTCCAGGTAATTCTGTTTTTGTTTTGGATTTCCAGCATCCGCAGTTTTTTTGTTTTTATTTTTGTTTTTATCTCTGTGGTAATTGGCCATGTTGGATTTGTCCTACTTTGTGTACAGGGCATAGCTGAGCAATTTACCACATTGCCGGGTAGGTGCCAGTGTTATAGCTGTACTGGAACAGCGGGTGCAGGAAATTCTGGAACACAATTCTTCAGTAATACTGCCGGAATATTGTCAGGGCCCACAGCCTTTGCAGTATCCAGTACTTTCAGTCATTTCTTAACGTCATGTGGAGCGAACTGAATAGGGTGAAAACTGGCATCAGTGATGCTGGGGGCCTCTGGAGGAGGTAGAGATGGATCATCCACTTGGCACTTCTAGCTGAAGATTGTTGCAAATGCTTCAGCCTTATCTTTTGCACTGATGTGCTAAGCTCTCCCATCATTAAGGATGATACTTCCTCCAGTGATTTGTTTAGTTGTCCACCACTATTCACGACTGGATGTGGCAGGACTGCAGAGTTTAGATCTGATCTGTTGGTTGTGGGATCGCTTAGCTCCATCTATCACATGCTGCTTATACTGTAAATAGTCTTGAGTTGTAGCTTCGTCAAGTTGACCCCTCATTTTTTTTTTGTGTATGCCTGGTGCTGCTCCTGGCAGACCGTTCTGCACTCTTCTTTCAACTAGGGCTGATCCCCGGGCTTGATATGCCTGTGCCGGATCCTTGAAACAACTTTTAATATCAGCCCCTGCACTTTTCCCCCTTCAAATCTTTATACAATTCCTTTTTGGAGGGGCTACTACTGAATCTGTATCCACCACCCTATGAGACAATGCATTCCAAATCCTAATCAAAAGCTTTTCCTCATTTTGTTTCCGATTCTTTTGCCAATCACCTTAAATCTGTGCCCTCTAATTATCAAACGTTACAGCCACTGGAAACAGCTTCTCTTTATTCACTCCATCTAAATTTTTTCATGATTTTAAATATCTCTATCAAATCTACTCTTGGCCTTCTCTGCTCGAATGAGAACAACTCCCAAGTTTCCCCACAAAAATATAATCCCTCATTCTGGAACATCTCTCCAAAGCCTTCATATCCTTGCTGAAATATGGTGCCCAGAATTGGACAATTAAGGATGAACTGGTGTTTTATATCATTTTAACATAGCTTCTGAGCTTTTGTTCTCTATACCTTTCTTTATAAAGCCCAGGTATGCTTTATTAGCTGCTTTGTTGACTTGTCCTGTCGGCTTCAATGATTTGTGGGCAAAGGTCTCTCTGTTCTCACACTTCCTTTAATACATGCTAATTGGTACAATTTTAACTCTCTCCATTCTTTCTACACAAAATGCATCACTCCACACTTTTCTGCATTGAATTTCATATGTTATTTGTTTACCCATTCCACCAGCCTGTCCTTGTGAAGTCTATTACTATCTTCCTCACTGCTTATTAGACTCCATCTCTGCCTCTTCCAGAGGTCCTCATCATCACGGATGCCAGTCTTCAGCTAATTCCATTCATTCCGCATGAATGCACTGGATAGAGCAAAGGCTATGGGCACTGACAATATTCCGGCAACAGTACTGAAGACTTGTGCTCCAGAACTTGCCTCACCTCTAGCCAAGCTGTTCCAGTACAGCTACAACACTGGCATCTACCCAACAGTGTGGAAAATTGCCCAAGTATGTCCTGCACACAAAAAGCAGGTTGTCAATGTTCTCATCTACACTTCTCTGAACAAGCCTGCACAGGCATAAGCTTAGCCAAAAAAATTATTTCAAAAAGAGAAGTCTCTGATTTCTCCTCCCTATTCCCTTACAGCAAAATAGCGCAATTTGGAACCACAGAGGCCTCACTGTTCCATCCCCCCAGTATCATGCAGTGATACATTCTTAGCATCCTGAAGCACTCAATATCCTTCTAAACACAGTAATTGATAGAAGTTCAGTAAAGTCTTACCATTGCCATTATGGCAATCTGACAATATCCATTACACATGTATTTTAAATATTAACATTCCCACGTGATGACTACCCTATGACCGAGTGATGCACAAGGACGCAATATCACCTTTCCACTTTTGGAACTGGAATATGAACCCAGTTCAGTGATGGATGAAAATAATTACTCCAAGCTGTAATGATTCTACAGTAAATGAGCCCAAATAGTTTCAATCAAATTCCAAGGAACTCTCAGTGCACAGTGTAAAATTGCCTATAATTCAAACACAAATCTTATTAAAAGGCTATGTGGATGGCTGGTGCAAGTCAAGGGAAATAATTCACACTCTAGACAATTTTTTCCCCTCGGCGATAAATCAGTTTGATAAGATTATCATATCAGCATTTGCTTTCGGTTAGTGTTAGCCAACAGACAAATGTTTTTATCAGGGCAATGCTCCGAGTATTTCAATGAGGGGCTTGTTCCCAAAGATACAGGGCTCTACTATGATTGTGTTTGCTCCAAGTAGATAAATGGCTATGGAACGATGAAACTGCTGTCCAAATGATCCTTATGCAGCCTTTTGTCATAGGCAAGGGCTAGCACGAAAATACTGCAGTCTTTGGTGATTTAGCCTTTCGCTGGAAGCGCAAACAAAAGCTCTACAGGCAAAGTTGTCACTGTGCTTGAAAGATTAATAGAAAATTTAAAAGCTGAGCAATTGACACAGGTTCCAATATACCAGAACAAATTTGCATTTATATAGTGCTTTTTGCATAAACATCCCAAGGCGATTTGTGTTATCAGACAAAACTTGACATTGAGCCACATAAGGTATCAAGACAGATGACCAGAAAGTTAGTCAAAGGTTTAAAGCTTTAAGGAAGTGCTTAGGGGGGTGAGCCTGGGGACACGAGGCCTGGGGAGGGTGGGAGGACGGGCGGATGACGAGGCCGGGGTGGCGGGGGGAAATGGGCGACGATAAAGGCTTTTGAAAACAAGGATTCTAATTTTAAGATCAGTGTTCCAGACTGGGAACCAACTTAAGTCTGAGGGCAGAGTGCTGATGGGTGAATGGGACTGGTTGTGAGTCAGGAAAAGGCCAAGAGGACATTTGAATAGCCAAGCCTAGAGATATCAAAGGGCAGATCAGGGTTACAGCAGCTGAAAGGTGATAGGGGCAGAGGTGGGCGATGAATTGGACGTAGAAGCATGCTGTGTTGATGATGGAGCAGATGTGTGGCTGGAAGCTCCTCTTGGGGGTCAAATATAATACAATGTTTGCAAAGAGCTTGGTTCAACCTCAGACAGTGGCCAGGGAGAGAGGCTGAGTCAGTGGCACAGGAATGTTATTTGTGATGGGGGCAATGGTGGCGCCATTGAAGATCTAAGGGAGGTAGTTAGGCCATCCTATGTTCGTGATGGTCATTGTTGACACTTGGATGGTGTGAATGTTACCTGTCAAGTTTGGGTTTTGGGCATACCCTGATGTGTGCTTGCATGAAGCAGCTTATTGACAGAGATGGGTTATAAATGGAGTTGAACAACTGGAATCATCAGTGAGCAACCCTAGTTTTGAACTAAATAACACTGGAAGGATACTGAAGCAACTGAACATGGTGAGGCTAATGACTCTAAGGAATCCTATCATTCAATGGCTTTGGTGTTCCTAATATTTAGTTGGAGGAGATTTCTGCTCATCCAGTACTGCAGCTTCACAAATCAGAGAGAGAGAGGCAGGGCGGGGGGTGTTGGGGGCAGGTTGGGTGTGGAGATGGGGGTGTTGAAGGAGGCTGTCTGAGGATGCGAATTACACAACAATTTGGCTCCTGATTATGTCATGACCTCGATTCAGATGGTCAATCTGAACATAACAGATGAATGTTAGAAGTAGTGACGGTAGCTATCCTTGACATCAAGGTAGCATCCAATTGAGTGTGGCACAGAGGAGTTCAATCAAAACTGATTTCAATGGGAACATTTTTCAGTAGTTAGCCATATAGGACATTGAAAATTGTACTAGGCTGGCCAAATATCAACCCCAGATCATCGATAGTAGAATTCCTTAGAGTCATTAGCGTCACCAGGTTCAGTTGCTTCAATATTCTTCCAGTGTCATTTAGTTCAGAACTAGGGTTGCTCACTGATGATTCCAGTTGTTCAACTCCATTTACAACCCATCTCTGTCAATAAGCTGCTTCATGCAAGCACACATCAGGGAATGCCCAAAACCCAAACTTGACAGGTAACATTTACACCATCCAAGTGCCATACAATGACCACCTTGAACATAAGATGGCCTAACTATCTCCCTTAGATCTTCAATGGCACCACCATTGCCACCAAGTCCCAAATCATCAACATTACTGCTGACTGGAAGATTGTTGTGTAAAGTGTTAATGTTAAATATGCAAATACACAGTCTACATCAGTGGTGTAAGATCACATGGGAATAGGCTGAGATCCTGAGCTTCTATGTAAATCACATGTTATGCCATGCACTGTAAGTAGTTAGTACAATGTTTAATATAAAGTTTACCCGACAGCCTTACCTCCAGCAGTCTCAATCAATCCTGATCAAGGACAACCTCATCCAAGACCCACAATAATGATAACAAAGATTAACAGTACAGACTGTAACATTATGGTGACAAGAGCAGGGCAGAGAGCTGGGCTGTCTGTGATGATTGGATCCCCTCCTGACCCCTCAAAAAGCCTTTACACCATCCAAAAGATCCAAGCTCAAGAGTGCGATGGAGCACTGGTCCCTGCAGTTGCAACATTGATGATATTAACATTGTCCAGGGCACAGCAGCTTGCTTGATCACCACCTTTACACTGGCACACTGTGGCTGCAGTACGGACGATCTGCAGGATGCACTACAATAACTCAACAAGGAGACTTTGAGAGTATTTCTTTCCTTATGGTCTCTATCACTAAGGGAAACAAAGCAGCCATTTTTTTTGAGGGCACTATCACCAAGTTCACCTATTAGTCACACACCAACCACATGTGTTTGCCTTTCATCATAGTCACTAGGGTTGGAATCTTGGAATACCCTATCTAACATCATTTTGAAAGGATCATCATCAGTAGAAATGCATTGGTTCAAGGAACTGGGCCACCTCTACTTTCTCAGAGCAACCACCATTGGGCAATACATTGTGTTGCCAGCTTGCCAGGACAAATAAAGATGTATTTTTCAAGAGACTAATTTATTGAATATCAGAATTTTTTGCTTGAATAGGCTATCCTCCCAATGATAACCCGAAAAGAAAAGAAATTATACTGAAGTTACATTAACCGCATTCTTATTTGAACGTTTTTGGCTGCACCAGCAGATGACAACTTATAATTGCTGCATTGGCACTTCTGGTAGGTGACGCTTACATGAAAGAAGTGTAGGCATTCCGATGTACACAAACATTTAAAATCAATCACAGCATTCAGACACCATTTTTTGTTTATTCAGCAGGGTAAATGTTAAAGTGCTAATCGCAGCACTTGTCTTGCAATGCATTGGAGTTTCTGAATGCAGTTTATTCTGCTTATGCGATGAAGTACAATTATATACTGGCTACAGTATATTAAGCTCTTACAAATATAGGTCTGGGAAGGCAGCAGATGGAAAATACAAGCAAGTGAATACATAAAACAAACAGGAGTCAAATGAGTACAATTACAGAGACCTATCAATTTTTTTTTAGCATACCATGAGTTCTGGAGCCAAATACAGCAAAAGTTACATTTAATGATTACCTGGGTAGCTAGCAAAGCCTTTAAAAGGTTTCTCCTCTAACAGCAGAATGGTGGCGTAGTGGTAATGTTACTGGACTTGGAATTGAGAGGCCTGGACTAAAGCTTCGAGGGCACGAATTCAAATCCCAACATAGCAGCTGGTGGAATTTAAATTTAATTCATTAACAAATCTGGAATATAAAGCTAGTGGATTGTTGTAAAAATGCATCTAGTTCACTAATGTTCTTTAGGGGAAGGGAATCTGCCTGGTCTACATGTGACCCCAGATCCACAAACAGCACTTAGTTATATCAAACCATGACAGAAAAGTTGTAAAAAGAATAAAACTAGATGGACAGCCCGGAAGCAAGCTCAGCGTCAGAAATGACAAAGACATACCCTACCCAGTGGACCTTAGAACATCCTCATTATTTGTCAGAATTGGGTGAGCTGTCCCACAGACTAGTCACAGAACAAGCTAACAGTTATACTCACCAAATTATATTTTACAGACATATCCTGGACTTCTACATCACCACGCCTGAGTCTGTCCTGCTGGAGGGCCAGGACACATTGACCAGGGATGGCAGCATAGTAGTATACAGTTAAGACAGAGTAGCCCTGGGAATCTTCAACGTTAACGCCTGACCCCACGAATTATCAACCTACCGTCTGCCTTCAGCTGATCAGTCAGTGCTCTACCATGTTGAACGCCTGGAGGGAGCAAGGAGGGTATCAAGGGCTGCTTGGTACCACCAATACTGACTGAGCTGGCCATGTCCTGAAGGACATATCTGCCAGACTGGGCTTGTTGGTGAGAGAAACAGCAAGGGAAAAGCCTATATGACCTTGCCAGTCTGTCGCAGATGCATCTGTCTACAACAGTATTGGTAGGAGTGGCCACTCCACTGACCTTGAGGAGTGTCAGGAAGATATAATATGGAGTGTCAGGAAGATATAATAATTCTCAATATTATTGGAATTTATTATGAAATAGTGGCATGTGTCTGTCTCTGTGCGTGTGCATGCACATGCATGTATGATATACTTAATTGGATTAAAGGAATCTGGTCTGAAGGCTTCAACGTAAACATGGTAAACATGAGTTAGGTTTGAAATGTTAAGTAGATAAACATAGGTGTAAAAGGACATTTGCATTTTTAAATAAACTAGACTAAATTGTTTTCAAAGAAGTGAAATGTGTCACCTAGCTGGGTGAAGTTTAGAAATTCTGTTTATTTTTCCCCAAAGATTACTAGTAAAACTTAGTGGTTTGAGAGATTTTTATTATCAGAAAGCTAAAGTCCAAAGACATAGTGAAACAATAGGAATTTGCATTCAAAGGGGAAAATATATATAAAGCAGTGAAGGCTGTTTGTAATGGTAGGTATTTTTAAGTTCTAACAAATGTGAAAAGTCTTCAGCACCTATGCCGCACCTATGCTGTTTCAAAGAACTGAAATTAAGAAAACTCACTTTGAATTCGACTGGTTCAGGGTATTAAGTGTCATCTTGCCTGGGTCTTCTAAAATCTGTGTGTCTTATGGTTGCCTTAATGAAAGCGTAATTGGGAGACAGGTTAAGTCGGGGATTTAGAAGTTATCATAGTAGCAATTTGCAGATTTATGTATGTGTTTAAAATCATTTCTCATTTAATAAGTGTTTAATCTAGTTTAGTAAAAAGCTATAAGACTTGGTGATCTTATTGCTACTGAATTCAAGACATGCATCCCGAGGTTTATACAAATTGCAAAACAAATTGTGGTAGTTGTTTCAAATTTCCCTTTGGGATTTGAGCAACTCAGCATTTACCATCGGCTGTGCCATCACTTAGTCTGAGGCTCTGTTGGGATATATCTGAAATTCCTTGAGTGGGTTGGAGTTGGTAATTCTTGAGCTTACGTGTAAGAGAAACACTTTGAATTCAGGAGCTGATGAGAGGTACAGCTTTGGCAGTTGTTCAGACTTGTTTGGATGCTGAAGTTATAACTTTGACTGATTTACAAAAGGTAACTAAAGTTAAGTTAATGGAATTGGCTGATAAATTACAATTGGGGTTACCTGCAGGGGCTAAGAAAGCAGATATAATTGAAGGTATAGCACAGCATTTAAAGTTGGAAGTGATACCTGACACTAGTGAGTCACAGCTGGAGGTAGTGAGACTTCAGTTAGAAATGAAGCTTGAATTTGAACAAGCAAAGGAAATTAAAAAACTTGAGTAGCAGGAAAAGGAAGAGCATTTCAAGCGGGAACAGACAGAAAGGCAGGAGAGAGAAAGAAAACAAGAAAGGGAATTAGAAATGGCAAAGTTAGAAAAGGAGGAAAGAGAAAGAGAGAGAGAATTCCAGCTTAAAATGCAGGCAGTTAAAAAAGAGACTACGGTAGGTGAGGAAGGACTTATTTCCAGACCAGAACCCAGTGGGGAGATAAGTTTAAATTTATACAAGCTCTTCCAAAGTTTGAGGAAAGAGATATGGAAGCATTCTTTATTTCATTTGAGAAGATAACTAAACAGATGAAATGCCCATGGGGAAACCGGACATTGTTGTTACAATCCAGGTTGGTGGGGACAGGACATGGGGTTTATGCTTCACTGTCAGAAGAAATGTCGGTGAACAATGATGTGGTTAAAAAAAACGGCTATTTTGAGTGTATATGAGTTGGTTCCTGAGGCATACAGGCAGAAATTTAGGAATATGAGAAAACAGCTTGAGCAAACTTATATTGAGTTTGAAAGAGTAAAAAAAGTAATGTTGACCAGTGGATATGAGCATTAAAGACAGAGACAACATATGCAGCTCTTAGACAGTTAATTCCTTTGGAAAAATTTAAAGATTCAATCCCTTTGGGAGTGAGAACTCAGGTGGAAGAACAGAGGATTGAAATGGTAAGACAAGCAGCAGAACTGGCTGATGATTATGAGTTACGTCATAGGGCTAGACCTTTGATCGTCACTCTTTTAAATCAGAAAAGGATAGAAAACGGGAGGGTGAATGGAAGGTGGGTAGTCAGGGAAGAGGAGTACGTGGAAATTTGCAGTAAGTTTTTTCTCAGAATAAAAAGGAAGGTGCTGAGGGGAGAAGTGACTTTCGAAAATTGAGGTGTTTCCATTGTAATAAAGTTGGAGATATGAAATCTATGTGCTGGAAATTGCAGGGAAAATCTGTTGCAATTATAGGGGTGCAGAAAAGTACTGGAAGTAAAAGTACTGTGGGTTCTGAAGTTCAGGCACAGGAAAAACCAGTGGTTTGTGCATAGGTAAAACAGGAAGTGGGAATGTGTTCACAATTTACCAAAGATAATTTGGAGGAGCAGATTGTAGAAATGTTTAAAGATTTTATGTGTGAAGGGAAAGTCATTCCATGTGTACAGGGTAGAGCAGGTAAAGATGTTAAAATTTTAAGGGACACAGGGGCTAGTCAATCTTTAATGATACGGGATAATGAGGGGGTACTTAAAAATTTAAACGCAATATTGAGCTATCTTCCAGGCAGGTGTCAATGTGATTTGGAAAAGCTATTGCGGTCACACAAAGATATTTGTGGAAATAAAGTGGGAAGGACAAATTTAGCTATACATGATGTATGTGTAGAAGTTTCATCTTCGCTCAGGCAACATCCTTATAGATTAATTCTGGCAAAGTTATCACAAGTACGGAAAGAAATCGAATCTATTCCTCAAAATGATGATATTGAGTCTAGTTGCAGTAACTGGAGTTCGCCTATTGTGCTGGTACTGAAACCAGATGGAACACAAAGGCTGTGTGTGGACTATCAAAAGGTGAATGTGGTGACAAAAGTGGATTCATATCCTATACCACGGTTGGAAGATTGTATTGAGAAAGTGGGACAATCAAAATTTATCACAATGATTGACTTGCTAAAAGGATATTGGCAAGTACCATTATTGGACAGGGCAAAGGCTTTTGTGATGCCAGATAGACTATATCAGTTTAAAGTCCTACTGGCATGAAAAATGCGCTTGCAACATTTCAAAGACTGACAAACAAAGAAATTGCAGGGCTGAGCAATTGTGCTGTTTTTATTGACGACTTGATAGTTTTCAGTCAGATGTGGAAGGAGCATTTACAACATTTGGAAGAATTATTTACTCGATTACAAGAAGCTAATTTGGTGGTGAACTTGGCTGAAAGTGAAATTACAAAAGCACAAGTTACGTATCTAGGCCATACCATTGGACATAGTATGGTGACTCCGAGAGATGTGAAAGTCAAGGCTATCATGGATTTTCCCATGCCTACAACAAAACAAGAAGTTGAGAGATTTCTGGGCATGAGTGGGTTTTACCGGAAATTTGTACCAAGTTTTAGCAGTGTGGTTGCTCCACTAACTGAACTATTAAAAAACAAGAAGTTTCACTGGACACAGGATTGTCAGAAGGCATTTGACAATTTGAAAACTGAATTAATTACAACACCAGTTTTGGCAGTACCCAATTACGCTAAGCAATTTAAGTTGGCCGTTGACACAAGTGATATAGGTATTGGAGCCATACTGTTACAAAATGCGGACACTGGAATTGAAAAACCAATATGGTATTTTTCACGGAAGTTGAATACACAAAGAGAAGCTATTTAACAATTGAAAAGGAGCTTTTGGTTTGGTGTTAGCATTGCAGCATTTTGAGATTTATGTTGCAAACAAATCGTCAGAAACAATTGTTTATACAGACCACAATCCCTTAAAGTTTCTGGACAAATTTCGAGACAGAAGTGCAAGGCTATTCAGATGGAGTTTATGATTGCAACAATATAATCTACAGATTATACAAGTAGTGGGATGAGAAAATCTGATTGCAGGTGCATTATCAAGAGTTTAAGCTTAAAGGGAAAATTGAACATTTAAAACCTGGACACTGAACTGAAATGATTTCTGTTGATATGAAGGATTTGTGTATATATTATGTTAATGCATGCATCTGGTAATGTATTCCTGCAAGTATAGGAGATAGTATAAAATGGGTTAATAAAAATGAGGCCATCTTTTTAACTTATGACGGTTTATTTTTTAATAAGGAGGGGGGCGTCAGTAATATATAATTCTCAATGTTATTGGAGTTTATTGTAAAATAGTTGTGTGCGCGTGCCTGAGAGAGAGAGAGAGAGACTTAGTTGGATTAAAGGCAGTTAGTCTGATGGTTTTGATGTAAACATGAGCATGATTTGAAATGTTAAGTAGGTAAACATAGGTGTAAAAGGACATTTGCATTTTTAAATAAACCGGACTAAATTGTTTTCAAAGGAGGAGTGAAATGTATCACCTAGCCAGGTGAAGTTTAGAAATTGTGTTTATTTGTCCCCAAAGATTACTGGTAAAACTTAGTGCTACAAGAGTTTTATCATCAGAACGATAAAATCCAAAGACATAGTGAAACAGTGGGAATTTGCATTCAAAGGGGAAAATATGTATAATGTAGTGAAGATTGTTTGTAAGGGTAGACATTTTTAAGATCTAACAAGTGTGAAAAGTCTTCAGCATCCATGCCTCAAGCTGCTGACTTCACAGAACTGAAGTTAAGAAAACACATTTTGAATTTAACTGGTTCAGGGTATTGTATGTCACCTTGCCTGGGTCTTTTAAGATCTGTGTGTCTTACTGTTGTCTTGACGAAAGTGTAACTGGGAGTCAGGTTAAGTAGTGGATTTAGAAGTTAGCATAGTAGTATTTTGTAGATCTATGTATGTGTTTAAAATCATTTTTCTTATTAATTAATGTTTAATCTAGTTTAGTAAAAACCTATAAAACTTGGTGGTCTTATTACTACTGAATTCAAGGCACACATCTCGAGATTTATTTAAACTGCAAGACAAGTTGTGGCCGTTGTTTCAAGTTTCCCCATGGGATTTGAACAACTCAGCATTTACCATCAGCTGTGCCATATCATGGAGACAAAGTCCCGTCTTCCCACTAAAGATAATCTCCATTTATTATTTAGCACTACAACTGTGCTAAGTGGGATAGATTCAGAACATATATAGCAGCTCAAAACCAGACATTCAAGAGGTGGTATAGGTCATCAACAGCAGCAGAATTGCATACAGCCATAATTTGTTATTTCATGGCGTGGCATATCCCTCAGTACGATTACCATCAAGCCAAGGGGTCAACCCTGGTTCCATGGGGCAATGAGGAGCACTAACAAAACCGAAGCCAATGGAAATTGGGAGAAAACTCTCCACTGGATGGAGCTAATTCTAATACAAAGGAAGATGGATTTGGTTGTTGGAGGCCAATTGTCTCAACCCCTGAACATCACCGCAGGAGTCCCTCAGTATAGTATCCGAGGTCCAAATGTCTTCAGCAGCTTCAATGACTTTCTCTCCATCATAATGTCAGAAGTGGGGATGTTCGTTAATATTTGTGTGGTGCTCAGTCGTATCCGTGGCTCCTCAAATACCTAAGTAGTCTGTGCCTGCATGCAACAAGTCTGAGCAACATTCAGGCATGGGCTGAGAAGTGGCAAGTAACATTTGCGCCACACCAATCCAACACAGGAGGCCCCACAGTCAAGCCTGGCCTTATCCTCTCCTGATACCAAAAAGGAATCACCCATTAACAATTGGGAGGGCGATACCATCTATTCGTGTTGATCTATACTGGCTCCCCACCAGCCAATGGATCAGATTTCAAATTCACATCCCGACCTGCAAATATTTCGACAGGCTCACCTTACCTTTATCAAGTTCTCACGTTCTCCACTCCTCTTGCTCAAAAAATAAGAAAAGAAAACATTTGTGCCACACAAGGGCAATGGCCAATTCCAACATGAGAGATAAAAGCAAAATACTGTGGATGCTGGAAATCTGAAATAAAATCAGAAAATGCTGGAAAATACTTAGCAGGTCTGACAGCATCTGTGCAAGAGAAACAGTTAACGTTTCGAGTCTGTATTTTTTTTATTCATTCATGGCATGTTGGCGTCACTGGCCGGGCCAGCATTTATTGCCCATCCCTAGTTGCCCTTGAGAAGGCAGTGGTGAGCTGCCTTTTTGAATTGCTGCAGTGCGTGTGGTGTAGGTACATCCACAGTGTTGTTAGGAAGGGAGTTCCAGGATTTAAACCCAGTGACAGTGAAGGAACGGCGATGTATTTCCATGTCAGGATGGTGAGTGACTTGGAGGGGAACTTCCAGGTTGTGGTGTTCCCATCTATTTGCTGCCCTTGTCCTTCTAGATGGTAGTGGTTGTGGGTTTGGAAGGTGCTGTCGAAGGAGACTTGGTGAATTCCTGCAGTACATCTTGTAGATGGTATACACTGCTGCTATTGTGCATCAGAGGTGGAGGTAGTGAATGGTTGTGGATGTGGTGCCAATCAAGCAGGCTGCTTTGTGCTGGATGGTGTCAAGCTTCTTCAGTGTTGTAGGAGTTGCACTCATCCAGGCACTTGGGGAGTATTCCTTCACACTCCTGGCTTGTGTCTTGTAGATAGTGGATGGGCTTTGAGGAGTCAGGAGGTGAGTTACACGTCACACAATTCCTAGCCCCTGACCTGCTCTTGTAGCCATAGTATTTATATGGCTAGTCCAGTTCAGTTTCTGGTTAATGGTAACCCTTAGGATGTTGATAGTGGGTGATTCAGTGATGGTAATGCCATTGAACATTAGGGGCATATGGACTCGAAATGGAGGGGGAAGAGGGGGGTGGTGGGTGGGAGGAGATTACTATTGACCAAAACCTTAATTGGACCAGTCATTTAAGAACTGTGGCTACAAGAGTAGATCAGAGGCTGGGAATTCTGCAGAAAGCAACCCACTTCCTGACTTCCCAAAACCTGTCCAATCTACAGGATGTAAGTCAGGATCTTGATCGAATCCTCTCCACTTGCCTGGATGAGTGTAGCTCCAACAACACTCAAGAAGCTCAACACAATCCAGGACAAAGCAGCCAATTTAATCAGCACCCACCACTGGTAAAGAGAGGCAGTAGTGTATACTATCTACAAGATGCACTGCAGCAACTTGCCAAACCTCCTTTGACAGCACCTTCGAAACCCATAACCTCTACCAGCTAGATGCGCAAAGGCAACAGGTACATGGGAACACCACCACCTACAAGTTCCACTCCAAGCCACTCACCACCCTGACTTGGAACTACATTGTCGCTGGGTCAAAATTCTAGAACTCTTTCTAACCTATACCACATGGACTGCAGCAGTTCATGGAGTCAGCTCATCACCATCCTCTCAAGGGCAATTAGGGATTGGCAACAAATTATTCATGCACGTTCCATGAATGTAAAACCACGCCCCACCAAAAAAAAAACAGCTAGATGGTTCAAGATCATCATTGATTTTTTCATATGACAATACAAGTGCAGAATGTTCAAAACTGGCATATAAATCCTCCAGGGCACCACAAGGGGTTCTTAGGGTTCTCAAGGTTGTAACGATAAATCACTGCACTAGTCAATCTGACTGCTCAACAATCTGACTGATGCTGAAAAGTAATGGAAGGGGCTACATTATGTGTAAAGGTTCAATGCTAAAAATCAGGAGAAGCTGTCAGGTCGCCAAGCAATCAGGACACTGCACTGTCTTGTTTCGTTTCCAGTCGATTCATTAATAGCAACCTGATTTGAATAGTTAAGAGCATACCTGCCAAACAAGAAAGTTTTGAAAGGCTTGGCACCCTTTGCTTCTATGCATTTGTGCAAGGTGGCATTATGGTGGCATACTTGAAACCACATGTCATACATGGCATTTCAAGGTCAAGGATGAGTTTGCATCCCCTTGCCAGCAACTGTCATGGATCAGAGCCCTATGCAGAACAAATCAAGCATGTCCTTTTCACTGATTTAGAGTTCAAGATACTTTGAACCGAAGAGAGAAGTTTCCAAGAATTCTGCATTTCTTGACCACATCTCTCTCAGCACTACTAGTAAAAGATTTCCCGCATATATAACAAGGTCACGAAAGACTAAATAGGGGAGCTTCAACCCATTCAGATCAAAGGTGTCTGTCAGTTTTTTCATTAAAGCTTTTACACCACTGATATTAAGTTAATAATTAATGAAATCATCAAGCCAAACATTCTGAAATACAAGGCAACATTTCAATCAGGATCACTCCAAGAGTACAAGCGTAATTCCCTATCCACATCATCTTCTCTTTAACAGGAGCCATTTACTTCACTGTAGGCTTGAACTAAAGGTACATCAGTAAGAAAAACTGAATCATTGTATTTCTACTGGTTGTGAGAGTGGGCGAAATCCTGGACATTCTATATCCAGCGTAATACTCAATTGTAAACTCCATTCATTTTGATAAGTTGATGCTAGAATAATTAAACACTACACTTCCTATCCACAATTTCAGTATAAAACACACATCAAAATCCACTAAGACTTAAGTGGGTAACATCATTTACAATCAGTAAACTCTAGTTATTGAAAGATCAATGAGAATCGTTTAATCTGTGACCAACAGCTTTGATTAGAATTTCTTTGGTAGCATCTGGGAAAAAAAAAAGAAAAATTCATAGAATTTAAATATTTTTGCATGTTTAAGTGTTCATTAGCAGTTAAAGTGCAATTAATGTAGAATACTTAGCCAATTGAACACACAAATATCTGAAATATCCAAGAACAAAACAGAAACTGGTCAAGGTCCAAAATTGCCCAGCACAGCAATGAGTAAATGAAATACCTCAGATCATTGGTCACAGTGAAACAAAAAAAAACCCACAGCATGTCTGCTGTTCAAATTCTCACACCAATAAATCATCATTTGGTGTCAACTTGATAAGCCTTTGGGATCCCTTGTTGGAAAGAATGTCTGTGTGTGGATGTAGCATGAAAACAGAATGGATAGTGCCCCAATGTCTGATATGGCCAAATACCCCGTTGCAGCATTTCCAAACTGTGGGTCACAACCTCCAATGGGATTTCAGAGGTCACATTTGGGTTTCTGAACTCCCCCTCTGAGGCAGCAATGGCTGGACAGCTCTGGACTAACTGAATGCCTGCTGCCATCAGCAGTGGGCCCAAAGTGCTCTTTAACCTTAGGAGTGAATGCCAAGGACAACCGAATGATTGTGCACCGACTGGTGCAGCTAATAGCTAAGTGAGTGCAGGAAAGACCAGGAAATCACGCAGCTGAGCAAGGAGGGTGAGTGTGGGCTTCAAACTTTACTGTGTTCTACCCCTGTTTGCTTGGTGTACAGGATCCTTAGCCCAGGCTAGTGACTCTGTTTCACAGGCACCAGCAGTAAAACACAAAGTGGGGAGAAAGTGGGGAGGAGCTGGTGAATGTACCTATGTGGGGCAGGGGGGATTTGGCAAGGGAGGGGATTTGTTCAGAGAGGGGATCCTGAGTGAGTGAATGGGGAGGGGCAATTTGGGAAAAGGGGCTGGTGTGTGGAAGGTGGTGGAGGGGAGAGGCTTCAGAGAGTCTTCTGTAACAGCGAATATGGAGAGCTTGGTTGAAATCTACATGAATTCATAAAATGACATTATTACAAAGTTTTTTTAAGAGCACAGATTTTCATATTTATAAGATGTATTATTTGATGTTGATCTATATATAACGAGTGAACTTTAATAATTATACTGAAGGTTACTATGCTGCTTTGCATATTAAGGTTCAGCAAACTTCCCTGATTTTGTACTCGACATCTCTATTTATGAAGCTCAAGATCCAATATGCTTTGCTAACTACTCTCTAAATATGTCTCACCACCTTCAAAGGTCTATGCATATGAACCCCCAGGTCTCTCTGTACCTGCATATTAGATCTGTGTCATTAAGTTTATATTGCCACTCTTGATCCTTTTTGCCAAAATGCAACACAACAGGTAAACCAGCCCAACCATGGCTAACAAATGGAATTAAGGATAGTATTAGATCCAAAGAGGAGGCATAGAAAGTTGTTTAGAAAAAGTAGCAAGCCTGAGGTTTGGGAGCAATTTAGAATTCAGCAAAGGAAGACCAAGAGATTAATTAAAAGGGGGAAAATAGAGTATGAGTAAACTTGCAAGGAACATAAAAGCGGAATGTAAAACCTTCTATAAGTAAAAAGAAAAAGACTAGTGAAGACAAATGTATGTCCATTAAGAGTCTGAAATGGGAGAATTTATAATGGAGAACATGGAAATGGTAGGGCAATTAAACAACTATTTTAGTTCTGTCTTCACGGTGGAAGGCACAAAGAACTTCCCAGAAATGCTCAGGAATCAAGGATCCAATGAGAAGAACAAATTGAAGGAAATTAGCATTGCTAAAATAATAGTACGGGAGAAATTAATGGGGCCGAAAGCTGATAAATCCCCAGGGCCTGATAATCTACATCCCAGTGTACTATAGAAGATGGCCATGGAAATAGTGGATGCGTTGGCTGTCATCTTCCAAAATTCTGTAGATTCTGGAACCATCCCGGCATATTGGAGTGGCAAATGTGACACCACTATTTAAAAAAGGGAGGGAGAAAACAGCTAATTACAGACTGGGTAGTTTAACATCAGTCGTGGGGAAAATGCCAGAGTCTATTATAAAGGATGTGATAACTGGACACTTAGAAAATATCAACGGAATTAGACAAAGTCAACATAGATTTATGAAAGAGAAATCATGTTTGACAAACCTACTGGAGTTTTTTTTGAGGATGTAACTAGTAGAATAGATAAAAGAAAACCAGTGGATGTGGTGTATTTGGATTTTCAGAAAGCTTTTGATAAAGTCCCACATAAGAGGTTAGTGTGTAAAATTAAAGCACAAGGGATTGGGGGTAATATATTGGTATGGATTGAGAATTGGTTAGCAAACAGGAAAGAGTGGGAAAAATGGGTCTTTTTCAGAATGGCATGTGGTGACTAGTGGGGTACCACAGGGATCAGTGCTTGGGCTGCAGCTATTCACAATATATATCAATGATTTGGATCAGGGAACTGAATGTAATATTTCCAAGTTTGCTGACGACACAAAACTTGGTGGGATTGTGAGTGATGAGGTGGATGTTAAGAGGCTTCACGGTGATTTAGACAGGTTGAGTGAGTGGGCAAATACATGGCAGACGTAGTATAACGTGGATACGTGTGAAGTTATCCACTTCAGTAGGAAAAGCAGAATAGCAGAGTGTTATTTAAATAGTGATAAATTGGGAAATGTTGATGTACAAAGGGAACTGGGTGTCCTTGTACACCAATCACTGAAATCAAGCACACATGTACAGCAAGCAGTCAAAAAGGCAAATGGTATGTTGGCATTCGTTGCAGGAGGGCTTGAGTACAGGAACAAGGATGTCTTACTGGAGCTGGTCAGGGCCTTGCTGAGACCACACCTGGAATATTGTAGTCAGTTTTGGTCTCCTTACCTAAGAAAGGGTATATCTACCCTAGAGGGAGTGCAGCGAATGTTCACTAAACTGATTCCTGAGATGGCAGGATCGTCATATGAGGAGAGATTGGGTCGACCAGGCCTAGGGTATTCACTAGTGTTTAGAAGAATGAAAGGGGATCTCATTGAAACGTTTAAAATTGTGACAAGGATGGACAGACTGAATGCAAGAATGATGTTTCCTTTGGCTGGGGGGAAGGATCTAGAACAAGGGGTCAGTCTGAAGATATGGGTTACACCATCTAGGACTGAGATGACGAGAAACTTCTTCACTCAGAGGGTGGTGAACCTGTAGAATTCTCTATCCTAGAAGGCTATGGAGGCCAAGTCACAATGTATTTAAGAAGGAAATAGATAGACTTCTAGACACTAAAGGTGTCAAGGGGTATGGGGAGAGAGCGGAAGTATGGTGTTGAGATAGAGGGTCAGCCATGTTCATAATGAATGGCCGAGCAGGCTTGAAGAGCCAAATGACCTCTGCCTGTTCCTATTTTCTATATTTCTATCACTTCATGCTTCTCTGTATTAAATTCCATCTGTCACTTGTCTGCCCATTCTGCTGGCCTGCTTCTTGTAGCATTTGATTGGTGACATCCTCACTACCTGCCACAGTTTTCAGCAAATTTTGAGATTTTACTCTATATTCGAATACCCAAGTCATAAATATTTATTTAAAAAATCCACTGGTGCTAGCTTTGAACCTTGAGGAGCATGACTATCTACCATTCTCCAGTCTGAAAAACAACCATTTACTAAGACTCGCTGTTTTCTATCTTTCAGCCAATTTTTTTTTTAAACCAGGCTGATACTGATCCTCCTATTCCATAAGCCTTAATTTTGTTAATCGGTCTTTTAAGTATCACTTCGTCAAACACTTTTTTCAAACCCATGTGGCCAAGTTATATTGCATTCCTTTCAACCTTCTGGCAGAGGAGTGGAAAGGCGGCAAATTGTGCTGTTTTTGGCACTGATGTACATTTTACTTTACATTAATGGCTAGTTTAGAACCTTCTCCTTCTATGTGCTCTAACAATTAGACAATGTTTGTACACCTACTGGCAAATTTACAAATTAACATAACCTGGTGGGCATCACATGCAATGTATTCCTGCCAAAGTACAGCATTAACACTCCATTAGAGCTTCCTCATCACTAGAAGAAATGATTACGCATATTTTTAAAAAAGTCTGTTGGCAGATTGAGTCGCAAAGGATTTTCATGATCACAAGCATGGTACTGGTTCAGAGGTGACAATGGGATTACAGCACTCTCTTCAAGTGCTTATTTGCCCTTTTAAAAGCCACCATTGAATATCTGCCTCCACCATTCAGGCAGTGCACATTCAAGGCCTTAACCACTCACTGCATTTAAAAAAGTTATTTCTTTGGTTCTTCGACCAATCACCTTAAATCTGTGTCCTCTGGTTCTCGACCCTTCCACCAAAGCGAACAGTTTCTTTCTATCCATTCTGTCTTGATCCCTCATGATTTTGAACACCTTGATCAAATCTCCTCTCAACTTTCTTTTCTGTCTGTTCTCAACACTTTAAATTGGCCTACCACCAATTAAGAATTTATACTCTAGATTGTTCCATGCCATTATCCATAGGGAAGCTAAACTTGGTGATTCTACGATCACTGTTCCCTCAATATCTCTCTACTGTCACACTTGACCCACCTCATTCCCCAGAACCAGATCTAGCAATGGTGTAAATTTCAGTGACTTCTATCAATGCCTCCTTCCGAGTTAGGCTGCAAGCATAATGGTCAAGAAAATTCTCATGAACAGACTTCAAAAACTATCCCTCTCTGCCCTTTACACTGTTACTATCCCAGTATATTATATTTAGATAATTCAAGTCCCGCATTATCACTACTCTATTGTTCTTGCATCACTCTGTAACTTTGCTGCAAATTTGCTCCTCCATATCTTTCCCACTAGTTGGTAGCCGATAGAATACACCTTGTGGTAATGGGGCCTCTCCTGTTTCTTAGCTCTAACCAAATAGATTCTGGCCTTGACCCCTCTAGAACATCCTCTTTCTCCAGGTCTGTAATATTCTCCTTAATCTATAAGGATATAAGAAATAGGAATAAGAATAGACCATATGGCTCCACGAATCTGCTCCTCCATTCAATACAAATCTGGCTGATCTTCTGCCTCAACTTCAATTTCCTGCTTTTTCCGCATTTCCCTTGATTCTGTGAGATCAAAAATCAACCTAGCCCAGTGAATAGCCTCAACAATAGGACACCCAAAACTCTCTGGAGGAGAGGATTCTCAAGGTTTACAACCCAAGTGAAGAAATTTCTCAGCTCAGTTCTCAATGATTGGCCCCTTATCCTGAGAATGTGACCCAGTGTTCTAGATTCCCCAGTCAGGGTAAACCTCTGTCTACCCTGCCAAATTTCTCCAGAATCTTTTATGTTATATTGCCACTCCTCCTCCTCGCTTTGCTGAACACCTTGCATCCAGGAATATTTAGTACCCAGTCCTGCCTTTTTTTTTTAAACCAGATTATCAGTTATTGCCACTTCAGATACCTATATAGCTATTAATACCTTAACATTTTTTACTTAGTACTCTCTCCTTCAATCCTTTGTCCACCTTCTTTCTCCTTTCTATTTCTACACCATGGTTCCCATCTCCTTGGCAAATTAGTTGAATGCACACCCAACAGCCCCTTCCCCCAAAGCACTAACAAACTGGGGAAGATGTTGGTCCCAGCCCTATTGATGTGCAATCTATCTGGCCAATACAGGTCCCACCTCCCACCGAACCAGTTCCAATGCCCCAGGAATCTAAAGCCTTCCCTCCTACGCCATTTCTCCAGCCACACATTCATTTAACTATCCTTCAATTTCTATACTCCTTGGCAACTGGCACTTGGGGTAATCCAGAGGTTACTACCATTGAGGGTCTACTTATTAATCTCCTTCCTAGCTCCCTAAAATCTGCCCACAGGATCTCACCCTCTTCCTACCTCTGTTGTTGATACCAATATGGCTGTTCACACCTCCCCCGAGTACACTGCAGCCACTCAGTGACATCCTGGACCCTAGCACTAGTGTGGCAACTTACTATTCTGGAATCACATCTGTAGCCGCAGAAAAGTCTGCCTGTTCCCCTAACTATAGAATCCCCTATCACTATTTCTTTCCCAAACTTCATTCTCCCAGACACTTCTGCACAGCTGAGCCATCCTTTGTGCCTTCGCCAAAGCTGCACTCCCCAGGGGAACGATCACCCTAACCAGATTTTCGTACTGAATACTGGCTGGGCAGCAAGATGCACTTGGGACTCCTGCACTACCTGTTCGCCTTGACTGTCTGACGATCACTCATTCCCTCTTTGCATTCACACCCTTAAGGTGTGGGGTGACCTTCTCTAGAAATGCACTACCCATGTAGTGCTCAGCCTTGCAATAAACTGCAGTAACTCCAGTTGCTGCTCAAGCTTCAAACCCTGAGCTTGAGCTCCTCTGGATGGTGACACTTTCTGCATGTGGTTGTGCAGGGCATGAGGTTTCTGCCCATGCTTCTATTCATCAGACTATTGACTAAATTTAGAGACACAAACCTGATACTTAAATAAACATTCAGCAGTTATCAATCAGCACCTTCCCTTGTGTTGAGATCACTTTATTTTATAGGTAGGTTAACTTAAATATTTTACTTAATTCTAATTATCGGTGTCAGATTTTAATTTAATGGAAAAAAAAGAACTCTTTCATATTATCTCTTTTTATTTTTACTTTTTCTGCTTGGATCTAATTAAATAAATATCTTGGCCTCTCCTCTGACCATTTCTGCCCACCCCAGCCTGGTCCCCTCTGACCATCTTGGGAAAAACTTGCAGGGATAAGGGGGAGAGCCAGCACGGACTCAATGGACCAAATGGCCTCTTTCAGGTTCTGTAATCATTCCATGCTTAAGCAGGTTTGCAAATTCAAATTGAATTTTATGTTTCTTTGTGCTTTTTAAACTCTGTACTGTTGATTTTATACTGAATGCAAGGTATGCACAACCTGAAATAAGCCAAACCCACCTATCTGGCTGCTACTCAGTCTTTTCCCTTTGTGCTGCCAACATGCCTAGTAACAGGAGTAGGCAATTCAGCTATTTCAACCTACTCAGCAATTCAATTAGATGTCAGATCTGTACCATAACTATCTGCCTCGGTTCCATAACTCTAAGCATCTTTTACCTAAGAAAAACTAGCAGTTTAAAAATTTTAATTGAGCCTCAACCTCCATTTTTTTGGGGAATGAGTTTCAGATTTTCACTACCCTTTTTTGTAATTAACTGTTTCCTAACATCATCACAGAATAGCCTAGATCTTGAGGTTCTGGACTTGGTCACCAGAGGAAATAGTTTCTCACTATCTACCTCATTAACTCCTTTAATCATCTTGAACACCTCCATTTGTTCACCACTTAATCTCCTATACACAAGGGAACACAAGCCTAATCTATGTAACCTGTTCTCATAGTTTAACCTTTTCGGTCCTGGTATCATCCTGGTGAATGTGCACTGCACCCATGAACCCAACATATCCTTCCTCAGGTACTGTGCCCAGAACTGAACACTACTCAGAGTCTAACCAGATCTCTCTACGTAACTTCCACCTCTTTATATTCCAACTCCCACAGGATAAAGGCCAAAATTCCATTAGCCTTTTTAATTAGTTTATACCATTTGTCTACTAGCTGGCAATTGTCCAAGGCTAAACCAGATTGTCCTTAACTTTGGCGTCAATATCACTTCTGACCACATATCCAGGCCAACACTAAGACCATCTATTTCCCCCTCTGTAACATCATACAATTTTGCCCTGCCTCAGCTCACCTGCTGCTGAAACCCTCATGCATGTCTTTGTTACATCTAGACTTCATTACTGCAATTCACTCCTGGCTGGCCTCCCACATTCTACCCTCTGTAAACTTGAGTTCATCCAAATTTCTGCTGTTCTGGTCCTTACTCGCACCGAAGTCCTGTTCATCTATCACCATGTGCTTGTTGACCTACAATGGCCCCTGGTCAAGCAATGCCTTGATTTTTAGAATTCTAATCCTAGTTTTCAAACCTCCCCATGGCCTCACCCCTGCTTCGCTCTAATCTCCTCCAGCTCCACAATCCTCAGATATTTTCAGTCATCCAAATCTGGCCTTTTGAGCACCCCTCACTTTAATTGCTCCATCAATGGTGGCAGTGCCTTCAGCTGCCTGCGCCCGAAGCTCTGGAATTTCCTCTGTAAACCTCACTGCTTACTTTCCTTTAAGATGCTCCTTAAAACCTTTGACCTAGCTTTTGGACAGCTGCCCCAATATCGCCTTATGTGGCTCCCTGGGACATTTTATTACATTAAAGACACTATATAAATATTAAGTCGTAGTTGACTTCTGTACTTGGACCCTTAAATCTCTCCACTCCTCCACAATTGAAGCTTCTGCATTCTGAGACTCAAGTTCCTTTGGAAAGGAATCACATCAGTGCAGAATGCTGTTTTAATGTTCATAAAAACTCAACGTTAGTAATTTTATTTTGAATGACCATTCCATTCCCAAGAACATGGCAAAGCTCACTGAACAAGTCGCAGTAATCTGCAAGTATTTAGACGTCTTTAGCTAGATCTCAGCACAGGGCTGAGAAAATAATTTAATGACACCTTGAGAGTTCAGATGCTTTCCCTCCAAAGACTAAGATAAACATGTGTAGACTCCAGGAACAGGTGGAGACAGCACTTCAATTGAAATGGAATATTAAGTCAAATGGAGCTCATCATGGATCAACATTAAAGGATTTGTGGAGCTAAGCATTTGAATCCGGATGTTCAGTAGTAATATCCAACAGCTACAGAATCCTTCTGTTGGCCATAGCAGTCCCCTCAAAAAACAAAATCTATTACTGATCTGAGCACAATGGGTTTCACCTAAACCACATAGGTAACAGTAACACTGTCCTTGCTAAGAGAATGAAATGGACAGTGAACTAGTTCAAAGTTACCAAAGCAGGAGGAGCATTAAATAAAACAGACAATAAAGAAAGCAAATTAATAATGTGACAGTCAAATAAAAAAAAATTGAAGAAAAGTTTAAACAGCTTTTATAGAAATGCAAAGAGAGCCAGGAACAATGGATTATGATTAAAAGTGTACGCAGGAAATATTGATGTGATTGGGAATCCTAAAACATGGCCAGCAGCACAGGATGACGAAGAGCTCGAGCTGAGGGTATTAAATGTTCACAATAGGCCTACAAGGAAGTAGTGCATTGATTAAAAATGACAACACTGCCTTAAAAAGGGTGAATATCAGAAAGCACATAATTGCAATCCATATTGCTTCAATCAAGGCAATAAAGGTCAATTAGAAACTGCAATAAGTCACCAGCACAAAGCAAGTAGACAGATGAGGAGCTGTTCAATCAGGTAAGGCTGTGGAAAATCAATGTACTAATTATGAGGGATTTGAACATCCCACAGGGCCTAAATAGCCAAGTGGTTATGGTACTGGGTTTGTAACCCAAAAATCAGGAGTTCAAATCTCACAATGGCAAATCTATGAAACACTGTAACTTCATCTGGAAACAGATGGAAACGTGTTTGTACTCGAGGCATGTGTTAAGGCTATGGCTGGGGTTGTCGGCCCCTCAGCCATAGTAGCTGCCTCAAAAATGTATGGAAAGGCCGTATTTTTCTTGAGGTCCGAGCGGGTGGTGCAACTCGCCCTGCAGAAGGGGCTCACTGTGGGCGGGACTTTTCTGGCGGTGGATCCCCTTGAGGCCACCGCCCAGAGGATTGTTATTTCAAATGTCCCGCCCTTTTTACCATGTGAGCTCCTCCTCCCCCACCTTAATAAGCTGGGGGAGGTCAGGTCGGGGGTTGCGCCAGTCCCGCTCGTCCTCAAAGACTCGGCCCTCCGCCACGTGTATTCCTTCCGGCGCCAAGTTTTCGTCCGCTTGGCTCGGGAGGAGTGCCTGGAGGGGGCCTTCTCGGTTAATTTTGAGGGGACCGCCTATTGGGTCTTCTGGACTACGGAGGGCGAGTGGTGCCATGCCTGTAAGGAGGCGGGGCACGTAAGAAAGAACTGCCCCGCCTCCAAGGCCACGCGCCCCACCCAAGCTGCCGCGGCTGACACCGCCCCTCCTCCTCCCGCCACCACTCCATCTCCCTCCCCGCAAGGGGAAGCGACCCCGGCAGCAGCTGCCACCTCGGCTGCCGGTGAGGCGGGGGGAGAGCCCTTGCGCCGTAAGAAGGCGCGGAGGAAGACCCGAAAATTGGAGGCGGCCCCTGAAACGCCCCAAACCCCCCAAACACCTGGAAAAACTGGCTCAGGGGAAAAAACATCATCCGGCCCCGGCGTCGTGTCCGCGTGTGCTCCCGGGTCCGTGGGCGCTAAGGTGCCGAGTGCTGGGCCTGGCGTCGTCCCTGCGCGTGCTCCCAGGGCCGGCGGGGAAAAGACGCGGGACCCCGAGTCGGGGAAACAAACATCGAAAACCCAGAGGGTGGAGTGTCTGGGAGGGCTGGACAAGGAGGAGGGGGCCTCGGAAATGGAGGTCTCCCTAGCCCCCAGCCTGACCCGGAAGAGACGTCACGCTTCGGAGGAGGAAGTGGGCGACGCCCAAACTGAAGAAGTTGAGCGTGTCCCTTCCCCTGATGAAGAGGTGGTGGCGTCTCCACCCAGTAAAACCTCGCCCTGCCCTCTGGGGAAACCCGAAACCCCTACCCCTACCACTGTTCCCCCTACCAGTCTGCTGCAGTCCCCTGAACAGGGCCCCTCTGGGGTCACTGAGGGCACCTCCCTTGAGGTGGTGTCCGACTCCAGTGCACTTAATACCCCCGAGGTACCTTCTGGCTCGTCGGGGGACTGCAGCTTTGAAATTTTAAAAAATATAAATGGGTCATTGGGTGGCATTCCCGCTCCCTCCCAAACCTTGACACCAGGCGTCCTATGTTTAGGTCAGGAGCTTGTCCTGAGCTCCCCGGAAGACCCGGTGCCGGGAGGAGAGCGGGCATCAGAACTGCCGCTGCCCTCTGGCCCAAAAAGTTTAGGGGAGACCAGAGAGGACTCCTCTGGCCTTGATCCTGGGGGTGGGATCGAGGCACAGATAGAGCCAGCTGGCAGCTCCGAATCAGCCCCCGTACTCAATGCGGGGGAGGGGTCGGAAGCTGGAGGCGACGACCTGGAGGAGGACGGGGTGTCGATGGTGAGCGTTGGGGATTACGCAGAGTCGCTGTCAAGCGAGGCGATGGATCCCCTGGTGCCCTGCACTGACTCCCCCCTCATCCCCCCAAGGGAACTCCAGGACTTTTTGTCGGGGCACCGCGGTCGCCGAGACAGGGTTCAGTTGGCCTTGGACCGGTGGCATTCGTTTCCGCTGGTGTTCTGGTCCACTCGCGAGGCTCTCAAGTCTCCCGAGTTGGATAGGAACGCGCGGCGGAGGGTCCAAACATTTCTCGCTGGGCTCCTGAAGGAGAGGAAGGACTAAAAAGTCCTCTTCTTTTTTTATTACTTACGGTGAAGGTTTGATGTACCTTTGACAATGAAGACGACTATAGCCAGCCTCAACATCCGCGGCAGCAGGGGCACACAGCGCAGGTTCCAGAACTTCTCGGTCCTCAGGGACGGGAAGTATGCGTTGTGCTTCCTGCAAGAAACCCATACCGTTCCGGGAGACGAAGCCACGTGGCTCCTGGAGTGGCGAGGGGGGGTCTACATGAGTCACCTAGCCTCCAATTCGGGTGGGGTGGCTATCTTGTTGGCCCCGCATTTTCTGCTGGAGATCTTGGGGGTCAAGGAGCCGGTGCCAGGCCAGTTGCTGCACCTGACTGTGCGTCGGGGGGGGTGCTTCACTTTGTGAACGTGTACGGTCCCCTGGGCACGCAGCAGCAAGCGAGCTTCTTTGAAGAAGTGTCCACTCATCTCGGCTCCATCGACACTGGCGAGTGCGTCGTCCTCTGGGGGGATTTCAATTGCACCCTCGGGGTCTGGGACCGTCACGGTACCCCGCACTGCACGCGAGGTGTGAGTAAGTTGCGGGACCTGGTCAGGTCCTTCAACTTAGTGGACGTCTGGCGAAATCTCCATCCTGACTCCAGCGTGTTTACCTTTGTGTCACCTGGAGTCGGAGCGTCCAGACTCGACCGCCTTTACGTTTCAAAGGCGTACGTGTCCTGCGATCTGGCTGCTTCTATACAGCAGGTTCTGTGCACGGACCACCGTCTGGTGTGGGCGGAGCTCACTTCGTTCTGCGCTCGGACGGGGTCCGCGTACAGGCATTTTAATAACCTGTTGTTGGAAGACCAGCGGTTCCTGGACTCGTTTCGTCGCTTCTGGGCCGGCTGGAGAAGGAAGCGGGGAGGCTTCCCCTCCTTGAGGCTATGGTGGGACGTGGGAAAGACTCACGTCCGAGTTTTCTGTCAAGAGTACGCGAAGGGGTCGACAAAGAGACGCAAATCCAAGGTCGAGGAGTTGGAGAAGGAGGTGCTCGACCTGGAGGCACGTCTCCGTCAGCCCGACGCGGACCCGGCCCTGCGGTCGGTGTACGATGAGAAGAAGGGCGCGCTGCGGGACCTGCAACTGGTCGGGTCTCGGGGCGCGTTCATGAGGTCGCGGATCTGTTTCCTTAAGGAGATGGACCGCGGCTCCCCCTTCTTCTACTCGCTGGAAAAAAGGCACGGGGTCCGTAAGCAGCTCCTTACGCTGCTGGCCGACGATGGATCCCTTGTCTCGGACCCGGAGGGCATCAGGGCCATCGCCCGAGATTACTACACTGCCCTGTTCTCTCCGGATCCGTCCAGTGAGGAAGCTTGCAGAGTTTTGTGGGAGGACCTGCCGCAGGTCGGCCCGGAGTGCGCCGGAAAGCTCGACTCCCCTATAAGTCTGGGGGAGCTGACCGGCACACTCGACGGTCTTTCTAGGGGCAAAACCCCGGGACTAGACGGGCTGACCGTGGAGTTCTTCAGGGCGTTCTGGGACATCTTGGGGAGCGACTTTGCGGGGGTCCTGGGGGAGAGCATTGCTATCGGGGAGATGCCCCTTTCGTGGCGCAGGGCCGTGATTGCCCTGCTGCCGAAGAAGGGGGATCTCCGCCTTCTGAAAAACTGGCGCCCGGTCTCCCTCCTCAGCACGGACTACAAAATCTTCGCCCGAGCCATGTCTTCTCGGCTCGGCACCGTGCTGGACCACATGATCCACCCTGACCAGTCCTACACCGTCCCGGACCGAACTATTTATGATAACATCCATCTGGTCCGGGACATCATCCACAATTCCGAGGGCTGGTCTGTCGAGCGCCTTCCTGTCTCTCGATCAGGAGAAGGCGTTCGACAGGGTGGATCACAGATACTTACTCGGAACTCTGCGAGCGTTCGGGTTTGGGACGCACTTTGTCGCCCGGATCCGACTTCTGTACACTACCGCGGAGTGTCTAGTGCAAGTTAACGGGTCCCTGACGGCGCCCCTTCACTTTGGGAGAGGGGTACGTCAGGGCTGCCCCCTGTCTGGCCAGTTGTATTCTATTTGGGTGGAGCCTTTCCTGCGCCTCTTGCGGAGGAGGTTGTCGGGATTGGTTCTGCGTGGGCTGGGCATCGGGGTGGTCCTTTCGGCTTATGCCGATGACACGCTCCTTATGTTTAGTGACCCGGCTGACCTGCGGAGGATGCGCGAGTGCCAGGAGGTCTACTCTGCCGCTTCTTCTGCCAGGATCAACTGGGAGAAATGTTCTGGACTCCTGGTCGGTCAGTGGCAAATAGATCCCCTATCCGAGGAGCTCAGGCCTTTCACCTGGAGCAGGACCAGCATCCTCAACCTGGGGGTCCATCTCTGCCCTGCTGAGGAATCCTGGCCGGCAAACTGGCAGGAACTGGAGACGAAAGTCACCGCTCGCCTGCGGCGCTGGACAGGACTGCTCCGAGTGCTATCTTACCGGGGTCGAGTTCTGGTCATAAACCAGCTGATCGCCGCCATTTTGTGGTATAGACTGGTCACTTTGACCCCTCCCCCGGACTTTGTCACAAGAATCCAGGAATTGTTAGTCAACTTCTTCTGGGACAAAAGATTGCACTGGGTCGCTGCTGAGGTTCTGAGTCTCCCGCTTAGGGAGGGTGGTCAGGCGCTAGTGTGCCTACGCACACAGGTGGCGACTTTCCACCTTCAGACCCTGCAGCGATACCTCTACGTCGAGCCTCCTCCTAGATGGTGTGCCCTGACGACGTATTTTTTCCGTCAGGTGCACGGCCTGAATTATGACGTGCAGCTCCTGTTTATAGAACAGATGGGCCTCGGTGGCTCCTTGCAGGCATTGCCCGTCTTTTACCAGGACCTGATCAAAGTCTGGAAAGTGGTTGCCTCGCAACGCAGCTCTCCCCCGTCAGGAGTAGCGGCTATCGTCAGAGAGCCGCTGCTCAGGAATCCGCCCCTCTGTCCTTTTCAATGGTTGGCGGAGAGGGCGGCTGTGGCCGCAGGGGTGACCAGGATCGGGGACGTGCTGGGAGGCGGAGGACTGGGCTGGATGCTCCCGCAGGAGTTGGCGCATCGTGCATCTGTGAGTGTCCAGGTCGCAGCCGATGCCATCCAAGACCTGAGAACGGTCGTGCTCGGACCCGACGTTATTTTGGGTCTTGAGGTGGCCCAGGTGCGCGGTGGTCTTCCGTCTGAACGTTCCCCTGTTCGGACAGAATTCCACATTGGCCCCAAGCCCCGAACCCTCCCTCGGGTGCTGGTGCCCCGCAATATGAGCCGCCTCGGGGACATGCCCTCCGTGCCTTTTGGCACGGCAAAGAGGGGCTTCTTGTATGGACTGCTGCTGCACACCTTCCATTTTCTCACCCTTGTCCGTCGCCCGGACACGCCCTGGCGTGCCTTGTTGCCGTCCGGCGGCGGAGGCCCCCGATGGGAGGCCCTCTACGGAGGTGTCCTCCCCCTTTCTATCGGGGACCTGGGTTGGAGGGTGTTGCATGCAGCAGTCCCGTATAATAAGAGGATGCATAGGTTCACGAACTCTCAGGACACGTGCCCTTTTTGCGGTCTTGTGGAGTCCGTGGACCATGTATGCACAGGGTGTTGTAGGCTGCACTCCCTTTTTAGTTATTTGAAAAACCTTTTATTGATGTTTTGTTTGCACTTCAGCCCCACGCTCCTGATCTATGGGCACCCGGTGCAGAAGGGGGTCGGGAAGGAGGAGGACCTCCTCGTGAACCTGCTCCTGGGCCTGGCCAAGTTGGCCATTAACAGGTCCAGGCAGCGGGCGATCGACGGGGGAGTCCCGCCCGATTGTTTGTCCCTCTTCCGCGGCTACGTTCGCTGCCAGATGTCCCTGGAGAGGGAGCACGTGGTGTCTGCTGACACGCTCGAGGCCTTCCGTGCTCGGTGGGCACCGCGGGGACTGGGGTGTTTTGTTGACCCCTTTAATCACATTTTGATTTAAGGTTTGTAAGGTTCCTTTAAATTTTTGTCCTTGGTTTTACAGCTGACCTGAATTAGGGGCTGTGCCTGATTTATCCCAATTTTGTTGATTTGGTTTAATTGTTTTCATTTAAAAGATTATCAAGAGTTCAAATCTCACAATGGCAAACTATGAAACAATGTAACTTCATCTGAATAGGAACAGATGGAAACGTGTTCGTAACTCTTTTGAGTACAAACCTGTTTCCATCTGTTTCGGATGAAGTTACATAGTTTGCCATTGTGAGATTTGAACTCTTGATCTTGATCTTACAAACCCAGTACCATACACGTGTTCGTACTCGAAAGAGTTACAACAGGTAGATGAGTACAAACCTTAAGGGAGGAGTAAGGAAACAAAAACAAATACGTTGAGGCAGTCAGGGATTGTTTCCGCACGCAACAAGAGCGGGAGACAAAGTAGGCTGCTTTATTAGCAGCCTATTATCAGCTCAAACATCCACCCACTCCACCACTCATTTACAGTACACTTTGTAGTCACTATCTACAAGATGCACTGCAGCAAATCACCAAGGCTTCTTTGACAGCATCTCCAAACCCAGGATCTCTACCACATAGGAAAAGGTCAGCAGGTGCATGGTGACAACCATCTCCTCCAAGTCACAAATCATCCCAATTTAGAAACACATTGCCATTCTTTCAGTTACTGGATCAAAATCCCAAAACTCCATACCTAACAGCATTTTGGGAGTATCCTCGCCACATGCAATGCAGCATTCAAGAAGAGGCCAACTACCGCTTTCTAAAGGCCAATTGGAGGTGGCTAATAAAATGCTGCCCTGACCAATGATATCTATATCCTCAAATAGAATGAAAAGATACCAACCAGTGTGGCATACAATTCCTTTCCTTCATTTCTGTATAACTTCTATTCATTTGGTCCCAAATACCATAAACATTTACCAAAACAAAACATTACACTCCTAATGTATAATTTCACAACTTCCCTAGCACATCCTATCTTCATAATGAATCTAAGCATCTGATTAGCCAGTCAGGAAAGCCTTCATAACAAAAGTAAAAATATTTGGAAAAACTCAGCAGGTCTGACAGCATCTGCTGAGAGCAACACAGTTAACGTTTCGAGTCTGTATGACTCCAACAGAACTAAGGAAAAATAGAAAAGAGGTGAAATATAAGCTGGTTTAAGGCGGGGGGGGGGGGAGGAGGAGACAGGTAGAGCTGAATAGAGGGCCAGTGATAGGTGGAGATAGCCAAAAAATGTCACAGACAAAAGGACAAAGAGGTGGTGATATTATCTAAGGAATGTGATAATAGGTGACATTAAGGGTAGAAAGCAGGACGAGCAAGGTACAGATAGCCCTAGTGGGGGTGGGGTTGGGGGGAAGAGATCGAAATAGGCTAAAAGGTAGAGATAAAACAATGGATGGAAATACATTTAAAAATAATGGAAATAGGTTGGAAAAGAAAAATCTATATAAATTATTGGAAAAAAGGGGGATCGGAAAGGGGGTGGGGACGGAGGAGAGAGTTCGTGATCTAAAATTGTTGAACTCAATATTCAGTCTGGAAGGCTGTCAAGTGCCTAGTCAGAAGATGAGGTTTCCTCTACATTGGAGAGACCAAACACAGACTGGGTGACCGCTTTGTGGAACACCTTTGGTCTGTCCGCAAGCATGACCCAGACCTCCCTGTCGCTTGCCATTTCAACACTTCACCCTGCTCTCATGCCAACATGTCCGTCCTTGGCCTGCTGCATTGTTCCAGTGAAGCTCAATGCAAACTGGAAGAACAGCACCTCATCTTCCGACTAGGCACTTTACAGCCTTCCGGACTGTTCAACAATTTTAGATCATGAACTCTCTCCTCCTCCATCTCCACCCCCTTTCCAATCCCTCTTTTTTTCAATAATTTATCTAGATTTTTCTTTTCCTATCTATTTCCATTATTTTTAAATGTATTTCCATCCACTGTTTTATCTCTACCTTTTAGCCTATTTTGATCCCTTCCCCCCAACCCCACCCCCACTAGGGCTATCTGTACCTTGCTCGTCCTGCTTTCTACCCTTAATGTCACCTATTAACATATTCCTTGATAAGATCACCACCTTCAACACCTCTTTGTCCTTTTGTCTATGACATCTTTTGGCTATCTCTACCTATCACTGGCTCTCTATCCAGCTCTACCTGTCCCACCCCCACTTAAACCAGCTTATATTTCACCTCTTTTCTATTTTTCCTTAGTTCTGTTGAAGAGTCATACGGACTCGAAACGTTAACTGTGTTCCTCTTCGCAAATGCTGTCAGACCTGCTGAGTTTTTCCAGGTATTTTTATTTTTGTTTTGGATTTCCAGCATCCGCAGTTTTTTTTTGCTTTTATCTTAGGAAAGTCTTCATGCCACAAGAAGATCTTTACATCTAACGATATGCAACCAAGACAAACAAAAAAAAAAATTCCAACTGCGTACATACCTCTTGACAGTACTGCAGGATTCCTTCTTTAGTTCCAAAGCAGCTTTTTGTTCCAGAAGGATCGGACACCCACTTGCCACTCTGTACATTCATGTGCATGTTTAATTTGCCGCAAAACATCGCGATTTGGGGTTCTGCTGCCAACAATCCAGTACCTCCATCAGTTGGCACCTGGTAAACAGAATGACCTCGATTACTAACAAAGCACAAACACTTGCATCAAAGGATTTTTATAAGTGGTATAAAAAGACACATGCTTTTTCTTAAACAAAAATCACCAAATGTGATATCTAGGTCCTGCCCACAAACATATATTACAAAGCAAAGATGCAGCTTGTAACAGAGGCAACAGCATTGTCATTTTACAATGCAACCTAATATAATTTTTAAAAAATTGAATTGAAACGGTTGCTAGAAAATGGCGAGTGCCCCAGTTAGAAAAACATTTAAGTTCCTTAGCACCCAGGAGTGCTGACTGAATCTAAGATGATGTAAAAAAAAATCTTGAAAAACTAACAAACATTAATGAAGGTTTGCTGTAGGACTCGTGCAAGGTGGCACCATATCCCATTGAACAAGCTATAGGCAAGTTCCTAAAACTACATAAAGTGTCTTTGTTGAAGATCTTGAAAGTTGAATCTTGCTTCAAAAGATTTTATTTTGAAATGAGGAAAGCAAATTGATAAACTGCATCTCTCTAAACTGAACTGCATGTAGAATAAAATCAGAACACATCTCCTTCCTCCACTTCAGGTCATCCATGTGAGGAAAGGTAATGTGACAGTCAGCTACAATAGTGAGCAGATTTCCTAACAAAATATTTAATCAATATCTGAAATCAAAACATGTGACTACAGCACCTTTTTTTATTAATGGTTTATGGGGGTGAACGCATTGAGAGCTAGGCTGCATTTGTGGCACATCCCTTATTGCCCTCAAGAAGGTTGTGGTGGGCCAACTTCTTGAACTACTGCAGTCCAGCATTGCGCTTTTACTGTCTGAATGACACAGAAAGCCCTATATTCCAGGAAGCTATCCAGACTGGGGTGTTAGGATATAATGACAGCGGTGGCCCAACTGGTACAGAAGTATGATGAACTTGAAATCAATTTCAAAAACATCCAGTAAGTTACTATAAACTGATTTCCTTTGGCTCAAAACCGAAGACAGAAGAAATACTCAGTCATGTAAATACAAAGCTGCAAACTCATCAATGTGAGATGGTACACACCAGGCTATATGACCACATTCAATTTGGATATCCTTCAACTATCTTGGGGAAAATTTGTTGTTTTAAACTACAGGTCTATGGATACGAGGGACTTCCTTCGTCAACTGCACATCCTAATGTAAGCATGACATATTGCAACTGCTTGGTTCACCTGTGAAAACATGGGTGTATTTGAAGCTGATTGAGTACATTCCTTATCTCTGGGTTCTCTGTAAAAGTGGAGGCCAGCAAATGGAGGAGACTGGTGCCCAGTGAGCATAAAAGCATACAGGCATTGGCTCTCCCAAAAACAGCATCATGAAAATGAAAGCACTTTTGGCCATTCACTAGTTTTGTGCTGGCATGCAGCGTTATCTTTCAAGGCAAGGAAGTGCTGGTCAAGTTTCACAATAGTTTTTTCCTTCCAAATAACTTCTGCTCCATCTTTAAAATAAATGAGATAACATCGAAGGCAGAACCTTATTCTAGCACAAGGTGCCTTAGGGTAGGTAAGGAACTGAAGTGTATTTGCATTTTTACTGCAGGTTTTAGGGAACCACATGTCCAGCACAGAAACAGCCAGAATTACCAGGCTTATCAGATTTAAAGCTTGTCTTTTCAATCTTGAATTACATACCTACCTTAGATTATGAAAATCTGATACCAGGCAGAATTCTTTTTTAAGGAGGTAACAAACCTGGCAGTTGGAGGAATATCTCTGGATGTTATTCCTATGAACTTGCAGAAGGCATTTGACAAGGTTCAACACGAGCCTGTCAACAAAAATGTCAGAAGGATTTGGAGGCAATATATTGGCTTGGTTAGGAAACTGGGTAGGAGGCAGAAAAGAGATAATGGTAACTGTTCCTATGAGGAACATGGGAGCAAGAATAAGCCTAGACTGATCTTCTAACTCAGCCCCATTTTCCTGTACTATCCCCATTTTCCTTGATGTCTTTAATGTCTGGAAATCTACCAATCTCTCTCTTAAACATACTCAGGTGGAAACGTGCATCATGAGGAGGATGCAGAGAGGCTCCACAGCCCTCTGGCATAGAGAATTCCAAAGATTCACCATCTTCTGAGTGAAGAAGTTCTTCCACCTCTCAGTCCTACTGCTTCTTATTCTGAGACCGTGTCCCCTGGTTCTAGACCAACCAGGAAACATCCTCCCTACATCTACCCTGTTGAGCCCTGTAAGAAGTTTGTATGCTTCAATGAGATCACACCTCATTTTTCTAAACTCTAGAGAATACGGGTCCAGTCTCTTCGATCTGTCCTCGTAGGGAAATCCCGCCATACCAGGGATCGTTCTGGTGAACCTTCGTTGCACTCCCTCTATGGCAAGTATATCCTTCCTTAGGTAAGGAGACCAAATCTGCACACAATGTTCCAGGTGCAGTTTCACCAGGGCTCTAATCAACTGCAGAAAAACATCTTTACTCTTGTACTCAACTCGTCTTGTGCTAAAGGCCAACATACCATTTGCCTTCCTAATTGCTTGCTGCACTGCATGTTAACTTTCAGTGACTTATGAACAAGAACACTCAGATCCTTTTGGACATCACCACTTCCCAATCTCTCTCCATTGTGCATTTCTGTTTTTCCTACCTAAGTGGTTAACTTCACATTTTTTACACATGATATTCCATTTGCCATGTTCTTGCCCACTCACTTAGCCCGTCTAAATCCCCTTGAAGCCTCTTTGCATCCTCCTCATGACGCATGTTTCCACCTAGTTTTGCTCCATCAGCGAACTTGGAAAAATTACATTTGGTTCCCACATCCAAATTATTGAAAAAGATTGTGAATAGCTGAAGCCCAAGCACTGATCCTTGTTGGACCCCACTAGTCTCAGCCTGTCAACCTGAGATGAACCCATTTATTCCCACTCTGTTTTTAACCAATCCTTAATTCATGTCAGCATATCATCCCCAATCCCATGTGTTCTAATTTTGCTTACTAACCTCCTGCGTGGGACCTTATCGAAAGCCTTCTGAAAATCAGAATTGGCAGAATGTGACCAGTGCTGTCTTGCAAGAATCTGTACTGTAACCTCAGTTTTTCACTATATTTGTAAATGACTTGGATAAAGCAAGAGAACCCATAGGCGTAAAGTACAAAGGCAAGGAAGTAAATATAAACCTTCATAAACACTGATTTGGCTTCAACTAAATGTTGGGTCAAATTGTAAGCCACCGCGTGATAGGAATGTTGTGAAGGCTTTGGAGGGTGTGGAAAAGCTTTATGAGAAACCAGTGTTCATATTTACTTCCTTGCCTTTGTACTTTATGCCAATGGCTCTCTTGCTTTATCCAAGTCAGTTATAAATATAGTGATAAACCGAGGCCACAGTACAGATTCTTGGGAAACACCACTTGTCACATTCTACCAATAGGAGCATTTACCATTATCCCTTCTCTGTTCTCTAGTCAATTTCTTATCCAAGCCAATACATTGCCTCCAAATCCTTCTCACATTTTTGTTCTTTTGTGTTGAACGTTGTTGCATGCCTCCTGAAAGTTCATAGAACATAGCAATATCATCCAGAGATATTTCTTATTCACTAGATTAGATACCTCCTTAAAAAAAGGAAGAATTCTGTCCGGTATCAAATTTTCATAAACTAGAATAGATGCACAATTCAAGGTTGAAAAAAATTGCTTTGAATTTGATAACTCTGGTAATTCTGATTGTTTCTATGCTGGACAGATGGTTTCCCTAAAGACCTGTAGTAATAACGTAAATGCACTTAATTTTCTTACCTACCATAAGGAATTAGTGTGGCACCTTGGGTGAGAGCAAGGTTCTGCCTTCGACATTATCATCCCATTTCCTTCTAAGGTGAAACGTGAGCTACTTGGGAGGGGGGGTGGGTGGAAACTTGAGCAGTGCTTTGTTATCTTGAAAGATAACGCTGCATGCCAGCACAAAACTAGTGGATGGCCAAAAGTTATTTCATCTTCATGCTTGACGCTGTGAACTATTTTAGGAAGATCAAACATCTGTGTGGTTGAGGGATGAGGAACTTCGCCTACACGGGCAGATTGTTGAAATTGGAGTTATTCTTTCTTAAAGCAGAGAAGATTGAGAGATTTGATAGATATGTTCAAGATCATGAGGGTCCTAGATAAAGTAGACAGGGTGGAAGGGTTGAGGATTGAGATCCAGAAGACACCAATTTAAGGTGACTGGCAGAAGAGCTAAAGGCGACTTGAGGAGAAACTTTACATGGCGAGTGATTACGATCTGGAATGTACTGCCTGAAAGAGAAGTGAAGGCAGATTCAATCATGGCTTTCAAAAGGGAATTGGATAAGAACATGAAGAGAAAAAAAATGCAGGGCTACAGGAAAGGATGGGAGAATGGAACAAGCTAAATTGTTGTTGCAGAAAGCCAGCATGGGCTCAATAGGCTGAATGACCTCCTGTGCTGTAACCGTTTGACGATTCTATATCTAAGTTTGTTGGCAATACTAGATAGGGTAGTACAGTGTGCAAGTCAGAGCAGAAAATTTCAATGAAAGATTAAATGAGGAAGCAAAATTATAACAGATGGAGTTCAATATGGGGAAAGTGTGCGGTCATCTCCTTTGGACTTATGTAAGATAGAGTACTTCCTAAATGGCAAGAAACTAGGAACTGTGCAGGAACGGTGAGATTTAGAAGCCCAAGTACAAGGCTTATCAAAAGCTAGAGGACATACAGAATAATAATTACAAAGGCTAATGGAATGTTGGACCTTTAACTTAAGGAAGCCTAAAATATAAAGTGGTGGAAATGATGTTGCAGCTGTACAGAGTTCTGGTTAACCCCATCTAGAATACAGCATCTAATTCAGGCACTGCATTTTAGGAAGGGTATACTGGACTTGGAGGGCTTATATTGCAAATTCACCAGCATGATACCTGGGACTAAAAGGGTTAAGTTATGAGGACAGGTTACATAATCTTCAAGGTAATACATGCCTATTCAAAAGGATGAGGTTTTAAATGATCAAAGAAGTTAATTGAAAAATTATTTTCTCTTGTGGGTGACCCTGAAACAAGAAAGCATAACCTAAAAATTAACCCTAGGCTTTTCAAGTATGCTGTCAAAGCAATTCTTCACCCAAAGTAGTGGAAACCCGAAACACTTGGCCTCAAAAGGTCATTGAGGTTGAAAGGGAGGGGGTTGCACGATTAAAAATGTCAGAACTGAGATTGAGAGACTGTTACATAAGGATGTTGAGAGTTATGGAATCAAGGTGGGTTTATATAGTTATGATACAGAATCAGCCATGATTAAACTGAACAGCACAACAGGCTAGACAGGTTGAAAAGCCTACTCCACTCCTATGTTGCTTCCTATGTGCCTATGATTTTGCATTTTTATAGCACCATGCTCTTAGCACAGCCCAATGTGCTTTACAGCCAATGAAGCCCTTTTAAAGTGTGGTCACTGTTGCATGAAATTAGTAACATGACTTGGCTTCCACTCTGAACAAATGTAACATGACTATACTAGGAGTGTCCATCTGGTTCAGAAAATAGCCCCTCAGGCTAAAAAGGATAGCTCCACCCTCCAGCTTCTACGACACAGCTGATCCAGAAAAAATTCAAAGGACACATGAATGTTATAATTCTGATGACTTAAGCAGATTTTAATTTTGATTCCAAGAGCACATCAAGTGAGTCAGGTTGTTGTTAAAATTAATTTTTCAGAACCCTGGTGGTAGTTGTACTTGAAGACAAATGATACAGTACAGAAGGCAGTCATTTGCCCCGTCGTTGCTGTGCCAACTTTTGGAAGAGCTACCAATTTATCTCACTCCCCTGTTTTTTCTTCATAGCTCTGCAAATTTTTCCTTTATAAGTATTTATCCAATTCCCTTTTGGAAGGGATTCCTGTATGGAATCTGCTTCCAACAAACTTTCAGACAGTGTATTCTAGATCATAACTGGCTTCATATATAAAAACAAACCCATTTTGCCCTTTGTCAATGTCTAAAAGTAGACAAAGAATAATCGGTTTGTGAAGTGTTAAAGATCCAACTTCTTCTGATAAGGAAAAAACAACCTGTAGCCCAAACCTTAGAATGATAAATAAGCTACTTTTTATACAGATACTTGTTTACTCAGATTTCAAAGAGACCTCTATTTATATTGCTCAATTAGGTGGCCTCATCATTTTTTCCATGGATGTACAATTCAATCACCTCAAAAAGGAAGCTGAATTTAGTACCACCACAGAAACATTCCAATGGAAGTTCATCAACCTCAAATGTTAATTCTGTTCCCTTCTCCATAGATGCTGCCTCAGAATGTTTCTAGCATGTTCTGTTTTATTACAATTAAGTGATCCATTGGTGTGAAACTCTTTGCAGTGTCCCGAGGACACAAAAGGGCTATTTAAAGCCAAGCTCTTTCCAGCTACATAAACAATGGTACTAGCCACCAAAAGCACGAACTATGTTTTAAAATGGATATTAGTGTAGAAAAACAAACTGATGAGCTTATAATTCATATCAAAAGATTGCTAAAATGTGACTAAAACTGCTTTAATGAACTTTTGTTCTGGAAAGATTGGTTCTGTTGAAGTTTTAAAGAAAAATGCAAATATCCACTGATAAGTATGATAATTGAAAGAATTCATCATCACTCACTCAATAGCTTCAGAGCAGATACATTTCAAATGCATCTGATTACAGACTGAACCACTATGTCTCTTAAAAACAGGAAATTTTGAAAACTGTTCCAACAATTTGCATTTCATCCTTTCTGGAAAACCTGTACAAACAAATCTGTGTCATATCCTTCCTTCTTGTAACATACATTATCACTCCCTTGATCAATTATTGGCATACTCCCCATGTATATTCCAGGGGCAACCAGGAACGTCATGGCTTGAACCTGGAAGTGACAGGAGTCCAGGTCAGCTGTAGTCGATGTAATAGCATAGGCTTGCGCTAGGGACAGAAATGATTCAAGGTCACAATGCTTTTGTAATCAGCGCACCCAATACAGAACGGACAGACATTACTGGCCAGCCATCACTGAATAGCAGAGTTCAGACAGAATACTGGTTAGTGTTTGAACTAATGCAGCTTCCTAATTACACAAAAGCACAGCAGCAGGAATAAAATTTGGGCTCAAACTGAAGGGTGTCTAGCTAGATCAGAACTAGCTAGGAGAATAAGGTGCACAAAACTTTGATAGCAAGCCAGTTGTCTTGTTTTAAATATCAATACAACAGAACATCCAATTACCAACAATAACATGCTGCTACAATTTATTACAATGGAGCCTTTGGTAAAAACTTCAGTGGTCCATGATTTCCCCACTGACAGAAGTTAAAGCAGCTACACTATGCCAAGTATGAAACCCCCCCAACCCCATGCTGGCTTTTCAAATTCATTTCTATTTATGTAGCAAGAAAACAAATAATTGAGAAATGGAAAATTTACATTATTATACCTCTTATCACCCAGGGATGTATCCAGAGGAATCAATAAACAGGCAAAACTGCTAATCATGAATTTATTTCTGCAACAAATGATATTACTGCCGAAAGATGATCCCTAGTCTGTGCCAAGATAGCCAATCATATCCCTGTAGCATTGCTACAATTATTGGACTACAATAAAAGATAGACTTGCATTTATATCGTGCTTTTTATGACGACTGGACATCTCAAAGTGCTTTATAGCCAATGATTTATTTTTTGAAACGTAATCACTGTTGTAATGCAGGAAATATAGCAGCCAATTTGCACAGCAAACTTCCACAAACAGCAATGTGACATTGACCAAATAATTTGTTTTCTGTGATGCTGATTGAGCAATAAATATTGGCCAGGACACCGGAGAGGACTCCTCTGCTCTTCTTTGAAATAGTGTGATGAGATCTTTTACATCCACCTAAGCAGGCAGAAGGGGCCTCTGTTGAATGTCTCACCTGAAAGTGCAATGCCCCATCAGTACTGCACTGATGTGTCAGTCTTGATTTTTATGCTCAAGCCCTGGAATGGGACTTGAACCCAGAACATTGTGATTCAGAGGCGAGAGCACTACCAACTGAACCATGGCTGACACAGGGGGAAAATATCAGGGTTTCCCTCTTGATCTGACTATTCAGTGATCCCTGCTGTGAAGTGCTTATGGAGATGGCAGGATTTAGTTCAGCTGTAGGTAGAGACACAAACTCAGGCAGATTCTAGATTAATAAAGAATAATCACTGGGTTGAGGATTTAGAAGATGGCTGGTGTCGGTGGAAACACAAAAGAGGGCATTTGGTGGTGGGGGAAGAAAACTGGAGTTTTAAAAAGCAACTTTTCAGAGAGGATAGACATAAGCAGAATTGGTTCTCTCTTGTAGATCAGATACTTAAAAGGGATTATGGGGCACTGCAGACTTAATGCAATATTCAGAACCACAGCACAACCACAGCCATGTGGACTGCTATTTTCAGCAAGTAATAAATCAGTGCTTTACTAAGCTTATGATTTAAATCTTATGATTGAAAAGTAGATGAAGCTGTGTATACGAGGCACACATACAAAATTCTCCTGTCTTTCACTTGAGGATCGGGGGGGCAACATGTTGCAGCATCCTGCCCCTCTCACTTTCTAAATACAGTTATTGAAGATGTACAAGCTATTATTTTGCACACACCAATACCACCCACTGATGAACTACAATTCATCCTCCACTTGACATTTTCAGTCATCTTTTAGACACAGATAACCATTGCAATACCTTAAATATTGTTCTACAAACACATGACTGGTTGACAAATATTAGATTTCCATTTGAATACTTAGAACCAGACTTGAACTTAATGCCCTATATACACACATCCCTGCACCTATACAAAAACACTTCCCATCAGGGGCCACCGGTTAGTCATCAGAAGTCAGAATCCTAGCTAGTATTGTCCCTGTCCAAGCCCAGTGGAGTTGAGATCGTAGTGCTACAAATGCAGCCCAAACCAAGATAAAATATCTAGTAGAGTCTTGGAATCAAACCTGCATTCATTCCGAACGATATGGTTTTATGCTACAACTGTGTACCTCTGTCAGAAGAGCATGAACTACCCCTTCATATTGGCAAGCACTCTGTCTGCCTCTGCTTTGTCCAGAGTAATTAACTAGTGTTAGGGTGGAAGTAGCAGATTGGAAACTAATGGTTGTCAGTGCCACAGGATGCAGTGTGAAAAATACCACAGTTGAAAGTAGGTTACTAATTAAAATACAAAGCATTTAGGGATCTTCTGGCAATAGTGATGAGAAATTTCTGCATCTTGCATAAAGAAGCACATATACTACTTTATCACTTACATTACAGAAATATTACATGGCTGCAGTCAAGTAAATATAGTAACTAGAAGCAGCAAAAAGATTTTCCCCTTTTCATTGACTGTACTTGTTTATAAGCTGCTCATCAAGCATCTTATAGTTCTGGCCGAAGGTAATCATCCTGAAATATTAATATTTCTCCCTGTCTATGCATGCTGTTTGACATGTTCCCAGTAGTTGCCATTTTTATTTGGGGAAAAAAAAGATAATGCTTCCAATAAGGGAGAGGGTGCAAGAGAAACCTTTTCTAGAGCAATTGGAGGATGTATTTCTTCAAAGCTGTCATAATATTGCATCACATATGCAGGAGCTCACATTCTGAACACTAACCATGGCACAGATATAAAACAGAATGCCAATGAGCAGAGCACTCAGGCATTTTGGAATTAAGTGCGTGACAGCAGCTGCAAGTAACTGCCGACAGGTACCCATTTCCTCATTATATAATCATGCCCAATTTTTTTTTAAAGATTACACAGTGCTAGCAACAGCCTGTGCTTTAAACAAGTCACTTGAGCCTTGCTGTTTGCGCACAATGGTCTTGCAATGTTTGCATTAAACTAATCCCATGAGAATGAACAGATCTGAGGGGCCAGCATTATATTTAATAAGGCAACCAGCTTTGAATTGACAAAAGCTGCTCACCCTTTCATAACGAGCCCTTTCTACCAAAGATAGCATTGGAGGAAAATTGTGAAACTCTTTCAATTATGTATGGTATATTTTACAACTTATCAGTAAGATCTTAGGGATAAGGTATTTTTTAAAGAGATCTTATACTTAGCTCCCTTCCCTGTTTAACACACAAGCAGTCTGACTGATAAAAGCAATACAGAATGGCATGAAAAATATGCACTTTATGATGCATTTGAAAATTTTCAGCAGAATTGCCAGAGGATTCAGGAGTACAATATAACACAGTTATATGCAAAAGGCCAGTTAAAAACAGAAAAGTATTGTGTTTTCAATTGAAAGGAAGGAGGTAGGAAAGGGAATTTATAATAGTGTCTTCCTTAGTAGTTCATTTAGTGGTTACATCATAGCCCAATTTTAAGTTGAGCAGTGGTCAGACAAGCAAGAAATCTCAGCAACATGAGGCCAGAGCAATTTTAAATCTTGAGCATCTTGGCACATCCTTGGTCAGTTGTTCTAAAACCAAAGTTGTTCTAAAACCAACGGCAGCACAGGCTGCAGCTAGGAACCTAAGGAATGGTCCCTGGCACTCAAATAAGTCTCAGTAGAAATATATTGCTGTGGCAGTCTTCTGTCTCATAAGATGGTTTGCACACGATAGTCAACTCTGCATTAAGCATTGCCTGGTGTGGCTCAGGAGCCCCTGCTTGGCAGGCTCTGCCACATTTACTACAGAGGAACATACGAATGAGGAGTAGGAGAACACTCAGCCCCTCGAGCCTGCTCCACCATTCAATAAGACCATGGTTGATCTAAGCGTATCCTCAATCCCACATTTCTGCCCCCTATAACCTTTCACCCCATTGTAATCAAGAACTATCTAGCTCTGCCTTAAAAATATTCAAAGACTGCTTCCACTGTCTTTTCAGGAAGAGAGATCCAAAGGCTCACAACCCTGAGAAAAAAATTCTCACCTGTCTTAAATAGGTGACCTTTATTTTTAAACAGTGGCTCCTAGCTCTAGATTTTCCCACAAGAGGAAACATCTTCTCCACATCCACCCTGTCAAGGCCCCTCAGGATCTTATAGGTTTCAATTAAATCACCTCTTACTCTTTTAAATTCGAGTGGATACAAGCCTAACCTGTCCCACCCATTCCTGGTATTAGTCTAGTAAACCTTCACTGAACTGCTTCTAACGCATTTACATCTTTTTTTAAATAAGGATGCCATCACCGGACACAGTACTCCAGATGTGGTCTCACCAATGCTCTGTACAACTGAAGCATAACTCCCTTTTATAATCAATTCCTCTCACAATTAATGATAATATTCTATTAGCTTTCCTAACTACTGGCTGTACCTGCCTACTAACCTTTTGTGATTCATGCACTAGGATACCTAGATCCCTTTGAATCTCGGAGCTCCTCAATCTCTCACCATTTAGATAATAAGCTTTTTTATTCTTCCAGCCAAAATGAACAATTTCACATTCGCCCACATTATACTCCATTTGTTAGATCTTTGCCCACTCAATTAACCTATGTCACTTTGTAGCCTCCTTACATCCTCTTCACAATTCACTTTCTCACCTATCTTTATGATGTCGGCAAATTTAGCAACTATTCCTTTGGTCCCTTCAGCCAAATCATTTCCATAAATTGTAAAAAATTGAGGCCCCAGCACTGATCCTCATGGCCCATCACTCGTCACCTCCTGCCAACCAGAAAAAGACCCACTTAGGCCAACTCCTTGCTTCCTATTAGCTAGCCAATCTTCTATCCATGCCAATATGTTACCCCTTACACCATGAGCTTTTATTTTCTGCAATACCATTTGGTGTGGCATTTTATCAAGAAAGACAGTGGACAGAGAAGATGCATGATTCAATGGCCTGTTTTCTCAGTGCCCTCTTCTCGGCCAGCTGAGCTTTTCGTCTCAGCTCGTCTCTTCCAATGCCCCTCCAAACAGTCAGCCTCCAGAGGTCATGGCCACCAGTGGCCTCTCCCAGTTGTCAGTGCCAATGTACGCCATCTTCGTATCTTGCTTGCAGGTGTCCTTGTAGCGGAGGTGTGGATATCCAGGAGGTCATGACCCAGTGGTTAGTTCACCATACAGAAGGTCTTTGGATATACAGCCATCATCCATCTGATAAATGTGGCCAAGTCAGCACAGACATTACGCTATAAAAATAAATAACTAATCTTTATTGAGTATGATACATACACACACATATTCATTTCTGTTCTAAGATTCCTTCCCAACTGATCTAGAATGGAATGTTGGATTATTTGTTTCATTATATCGCTGTAATGTCACATTCAGCCCACGAAAGGGTTAAGTACCAAGTTATCTGATCATGGTGACTAGATCTGCTGGGGCACATGAACTAATTAACAGAATGTGTACATTCTCGGTACAACAAATCCAGACAACAGAAGGGGTTCATTAGCACATTTCAGAGACATTTGCATACATAATGTTGGATGGGTTTCACTCATTGAGCACAGTAGGAGCCCCAGCTGGTCAGCTAAGCCACCTGTACCAGGTGGGGAGGAGGGTTTGGTTAAGCTTCAGTTGCTCTCTCTCTATATGGCAAATTAAAAGTCAGGAGTGTTCGAATTTGCTGCTACAGGATGGGTGGAAAGACTCTTTTCTAAAGTCAGTGACAGTTATTAACACTAACAAAGAAAGGCCCTTGCCAGGTAAAATGCTGTAACATTACTACTTTTGACTGTGAGCAACAATATAGATAAGTCTTCTTGCTCAGTTGCACATTTCGCAAAATAAATCAGTTTGATGGTTTACAAATGGCCTGGTCTCACTAGAATGCTCATCAGTCCACCTTCTAAAAGGTGGCACTAATGCTTTTTTATTCATTCATGGGATATTGGCACCGCTCACTAGGCCGGCATTTACTGCCTGTCCCGAATTGCCCTTGAAAAGGTGGTAATGAGCTGCCTTCTTGAACTACTGCAGTCCCTGTGGTGTAGGTACACCTAGAGTGCTGTTAGAGAGGAGTTTCAGGATTTTCACCCAGCAACATTGAAGGAAAAACGATATATTTCCAAGTCAGGATGGTGAGTGGCTTGGAGGAGAACTTCCAGGTGGCATTGTTCCTATGTGTCTACTGCCCTTGTCCTTCTAGATGGTAGTAGTCATGGGTTTGGAAAGTGTTACCTAAGGAGCCTTGGTGAGTTCCTGCAGTGCATCTTGTAGATGGTACATATTGCTGTCACTGTGCTTCAGTGGTGGAGGGAGAGAATGTTTGTGGATGGCGTGCCAATCAAGCAGGCTGCTTTGTTCTGGATGGTGTCAAGCTTCTTGAGTGTTGTTGGAGCTGCACTCATCCAGGCAAGTGGACAGTATTCCATCACACTTTCGACTTGTGCCTTGTAGATGGTGGACAGGTGAAACATACAAGATTGCAGTATAACATCAAAAATTACAAGATGTAGTGATTCCTGTAAGCATAAATCTATAGGAACAGTAAATAGTCTCTCAAAAGTTTCCTAACAAAATTTGTTTTATGATTCCCAGTATACTGATCAGACCTAAACAAAACAAAAATGACTTTTGAAATACACAAGATGAATCGTCACCAAATTGGCTTGGTTTTGATGATCTGAGGGGTTTGAAGAGGAACTTTCCAGTTTTTTCATTCCTTATTGGCGCGGGCAGTTTTTTTTTCTTTTTGTCTGTTCCATAAGATTACCTGCATGTGGGAGCTGGGTAGGAAGTGTCATGGTGTTCCAGGAGTGAGGGACAGGCTTGATGGACCAGCTGATCTTTAGCTGTCCACCATTTTCAGATCTTTGTATATTCATGGATGTCTTTAGCTAAATGCGATCAGAATGTGGTCTGTGTCTTTTTATAAAGGCCCTGTATGCCTTGCAATTTCAATTTGTGCTCCCACCTTCAAAGATTTATGAGCCTCCAAGTCTCTGTTCCCACACCCCTTTCTAAAGTTTCACTAAATAATTCATATTGCCTTGTCTTAATTTTCCTTTCAAAGTGCAATACTTCACACTTCTCCAGATTGAATTTCATCTGCCCATTTCATTAGTTAATGTCCTTTTAGCATGTGTCTGCTAATATTACACTGCTTCATCCATGTTTCATTAGCTATGTGGCGTGTTGCATTAAATTCACAGTAGTTCAAAATCAACTCCTTTAAACCTGACTTTGTAAAAATGCAGTTGGAAATCGTTGTTCCATCTTCATATCATAAATTAATCCAAGTAATTTACTCAGTCCACCATCCCAAGATGGCCTATTTTTGTGTTTAATAATAAGACTCTGAAGTTCAAAGCTGTCAATAAAACAACCCAGATTCCTTGCCTATTACAAATAATGTCTTTAGAGTTAAATCTTTATTTTATTTAAACTGGACTCACTAATTTACCTAAAAATGAGCCCAAAAAGGCTATTACTTCATCCTTGAAAATTTTTGTTCTTTCAACTTTCAGGAAAAGGATGGGTGCTGTAATTAAATACAGTACTGACTGTTATTGTGATTTATTAAGCTAAAACATCTACTTACAAAAGCTTATTATTAGGAACATGTTAACACATGCAAAGACAAATTTTAAAATGGCCGACTAGGCCCATTCTGATAAAATGGGTACACAGTGAGCTGGTCAGTCAATTTACGGCAGCAATTACAAATAAACTAAAATAATTTGTAAATAGTTTAACTGCTTCACAGTCCAAAATTACACAAATACTCTATGGCCAATAACACCTACTTATTATAGAGTATAAAACGCAATGAGATCTTTCAGGAATTAACCTCAGATTTCTCAAATCCGTAGTAACATCACTATATTGCTTTGCAAAGAGCACAAGGTCCCAGTGTGTACAGATAGTCTGCAATACAATGAATTGAATTTCTACACAGCACAATATCTACTTTTTATTTTTCCCTTCCTAATTCATTCTCAAATGGCAGATCCACAGTGTCTAGTTTAGAGAACATTTATGTGACACAGTGGGTTGGCCGAGCTCAATTTCATCTGAAATCCAAACTCATTTTCTGAATTTAATGTCTTCTCTTTGGTTCTTTGAGTGAACTCTGTTCTCCAGGGAGCTGACAATCATTTTTAAAGCTCTCTCTTTCTCCCCTCCCTTTTCACAAGTGAAAACATATAGGTGAAATATTTACTTGCCCAGCTGCAGGCAGCAAAGAATCACCATAAAATCTCTCTTTATTGTTGTAGAGATCTGATCCAGAGAGCTATCTTTAGAAGATTCTTCATTATCACCGGATGGGAATGTACACTCATAGGAGTGTACTATATTCCTGGTAAGAAGGTCCATAATAGTGATCTTCCCAAAACTAATGCCATTAGGAAGATTGTGTGGGTCTAATTTCAGATTAGCACAGAAAGAGGACTGTCAACTTCTTCATCATGATCCTGTTTTTCTAGATCAGGGATGGGATTTCTTCAAGTGGGTTGGCTGTTTTCTATGGCATTCAAAACAACTTACTATATATAAGAGGGTTTAACATAACTATCCATGCATCTTGGCCTTTGGTTAAAGATCCTCATTCAGAAAGTCTTCGTAAGCAACTGCAGCAGCTTTAAGCGGATGATAACTGGGCGTTGGTCACTTACTCACAGATGCAAAATTTGTACCAGAATCTGAAAAGCAATGAAATGCTGTAGTGTCCATAGCTCTGAAAGGTTCAGCTGAATTGAAATGGTATGAGATATTGGACAAACAGCAACGGAGACCAACCATACATCTTAGTGAGGTCCTTAGTGATGTAACATTATAAGTTGCCTACCAGTAGTCCTAAGCAGATCAGTGAACTGTTCAAGATGGGGGTAATATCTAACTACAGATTTACCCTTGCCACTAACAACCATGGAAGTTCAAGGAACTCATATGTTGATATATGGGAGAGTCCTGCCTATAATGTGCCCCGAATGTGAGTAAACAGTTCTTTTCTAACAAAAAAACAGAATTACCTGGAAAAACTCAGCAGGTCTGGCAGCATCGGCGGAGAAGAAAAGAGTTGACGTTTCGAGTCCTCATGACCCTTCGACAGAACTAGTTCTTTTCTACATGTACAATGCACTGGAACGCAAAGCATGGTGTCACATAATGAAAGGATAGCAGATTCACTCCCTGCGTTCTTTCAAATTGGGGATAAACAACACAAACCAAATTGTTGAGACATAGTGGGAGGAGGAGGAGCAAGAATATATAATGTAGCTGCTGGACTGTTGTCATTTATCTCCTAGTCTCAGGTAGAAAACGCAGAATTAGCACAGATCTGGAAACATATAACTTGCTTGGCCACAGGAGCTATGTGGCCTAAGGAGACCAGAGAGGTCAAAATTAGAGGAATAAAGCCTTTTAAACAAAGATATTGTCCATAAATTCTTCAGTTTAAACTTTCTACACTACTCTAAAGTGTGATTAGAAATATTGAATAAGTAGCTCAGACCCTCATCCTTCAAGCACATTGAAAGACATCACAAGGCCCCTTAAAAATAGAAGTTGGAGATCAATGTTCTGGATGACAGCCTGTCCAGAAAAAGCCTGGAGGGGATAAATTGGATCCCATCATTAGGCTGCATCAACCCAAGGTCTAATTATGATGGCAAAGATTTGTTCTGAAATTGTGTCTATTTTTGTTTGAAAGGCAGTAGAAACTCTAAGTGTACTGACAGGTTGGTGAGAAATGTCTCTGAACTACTCACGTGGGAACCAATGGAGGCTCAGCAGCCTGAAAGACCAGCTAAGAACAAATTTGTGACCAATAAGCATCAACAGTCCCAGAAAACCAGGCTTGCAGGAAGCTGGTCAAGGCAGCCCTTTGTCAAATGGATATCAACAAACATTGCAACTGCTTGCTAAGCTCCCCCTTCACAACAGCAGGCAAGAGAAGAGAAATACTTTCAACTTTGATTTAGCCAATGCAGTCCCAGAGGTGGCAAACTGTGAGGGGCAAATTAACATTTCTAGGAAGAAATAGATCAATAACATTGACATTGGCCACATGGGAACAATGTAAGAATGTCCCCCCGGGACACCCTGGTCCACTCCTCCATCACCCTCTACACCTCAACGCACCCCCCACCCTCGGCACCTTCCCATGCAACTGCAGAAGGTGCAACACCTGCCCCTTTACTTCCCCTCTCCTCACCGTCCAAATGCCCAAACACTCCTTTCAAGTGAAGCAGCATTTCACTTGCACTTCCCTCAATTTAGTCTACTGCATTCGCTGCTCCCAATGCGGTTTACTCTACATTGGAGAGACCAAACGCAGACTGGGTGACCGCTTTTGTCCGTAAGCATGACCCAGACCTCCCTGTCGTTTGCCATTTCAACACTCCACCCTGCTCTCATGCCCACGTCTGTCCTTGGCCTGCTGCATTGCTCCAGTGAAGCTCAAGGCAAACTGGAGGAACAGCACCTCATCTTCCGACTAGGCACTTTACAGCCTTCCGGACTGAATATTGAGTTCAACAATTTTAGATCATAAACTCTCTCCTCCATCCCCACCCCCTTTCCAATTCTCCCTCCCCCCTTTTTTTCCAATAATTTATATAGATTTTTCTTTTCCCACCTACTTCCATTATTTTTAAATGTATTTCCATCCATTGTTTTATCTCTACATTTTAGCCTATTTCGATTCCTTCACCCCACCCCCACTAGGGCTATCCATACCTTGAAAAACCTCAGCAGGTCTGGCAGCATCGGTGGAGAAGAAAAGAGTTGACGTTTCGAGTCCACATGACCCTTCGAGAGAACTTGAGTGAGTCCCTGAGTTCTGTCGAAGGGTCATGTGGACTTGAAACGTCAACTCTTTTCTTCTCCACCGATGCTGCCAGACCTGCTGAGTTTTTCCAGGTAATTCTGTTTTTGTTTTGGATTTCCAGCATCCACAGTTTTTTTGTTTCTATCTATACCTTGCTTGTCCTGCTTTCTACCCTTAATTAGCACATTCATGAGATAATATCACCACCTTCAACACCTCTTTGTCCTTTTGTCTATGACATCTTTTGGCTATCTCCACCTATCACTGGCCCTCTATCCAGCTCCACTTGTCCCCCACCCCCAAACCAGCTTATATTTCACCTCTTTTCTATTTTTACTTAGTTCTGTTGAAGAGTCATGCGGACTCGAAATGTTAACTGTGTTCCTCTCTGCAGATGCTGCCAGACCTGCTGAGTTTTTCCAGGTATTTTTATTTTTATTTTGGATTTCAAGCATCTGCAGTTTTTTACTTTTATATAAGAATGTGATGATGTAGACAGGGAACTGAAGGAGAGATGATGTGGGAAGGAGGGGGAAAAATATCCTGATTGGTTGAATCTACAAAGAATATGCTTCAGTGACTCCATAGAATGTGTTGGTAGGTACTGTTTCCACATACAAATTAGCTCATAACTCTGCAGGCTTAAAAACATTTCTTGATATTCACTGGAAACACGAGAAATAAATTCTTATAAATACTATAAAATTATAGCTCAAAATACATTTTCTACATTTATTGCTAGTCAATTGCAACAGGAAGGCTTAGAAAAAAGTTGCCAAGTGAAAGGTACCACTTTAACAATCACAGTAAACTAAGCCTTTGCACTCAAAATAAAGAGTTGTTTTCACTGGTAATTGTAATGATTATATAGTGAATGAAAGGCAGGCTCATGCTGACGTGGCAAAAATGCCACTTTCACTTGATTAACCACCACCCTGGGTCAAAGGCACAGAGGAGTCATACAGGCCTTACTAACATACAGCAAATGACCATTTTTTTCCCCTTATTTTAGATCAAGGTCAACTACCAACAAAATACCAGCAGCAGTTCAGCTTCAGTGTATATCCAACTGAAAGACACATTGGAGCGTAACAACTTTGCAGCAGAGGCAGTTGTTGCGTTCCCTGATTCTCCACAGACACCTCATTGCCAGCTTATCAAGAGCAGCTGGAAGAAGCATGGTACTCCCGCAGCCAATGCTACAATAAAAGAAATCAGGCAAACATCACATCCAGGAATGACAAACATTCATGAGTCCAAAGAGCAGGAAACAAGCAACAACTCTTTCTACATGTTCTGCAATGAAGAATCAGTGACATACATACTGAAGAGGAGAATGACTGCACTTTTAGGTGAAGCTCTCTTGCTTGACTGCTATTTTGTTTGAACAATGCCAAATTCTCTTACAACACAGCAGTTAACCATTTCATAAATCATCCAAAGTTATAGGCTATAAACTTTGTGAAAGTTTTAAAACCTGATTACAAGAGAAAAAAAACTGGCCATGGCATACAAGGCTATGGGCCTAGTCCTGGAAAATGGGATTAGAATAGTTAGGTATTTATTTGACCGGCGCAGACTCGCTGGACCAAAGGGCCTTTTTCCGTGCTGTAGATCTCTATGACTAAACACCTTTCATGACTACCAGACATCTCAGCGTTTTAAAGCCACTTTGTACCTTTGAAGTGCAATCACTGCTGCTATGTAGGAAAAGTGGCAGCTAATTTGCACTGAGCAAAGTTCCACCAACAGCAATGTGATAACGACCAGATAATTTGTTTTCTGATTTTAATTGAGGGATAAATATTGCCCAGGACACTGGGGATAATTCCCCTGCTCCATTTCAAAATAAGGCCATGGGAGTTTTTACATCCATGTGGGGGCAGCCGGGGCCTCGCTTTAACATTTCATTTGAAACTCAGTACTCCCTCAGTACAGTGCTTCACTGGAGTGTCAGCCTTGATTTTTGTGCTCAAGTCCTGAAGTAGTTATTGAACTCGGAATCTTCAAACTCAGAGGTGAGAGTGCTACCAACTGAGGTACGGCTGACAAACTTTACCACTCTGCCACAATAATAACCCATTCAGCAAAATAATGAGGGGTTGATTAATTTTCTTTCACAGGGTGTGGGTGTTGCTGGCTAGGCCAGCATTTATTGCCCATCCCTAATTGCCCTTGAGAAGGGGCCACCTTCTTGAACAGCTGCAGTGCATATGGTGTAGGTACACCCACAGTGCTGTTATGCTGGGAGTTCCAGGATTTTGATGCAGGAACGGCGATATAGTTCCAAGGATGGTGTGTGGCTTGGAGGGGAACTTGCAGGGGATCATGTTCCCATGTATCTGCTGCCCTTGTCCTTTGAGGTAGTAGAGATTGCGGGTTTGGAAGGGGCTGTCGAAGGAGCCTTGGAGAGTTGTTGCCATGTAGATGATTGATTAATACTCAACATATGATGCCTAGCTGCCTGAGATCAGAATTTGAAATGGAGATTCTGGTAATGTTAGGGGATTAGACGGTGAATAGAAGCTTCTGAAGAACCATTTTTATATTTTAGATGGATTTTAGAGCAGTGTTCTTAATATAATGATTAGAGGGTGTAAAACATGCTTATCTCTGCCAGAAAGTTTGACTGAAACAAACCATGTTTTAATTTGAGGATGACTGGACTTGTGTTCTGAAATAAAGGGCTGAAGGGCCTTCTTTATTCAACTGAACTCATCTTCAACAAAATGTGATCAAATCTTCTTAGGCAGTCCCTCAGGACCGAGGGTGACAGCCTTCCACTCCGGGGTTGTGGGTCCTGAGGTGGCTTAAAAGTCCAATGCTGGATCCATACACTCTGCCACAGGTGGGGCAGGTAGTGTTTGATGAGGCAGGTGGGTGGGATGCTCGGATTTTGGTGCACTCCTACCACTGTTTGCGTTTGACCTCCACCTGGGTGTGTCGGAGAAGTTTGAAATGGCTGCGGATGCTTCTACAGTTCAGGTGATCTCCAGCAAGAGCTTCCCATATCAGTGGGGATGTTGCAATTTCTCCGGGAGGCTTTGAGGACATCCCTGAAACGCTTCCTCTACTCTCCTGGTAACCGCCTGCCGTGACAAAGCTTGGAATAGAGAGCTTGTTTCAGAAGTCTTGCATCAGGCATGTGATTGGTGTGGCCTGGGTTTAATTACGGTATCTAACTCCTTCAAACAGGAAACCATACAAAGACACCAATAACCTCAATAAACATGGGGCGACATATTCCCGGTGCTAGCCATTTAGCAGACAGGGCATCAAATTAATCAGGGCAAATGAAGGATCTAATCAATTAAAAGAGAGTCCAGTGAGCAAGTTTTATGCTGCTAATTTACAATAGCATTTAGTTATATTATTCAGGTCACAATACTGCAAACACACACGTGAACATTATTCTTCTGTGCTCAGAGTCAATTAATAACCTTGTAGTAAAAGAGCCGCTGGGGAAGAGTGATCACAATATAATGAATTTTATGTTGTTTTTGAAAATGATTTACTTAGGTCAAAAACTAGGGTCTTAAATCAAAAAAATAGGTGCGGGGGGGGGCAAGTGCCTAAGGTAGATAGGAAACTACAAAGATACAATGGGAGGTAAGCAATGGTGAACATGCAGATGTACTCCATGCTTCAGTGGTATATCCAAAACAGAGAAAACAAGTTTTAAGACCTGGCTTGTTCCATGCTGTCTGAGTAGTTAAAATACTCACCCTAATGTATACAAGGAATGCCCTCAAATGGCCTAGTAAGACACGCAATTGAATCAAACCGCTACAAAGTCTAAAAAAAAGAAACCGGACAGACTACCCGACATTGACCAAAGGACCGGAAAAGACACCAGATAACCCAGCTGTGTGGACCCTGCAAAGTCCTCCTTACTAACATCTGTCTGCAAGGTTTGGTTTGGCAAGTATGACTATTTGCCAGACACCACAATAACACTCCTGGGTATGTCCTGTCCCACCTGCAGGACAGGCCGACCAAAGATGGCAGCACAGTGGTATACAGTCAGCAAGAAGTTGCCCTGGGAGTCCTCAACGTTGACTCTGGGCTTCATGAAATCTTGTGGCATCAGGTCAAACATGGGCAAGGAAATCTCCTGATTACCACCTACTGCATCCCAACCCCCCAAAAGCAGTACTCCATGTTAAAACCAATTGGAAGGAGCACTGAAGATGGCAAGAGCATAGAACGTACTCTGCGTCGAGGACTTCAATGCCCTTCAAAAAGTGGTTCTGTAGCACCACTACTGACCAAGGTGGCCAAATCCTAAAGAAAATAACTGCTAGACTGGGTGTGCGACAGGCAGTGAGGGAACCAACAAGAGGGAAAAACCAACCTGACCTCGTCCACATCAATCTACCAGTCACAGTGACCACTGCAGTGTCTCTGTGGAGACCAAGTCCCTTCTTCACATTGAGGATACCCTCCATCATGATGGAACAGATTTCAAACAGATCTAGCAATTCAAAACTGGGCATTCATGAGACATTGTGGGCCGTCAGCGGCAGAATGGTATACAACCACAATCTGCAGCCTTGTGGCCCGGCATATGCCCCACTTTACCATTACCATCAAGCCGGGATCAACCCTGGTTCAATGAAAATTGCAGGAGGACACGCCAGGAGCAGCACCAAGCATATCTAAAAATGAGATGTTAACATGGTGAAGTTACAATACAGGACTATTTGCACGCCAAGCAGCAGAAGCAGTATGCGATAGACAGAGAGAGATATGATTTCACATCCAACGGATCAGATCTAAGTCCTGTAGTCCTGCCGCATCCAGTCTTGAATGGTGGAGGACAATTAGGAGGCTGCGGAACCACAAATATCCCAATGCTCAGTGATGGGGTGTCGAGCACATCAGTGCAAAAGAAAAGCCTGAGGTATTTGCAACCATCTTTAGCCAGAAACATAGAAACTAGGAGCAGGAGTAGGCCATTCGGCTCTTCAAGGCTGCTCCGCCATTCATTATGACTGTGGTTTATCGTCCAACTCAATAGCCCACTCCTGCTTTCTCCCCATATTTTTTGATCCCTTTCACCCCAAGAGCTATATCTAACTCCTTCTTGAAAACATACAATGTTTTGGCCTCAACTACTTTCTGTAGTAACGAATTCCACAGGCTCACCCCTCTCTGGGTGAAGAAATTTCTCCTCAGATGGACCCGGATGGATAATCCACTCTGCCTCTTCCTGAGGTTTCCAGCATCACAGATGCAAGCCTTCAGCCAATTCAATTCACTCCACGTGATAATCAAGAAATGGCTGAAGGCACTGGATACTCCAAAAGCTATGGGCCTGTCAACATTCTAGCAATTGTACTGAAGACTTGTGCTACAGAACTAACTGTACGCTTAGCCAAGCTGTTCCAGTACAGCTACAACACTGGCATATAAAGAACAAGAACCCAAGATATAGTAGCAGGAATAGACCATATGCCCCGTCAAACCTGGGCCTCCACGGAATATGATCATAGCTGATCTTGGGCTTGAACCCCCATTTTCTACCCGCTCCCTACATCCTTTAATCACCAAAGACCCCAAAAATCTGTCTACCTCAGCCTTAAATGTATTTAACGATGGAGCATGTACAGCCTGCTGGGGCACTGAATTCCAAAGATTCACAACCCTTTGAGTGAAGTAATTTCTCATCGCAGTTTGACATAATCAGCCCCTTATCCTGAGACAGCCCATGTTTCAGAATCCCCGACCAGTGCAAAAAAACGTCAACCCTATCAAGCCCCTTCAGAATTTTGTAAGATTCAATGAGATCGCCCCTCATTCTTCTAGACTCCAGAGAATATATGCCCAATTTACTTAGCCTCTCATCATAGGGCAACCCCTTTAGCCCAAGGAACAAGTTAGTGAAACTTCGCTGTACCGCATCCAAAGCAAGTATGTCCTTTTTAAGACAAAAATAAAAATACCTGGAAAAACTCAGCAGGTCTGGCAGCATCTGCGGAGAGGAGCACAGTTAACGTTTCGAGTCCGAATGACCTTTCAACAGAACTAAGTAAAAATAGAAGAGAGGTGAAATATAAGCTGGTTTGTGGGGGCGGCGGCGGCGGCGGCAGCGGGGGGGGGGGGGGGGGGGGGTGGGGGTAGAAACAAGCAGAGCTGGATAGAGGGCCAGTGATAGGTGGAGATAACCAAAAGATGTCACAGACAAAAGTACAAAGAGGTGTTGAAGGTGGTGATATTATCTAAGGAATGTGCTAATTAAGGGTAGAAGGCAGGACAAACAAGGTACAGATAGCCCTAGTGGGGGTGGGGTGGGGTGAAGGAATCAAAAAAGGCTAAAAGGTAGAGATAAAACAATGGATGGAAATACATTTAAAAATAATGGAAGTAGGTGGGAAAAGAAAAATCTATATAAATTATTGGAAAAAAAGGTGGGGGGGCGGGGAGGGGAAATCGGAAAGGGGGTGGGGATGGAGGAGAGAGTTCATGATCTATAATTGTTGAACTCAATATTCAGTCCGGAAGGCTGTAAAGTGCCTAGTCGGAAGATGAGGTGCTGTTCCTCCAGTTTGCGTTGAGCTTCACTGGAACAATGTAGCAAGCCAAGGACAGACGTGGGCATTGGGGCACGGTGGAGTGTTGAAATGGCAAGCGACAGGGAGGTCTGGGTAATGCTTGCGGACAGACCAAAGGTGTTCTGCAAAGCGGTCACCCAGTCTGTGTTTGGTCTCTCCAAAGTAGAGGAAACCGCATTGGGAGCAACGAATGCAGTAGACTAAATTGAGGGAAGTGCAAGTGAAATGCTGCTTCACTTGAAAGGAGTGTTTGGGCCTTTGAACGGTGAGGAGAGGGGAAGTAAAGGGGCAGGTGTTGCACCTTCTGCGGTTGCATGGGAGGGTGCCGTAGGAGGGGGTTGAGGTGTAGAGGGTGATAGAGGAGTGGACCAGGGTGTTCTGGAGGGAATGATCCCTGCGGAATGCCGCTGGGGGGTGGGTGAAGGGAAGATGTGTTTGGTGGTGGCATCAAGCTGGAGTTGGCAGAAATGGCGGAGGATGATCCTTTGAATGCGGAGGCTGGTGGGGTGATAAGTGAGGGCAAGGGGGACCCTATCATGTTTCTGGGAGGGAGAAGAAGGTGTGAGGGTGGATGTGTGGGAGATGGGCTGGACACGATTGTGGGCCCTGTCAACCACCGTGGGTGGAAAACCTCGGTTAAGGAAGAAGGAGGACATGTCAGAGGAACTGTTTTTGAAAGTGGCATCATCAGAATAGATGCAACGGAGGCGAAGGAACTGAGAGAATGGGATGGAGTCCTTACAGGAAGCGGGGTGTGAGGAGCTGTAGTCAAGGTAGCTGTGGGAGTCAGTAGGCTTGTAATGAATATTGGTGGACAGTCTATCACCAGAAATTGAGACAGAGAGCTCAAGGAAGGGAAGGGAAGTATCAGAGATGGACCATGTGAAAACGATGGAGGGGTGGAAATTGGAAGCAAAATTAATAAATTTTTCCAGGTCCAGATGAGAGCATGAAGCAGCATCGAAGTAATCATTGATGTACCGGAGAAAGAGTTGTGGGAGGGGGCCGGAGTAGGAGTGGAACAAGGAATGTTCCACATACCCCATAAAGTGACAGGCATAACTGGGGCCCACGCGGGTACCCATAGCCACACCTTTTATTTGGAGGAAGTGAGAGGAGTTTAAGGAGAAATTGTTCAGTGTGAGAACGAGTTCAGCCAGACGGAGGAGAGTAGTGGTGGATGGGGATTGTTCGGGCCTCTGTTCGAGGAAGAAGTGGAGAGCGATCAGACCATCCCGGTGGGGGATGGAGGTAAAGAGGGGGCGGTTGGGGCCAAGGGAACTGGAAATTGTTGATTTGATGTAGGGTATCAGAGGAATCACGGACGTAGGTGGGAAGGGACTGGACAAAGGGAGAGAGAATTGAGTCAAGATAGAAAGAAATGAGTTCCGTGGGGCAGGAACAAGCTGGCACAATCGGTCTGCCGGGACAGTCCTGTTTGTGGATTTTGGGTAGGAGGTAGAAGCGGGCCGTCCGAGGTTGAGACTATCCGGTTGGAAGCTGTGGAAGGAAGATCTCCAGAGATGAGGTCAGTAACTGTCCTGGAAACAATGGCTTGATGTTCAGTGGTGGGGTCATGGTCCAGGGTGGTTCAGTGGTGGGGTCATGTCCTTTTTAAATGTGGAGACCAAAACTGCACACAATGCTCCAGGTGTGGTCTCACAAAAACCTTGTATAATTATAGCAAGACTTCTTTATTCCTGTACTTCAATCCCCTTGCAATAAAGACCAACATGCCGTTTCCCTTCCTAATTGCTTGCTGCATTCGCATGCTTTCTGTTCTGTATTTCTTGTACAAGCACACCCAAGTCTTTCTGAACATTAACAGTTACAAGTTTTACACCTTTAAAAAACATTCTGCTTTTCTATTTATATGACCAAAGTGAATAACTTCACACTTGCCTTTTTATACTCCATCTGCCATATTTTTGCTCACTCACTTAACCTATACATACATACATACATATATATATTTTCTTTGCAACCTCTCTGGGTCCTCCCCACAGCTTACCTTCCCACCCAGCTTGGTATCATCACTAACTTTGATACATTACTCTCTCTCTTCATCCTAGTCATTAATATAGATTGTAAATAGCTGAGGCCCCAGAACTGATCCTTGCGGCACTCCAGTATTCACTGCCTGCCAACTTGAAAAAGCCCCGTTTATGCCCACTGTGTGCTTTCTATCTGTAACCAATCATCGCCCCACCTCCATGAGCTCTTATTTTGCCTGTTAACCTTTTGCACGGCGCCTTATCGAATACCCTTTGGAAATCCAGATATTCTACATTTACTGGTTCCCCTTTATCTACCCTACTAGTTATTTTTTTTTATTTGGTCTTGGGATGTGGGAGTCGCTGGCTAGGCCAGCATTAATTGCCCATCCCTAATGGACCTTGTTTAGAGGGCATTTAAGAGTCAACAACACTGCCGTGGGTCTGGAGTCACATGTAGGCCAGACCAGGTAAGGACAGCAGATTTCCTTCCCTAAAGGACATTAGTGAACCAGATGGGTTTTTACGACAATTGGCAATGGTTTCATGGCCATCATTATGTTCTGTGGAATGCGTTACTACAGAAGGTAGTTGAGACCAAAACATTGTATGCTTCCAAGAAGCAGTTAGATACAGCTCATGGGCCAAAAGATTTCACAGGGTATGGGGAGAAAGCGGGGGCAGGCTATTAAGTTGGATGATTAACCATGATCATCATGAATGGTAGAGCAGCCTCGAAGGGCCGAATGGCCTACTTCTGCTCCTAGTTTCTATTAGACTTTTATTGAATTCAAATTCCACCATCTGCCGTGGTGGGATTCGAACCCGGGTCCCCAAAGCATTACCCTGGGTCTCTAGATTACCAACCCAGTGACAATACCATTACCGCCACTGCCTCCCCTAAGAACAGGGAGCAGTGCAGTCAGCAGCATCCGAACCTGTGTGGGGAAATTCCCAATGGGTTTCAAATCCATTGGCTTAGCCAGTTGGCCATGACATCATCAAAAAACTCAAATAAAGTTGTCAAACAGCATTTCCCTTTCATAAAACCATGCTGATTTGTTCTAATCTTACTATGTTTTTCTAAGTGCATTAAGACTTGCTAAATAGTAGATTCTAGCATTTTCCCAATGCTTGAAGTCAGGCTAACTGGCCTTTAGTCTACAGTTTTCTTGAAAAGCAGTGTAACATTTGCCAATCTAATGGGACAATTCCCAAATCTAATGAATTTTGGAAAATCATAGCTGCAGAGACAGTGGGTGTGCTGGCTATTTCTTTTAGAGCCCTATAGGGTATAGGCTGGCAGGTCTTAGGGATTTGTCAGATTTTAGTCCCTTACATTTCTCTAATACTTTTTCTCTGCCGATAATTTCTTCATTCTTGATGGCCCCCAGGTTACCGTCTATTTCTGGTATGAAACTTGTGTGTTCTAATCTGAAGACAGGCCAACGATTTGTTCAATATCTCTGCTATTTCTTCATGATAATTTCTCCAACTCTACTTCTAAAAGACTATTTACTTTAGCTGCTCTTTCTTTTTGTGTATTTATAAAAGCTCTTACAATCTGTTTTCATATTTCTGGCTAGTTTACTCTCCTATTATATTTTTTCCTTTTTTAATCAACTTTTTGGTGGCCCTCTGCTGGTTTCTAAAACACTCCCAACCCACAGACTTGCTATTGTTTTTTCAATATTGTAAGCCTCTTCTTTTAATCTAATACTATCCTTAACTTGTTGAGTGAGCCACAGATGGGTCGGACTTGCTGAGTTTTTTTTTAATGGAATGTATTTTTGTTGAACACTTTGAATTATTTCAAATGCTTCCACTGTTCATTTACCTCCATACCTTTTAGTCTACTTATGTAATTAACCTTAGCCAGTTCTCCCCTCATATCTATGTGATTGGCTTCAAGTTTAAGATTCTTTTTTGCAATTGGGAGTATGCCACTCTCAAACTTAATATAGAATTCAAAAGTATTATCACTGGCCCTCCATCCAGCTCCAGCTGTCCCCCCCGCCCACCCCCCGCCTCAGACAGCTTATATTTCACCTCATTTCTATTTCTCTTTAGTTCTGATGAAGAGTCATATGGACTCAAAACGTTAACTCTTTCTTCCTCTCCACAGATGCTGTCAGACCTGCTGAGTTTTTCCAGCTATTTTTTGTTTTTGGTTCAGATTTCCAGCATCCGCAGTATTTTACTTTTATCTTAAGTCTGTGAGGTAGTGAGTTTTCCATGGGAATGAAGTTAATGCACCTCAAAAAACTTTCAAGTGTCGCCTCTGTAGCTGGATCAAGGCATAGATAAAGGAATTATTAGTTGTGCCAAAATCTGTATTGTACATTCCTTTAATCTTGCACCATATTGTAATATATATGCCCTACTACTCCCCAGAGATATTTAAATCTGGGCAAACAAACTGACTTGGGATTCTTTGTCAAGTGTTCAATTGTTAGCTGCAGATCATGACACAAGAGGTCACCCAATGATGGGCATTTTCTTCAGCTCCACTTCAAACACAATCTTCAGTGTTGTTTCAGTTAGGTGCAAAATTAGTTAGAACTAGATAATTATTACAAGGGTTTTGCTGGCTTTTCTTGGAAGAGAATCTGAGTTTTGAACAAGGAGTAAGTTAAGCAAATCGCACATAAAAATTAATACATTTTATTCTCACTGTCAGACAATAACCGCTTTAAAAGAGGAACAATCTTAACCTTGCAGTGATGCAAGGAATCAATGTGAATGCTTGAGTTATGCAAACTGTACCAAGAAAAGTTTATTCTGAAGATGAGTGAATGGTGAGACTGTAATCAATTTCTGTAATTTAAGACGAGCAGTAATTCCTACATAACAATTAATTTGAGACTCTACGAAAATCAACCCAAGAAATTAAAACCAGTCACAATAACCTCTGCCAGGAGTTAGTATGGAAGAATATATATATTGGCTAAAATTGTGTATACGCCAAATTTTCCGGATTGCTGAAAGCTCAAGTACAATAGGGAAACCACAATTTCTTTTAAGCCTGGATAATTTCTATTCAACATATATATAGTTTAGTATCTGTTCTCATTGCTACAAGATGCATCTTCAGAACAATTCTGCATAAGGTAGATTCACTTTTGTAATGAACCTTACTGCTGTGTGAAATGTATTAAGTAAAAGGATGAAACATATTTTGCTCTATTTGAGTTGCATATTTCAAACTGTTTTTCAAACTTCCCTTTAAAAGACACTTTCCCACTCCTGCACAATTAGCAAGCAACCTTGGTTTCGGTGTCATTCCTTAACGCCACTAAAATGCACAAGTGTGCACTGTGGTAACCTGCTCATTAATTTTTCCATTCTGTGGGGGAAGCAGTTTTGTCATCCTCCAGTCTTGCAATGGTATAATGGTGATTGTAGGTACGCTGCATGAACATGGCAGGAATGAAAGCATGTCTGACTCTTCTTGGCTTATGAATACCCAAAGACTGCAACACCAGGTGATTGCAACAAACCTCGAGTGACTTGACGCACAATGCACTGGCCTAAGAGCTAGCATTATAGAACAATAGGACATATCTTTCCCCGTGAGATGAGATTCTAAACCTCAACCAGGTCACCCAAGGTTGAGGTTGGGAAGAAAGCAAATATTCTCAGCTCTACTGCCATCCCCTAGCGGTCAGTTCAAGAACAGAATGCTGGACAAGTTTAATTAACTAATGTATGAAATGGCAGCTCCTATACAACTCTTATCAATCTAACAAATTATCTATCCATCAGCTTTCAAGTATGAAAGGATCTGTTCCCTCTATTTTCTCTACTGCTGACTATAACACTAAAAAAGCTTTTCTCCCCCGCAATTAATGAATTTTAAATGATGACTTACTGGAGTAACACTAGGCTTGACAGGATGCTTTATGACAATCCAATAACTCTAAAGCATGCAAGCCCAGCAAATATCTCAACTCACATTTCAGATTCACTTATCCATGCTCGGTCATGCGACACCTTCTAACACAGCCTAGAACATTAATATGTACTATCTGGCAAAATGCTTTACAACAATCTAATTGCTCTTATGGATGCAGCTTTCCCAAGCCATTATGTTACAATACTGGTACTCTATCAAGGATAACATTTTAGGAATTATGCGATTTATAACTGCAATTGAATTCCTTCATCCTTGTCAATGTACAAAAAAGGATTTAAAAGTTCTCCATTTTCTTCCTAAGTGCAGTCTGCTGTACTTTTATATTTAACAGGATTTAAAATTAGCTCAAAGTTGAGAATATGATCCAGACGCTCAGAACCTAAATTTGGTCTGAAACTCTGATGCAGAAGGGGCTAAAAATACTGAAAGATGTACCGAGTTGACATGTTTGTATCTGAAATTCAAGCAATCAAATCTCAGATGAGGTTGCATTTAAAAACAGCCCAAAAACAAAAACAACCATTTCTAAAGCAAACCTGCAGAACCCTAATGTTTCCGCATCTTGAGAAAAAAAAATTCAAATCAAGTACAATACACAAAGGGAAGTGGAACATGTCCAATTTCACAGCCCAGAAAAGCTAAGCTATAATGCTAGGTAACATCACTGCTGTAGTTACTGCACTGGAGAAGGTGCAGAGGAGATTCACAATGATGTTGCCTGGGCTTGAGCATTTCAGCTGTGGAGAGAGACTGCATAGGCTAGGATTGTTTTCCTAGAGCAGGGAAGGCTGAGGGGAGACCTATAGAGGTATACAAAATTATGAGGGGCATAGATATGGTAGACAGGAAGAAACTTTTCCCCTTTGCCATGTTGTCAATAACCAGGGGGCATAGATTTAAGGTAAGGGGCAGGAGGTTTAGAGGAGGCTTGAGGAAAAATGTTTTCACCCAGAGGGTGGTTGGAATCTGGAACACACTGCCTGGAGGGGGTGGTAGAGGCAGGAACCCTCACAACATTTAAGAAGTATTTAGATGAGCATTTGAAATGCCATAGCATACAGGGCTTCGGGCCAAGTGCTGGAAAATGGGATTAGAATAGATAGGAGCCTGATAGCCAGCACGGACAGGATAGGCCGAAGGGCCTGTTTCCGTGCTGTATAACTCTATGACTAAGAGTCTCAACTGGCCTACCAGTTTGGCAAAACAGCTGAGTATTCTTATATTCTTAATAATAGTGGGGAAGTGCGGGGCATGGTGAGGGGAAATTCATCAGTGCAAGCTAGAAGGCCTTATTCAATCTTAAAAAAACGTTAGTTCACTATTGTGTGACACATCCAGAGGGCAACTAGCGTTTGTTCTCAGTACTTTGTGCTATCTGCATGCTGAAGGAACAGGTCCAATTTTCAAAGCTGAATGTTTGCAAATTAGCTTGGTATGAGGAGCACAAGATCATCTGCTGGAAAGGAATATGTTTGATGACTAGTAGTTTGGAAAATTTGTTTGTTTGTATGAACCCAAGGAAAGAACTGTTTTTAAAAATTGGTTCACCAACATTAACTGCTAAGTGTAAACAAGTCGAAAAAACCACGTCAGCATGTGGATAAAATTTAGCATTACCTGATCAATGCCTTGCTTTCTACTCTTCACTCGTGATGGTGCCCTGTTCTATAGTATTCTTGATCCTGCCTCTATCTCTCCTTCAATACAAATTGCACTTGGAAACAGTTTGTCATTCTATCTGGTTGCTATGGTATTCAGTCCAATGATTTACCTGCAATATGTTTCAGAAACAAGCTGCAACTTACCAAGATAAGTTCAATTTATTCTGAAACTGAATGCCAACTAAAGTCAGGTCAGAAAGATGAACACCACTGGTGCACGAAAAGGGCAAGGAAATGGAAAATTCTTTTAGCAGGTGCAAAAGCTTGCCTCCGAAAGAGTTTTTGTACATGAATAAAAGACATTACCTAAAGGCTGATTAAACATCAGTTTAATTAAAAGAAAATGCCATTTGGCTCAGGATATTCAGACGGATTTTAAATATCAGGTTACAACATTTTCTGAGAGATCGTTCCTCTTTCATACAATCTGGTGATTTTACCTTCTCCATGAAATTCAACAAAAAAGTTCCTCTTTAAATGAGCCATTTCCAAGCCTCAAACTGTCCCACCACTCATCTTTTTCATCAAATACAAACACACTTACTGCGTTGTTACCCATTCGATGGATGCCAGAACATAAAAGTAAATTAAACATGCCAAAGAAAGATCATGGCCATTGAAAATATAAATTTTATGGAATTGTAACGTTTTGCACTGACGTCCACCTTGAACAAAGCCACCCCAAAGCTATTTAACAATATATAATCTCATTTTCCCATGGCCTACACATCACGAAGATTAAGGTACTGTTTGTAACCACGATGAGAACACCCCTCTATATCACTCTGAGGAAGAAGGGACTG